>NC_090451.1:139948267-140251298 GCF_031143425.1 Pleurodeles waltl
GGTTCAGGTGCCTCCATATGACAGGTGGTTCCCTATTCTATTCACCGAAGAAGGTGTGCCAGATCATCATCTCCTGCTCAATGCTTCACAATCTTGCTTTGCGACGCCAGGTGCCTTTTCTGCAGGAGGATGGTCCAGATGACGGTGTTGTGGCAGCTGCGGAGCCTGTGGAGCCTGTGGAGCCTGTGGAGCCTGTGGACAGTGATGAGGAGGAAGCTGAGGAAGAAGACAACGACAACATGGAGTCAGTCATACAGCAATATTTCCAGTGACACACAGGTGAGAACATTTTCATTTTTACCATTACATTCACTGTCACACGTCTTCCTCTATCCTGTGTGTAATTTAATTGCATTATTTGGTAACTGAGTTGTACCTTTCCATTACGATTTCACAGGTGTGGTTACCAACGTGTGTTATCTCCTTGCATCCTTCAAGGACTTTTGATGTGTGACATAGGTATGTTGGCTTTACAACAAGAAACGAATTTTGACACTGTCATTGATAATACATTTTACCAAATCACAGACGGACTCCAGATTTTTTTGTGGCTCAAGGGTGTTTATTGAAGTGCTCAAAAATGGAGGGGGGTTGTACTATGGTGATGGGGGTCGGTGGAGGAATGTCCATGGCAGAGTCCAGTCCATTGGTCACACAGGTACACTGGCTATATGGGCAAAGGAAGTGGAGCTGGGGCAGTTAAAGTATGGACAGGGTAACAAAGTGGGACAGTGGGAGGACAATCACGGTGGTCTCATTTCCTGGCGTGGGTCTTGCCATCTTGCTCTGTCCTGTTCCTGGATCTCAGGGACCGCTTGCATGGTGGTTGTCTGTCTGCTGGGGGTGTGGTGCTGGTGTGGTGGTCCTGTGGCGGGGCGTCCTGTCCACTAGCGCCGGCAGAGATGGTGGGCAGTTCATCGTCCATGCTAGTGTCAGGGGCCCCTTGGAGTGCCATGGTGTCCCTCAAGGTCTGCTGTATGTAATTCAGCACCCCTACAATGGTGCCCAGGGCGGAGCTGATGGTCCTGAGCTCCTCCCTGAACCCCAAATACTGTTCCTCCTGCAGGCGCTGGGTGTCCTGAAACTTGGCCAGGACCGTCGCCATCGTCTCCTGGGAGTGGTGGTATGCTCCAATGATGGAGGATAGGGCCTTGTGGAGAGTGGGTTCCCTTGGCCTGTCCGCCCCGTCGCACAGCAGCCCTCACAGTTCCCCTGTGTTCCTGTGCCTCCGTCCCCTGGACCGTGTGCCCACTACCACTGCCCCCAGGTCCCTGTTGTTGTGGGGGTGGTGGGTTATCCTGGGTTCCCTGTAGTGGTGGACACACCGCTGATTGACGTGTCCTGGGTAGGGAGGTATGGGCCCGCTGGGTGGGTGATGTGCTGGTGTTACCAGAGGGTGGAAGGTCAGTGTTGGGCTGTGCCTGTGCAAGGGGAACCGACTGTCCCGAGGCCCATGATGGTCCAGGCTGGTCATCAGGATCCAGTAGGGCAGAGCTGCTATTGTCACTGTGGGCCTTTTCTGTGGGTGGAGTGGAGTTGTCTGGACCCTCCGGTGTGGTGACGGTCCTTCGTGATCCTGCAGGGGCATAAGTGCATGATTATTGCATGTGTGTGTGTCATGGTGTGCAATAGGTGGCTCACTGTGTACATCAGTGCAAGCATTCCTGTGGGGGGGCTTGTGTGATGATGGTTGGGGGGATGTTATGGGTATGTGCAGTGAGCATGCTTTGGTGAGGGGTGACCATGCTTAGTTGTGTCATTGAGGGCTTGGTGTTGGGATGTGTGGTTTGTGTTATTAGCACATTAGTGAGGAGTTGGAGTGATAGCGGAGGGTGTGAGGGTGGGGGTGTGTGATAGCATGCAGGTAGGGTGGGGGATATGATAGTTAAGAATTGACTTACCAGTGTCCATTCCTCCACCGACTCCTCCGAGGCCCTCTGGATGCATGATGGTCAAGACTTGCGCCTCCCATGTTGTTAGTTGTGGGGGAGGAGGTGGGGGTCCGCTGCCAGTCCGCTGAACCACAATGTTGTGTCTGGAGACCGCTGAACGCACCTTCCCCCATAGGTCGTTCCACCTCTTCCTGATGTCCTCCCGATTTCTTGGATGCTGTCCCACAGCATTGACCCTGTCCACGATTCTGCGCCATAGCTCCATCTTCCTGGCTATGGATGTGTGCTGCACCTGAGAGCCAAATAGCTGTGGCTCTACCCGTAGGATTTCCTCCACCATGACCCTGAGCTCCTCCTCAGAAAACCGGGGGTGTCTTTGGCGTGACATGGGGTGGTGTAGGTGATGTGTGGGGTGGTGTATGTGTTGATGAGTGTGGTGATGTGTAGTGGTGTTTTGTGCATGGATGTTTTGTGGGTGATGGTGTTGTGTGCCTCTGTGTGGTGGGGTTGTCTATTCTGTGCTCTCTCTCTGGCCTTCATCTCTATTTTTTGGTCGTAGGGGTTTGTGGGTGATGTGGGTGTGTGTTTTATATCGTGTTGGGTGTGTGGGAGTGTTGTTTGTATGTGTATCAGGTGTGTGTATTTCGAATTGTCCAATGTGGCGGTGTTTTGGAGATGTGTTTGTATTTCGAGCACGCCGGTGTGTACCGGCAATGGAATACCGCGTCTGAAAGACCGCTGCGTGGATTCGTGGGTCGTAATAGCATGGGCGTGTTTCTGTTCGCATGGAGGTGGAGGTTTTGTTTTCGCCAGTTTAACACTGACCTTTGTTGTGGTGGACTTGTGTGGTTATCTGAATTTCGGCAGATTCCGAGATGTGGGTCATAATAGCTGTGGCGGGATTCCGCGGTCGTGGCGGTGTATTGGCGGTCTTCTGCACGGCGGTAAGCGCCTTTTACCGCCAATGTTGTAATGACCCCCATAGACATATAACCAAAATAATGTATTTTAAATTACATCCTTTCACCTTGTATGTTCATAAGGAAATGGAAACATCTGAAACGCACACCTTGTTGCATATAATCTATTTCAGACATTTCTAAAAGTATGTTAGTGATTTTAACTTCTGATAAGATTTAGTACATGAGTCCTACCATTTAACCACTGATCAAGGAGAGGTCTTTCACCCTCATTATTGCCCGTGATTTTGCCAGAAACTGTCTCACTTACTGCCAGCCCAATTGTCACTTTGCAGATGCTACATCTCACCTGAAGCTGATAAAGCTGAGTCCTGGAGGAAGATTGACCGACTGCTACCGTAGTTTGAGTTAGTCCTTCGTGGGGAACACTGTCTTCATGCCTTCGCTGATAAAGACGTCCTTTGCTGTCAACAAGGTGTGTAATGCACATCTTCCCCCTAAGAAACTCTAGACAGCAAGCCTCTTTGCCTTTCTCAATCAGGTCCTAATTCCGAAGGTATTAATCTTGACTGGGAGAAGGAATGAAAAGTTTCCACCCTACCAGAAGACTTCAGTAAACATCAAACTTGAATTTCTGCCACTCTGAGAATTTCCTACCAGCAACTATTTGTCTGTGAGAGGACTTTAAACTTGCCCTGCTGGAGGATTTCAACTTCCATAACAAAAGACTAAGGGGGTGATTCTGACCCCGGCGGTCTTAGACCGCCGGGGCCAGGGTCGGCGGGAGCACCGCCAACAGGCTGGCGGTGCCCCGCAGGGCATTCTGACCGCGGCGGTTTGGCCGCGGTCAGAAGTGGAAAACCGTCGGTCTCCCGCCGGTTTTCCGCTGCCCATTTGAATCCTCCATGGCGGCGCAGCAAGCTGCGCCGCCATGTGGATTCTGACACCCCATACCGCCATCCTGTTCCTGGCGGTTCGCCTGCCAGGAACAGGATGGCGGTATGGGGTGTTGTGGGGCCCCCGTAAGAGGGCCCCAAAAAGAATTTCAGTGTCTGCTTTGCAGACACTGAAATTCGCGACGGGTGCAACTGCACCCGTCGCACCTTCCCACTACGCCGGCTCCATTCGGAGCCGGCTTCATCGTGGGAAGGGTGTTTCCCACTGGGCTGGTGGTCGGCCTTTTGGCGGTCGCCCGCCAGCCCAGTGGGAAACCCAGAATAACCGCAGCGGTCTTCTGACCGCGGTGCGGTATTCTGGAGGGGGGAACTCTGGCGGGCGGCCTCCGCCGCGAGCCAGGGTTAGAATCACCCCCTAAGGACCTCATTATGAGGCTGGCGGTCTTGAGTCCGCCAGCCTTGTGGTGGCGGTCAAGACCGCCGCTGCTATGATGGTCCAAACACCACATTAAGACCCTAGTGGTCAGTCCTCCAAGGTTCCGCCATCTCCAACAGGATTGGTGATTCCAATGGGTTGATGGCAGGTGGAGATCGCAATCAGCCAGGGAAACACTGCACGCAGTGTCGCACTGCTGATTATCACCTTGTTCTCTGCCAGCCTTTTCATGGTAGTTTTACCACCATGAAAAGTCTGGCAGAGAATAGGTGCATGGGGGCCAGGGGAACCCCTGCCCATGCACTTGGCATGGACATTGCAGGGGTCCCCCTGCCCAGCACTCTTACAATGTTCACTGTCTGCTTTGCAGACAGTGAACATTGTAAGGGAACTCGTGCACCCTGCAGGCAATAGTAATACTACCAGTTTCCCGCTAGGCTGACTGGCGGAAACCAAAACCAAAGTTATATCTTAAAGAAGCTTACCATCTAGCCAAAGTAGAAGAGGATGTGCATGTACGTTTTGAACTGGTAAAACACCAGATCATGCCTTTTGGACTCTGCAAAGCTCCTGCACTATTTCAGTATTTTATTGATGAGGTAGTGAGGGGATTTTTGGATTGTTTGGATCTAGCTACGGATGTGACAAATGGGGCTATAAGGTGATGCCAGAGCTACAGATAGTGGAGAATAAGCTACTTCGAAGACTGTTAGCAGTAGCTCAATCCACAGCCTCCTTCATTGTGCACGAAGAACTAAGTACTGGGTACATTACAGACCTGTTGGCCTTGGCCTATTATTAGGGTGGTTCAGAAATTGCAATAACCTAGAGCTAAAATTAAATCAATGAATTATTGAAGATTGCTTATCTCTAGAGAAGAGCATACAGTGGCTCAATTACATTAGAATTACAGTGCATAAATTGGGAAGTCCGGAATTGTATGGCTCTATGGCAAAAAATCACAAGGAAATATCTGATCTGGGAAAAGAAACATTTTTTCTCTCGGGCCAGGCAGAGAGAAAATTTAGAGAGCTATGTAAACCGTTGGTCATGCACACGTGGTATAGAGACTTATTTAGAATTGGTTACTTCTACACAGCAAGGGTTTCTCCTTACGCAATTCAGACTTAAGTTACTGCATTGGTTACTAGCCGAACCACAATGGTGGAATTTGTCACCAAACCTGGGGCCTTGTAGCTGTGATGAGTTTTCAAACCAAGACACTATGCACATTGTTATGTTTTGGTACTGTTTTTACCCACTAAGACAAAACTTGATATTGCCATTATTAAAAAGAATTGGCTTTGCACACGTACAACCTGCCCTACTCGATCTGCAGATGTTATCAAGTGCTCTGGTTTGTTTTAGTATGGCTAGTTTCTTAGTGGGAGCACTGAGGCCTAGGAAGAGACGACCCACTTCAATGATGGGTCTGTAGATGTATTTGATGTTTTTACCGGGAGCACTGGTATTTTATTCACTGGATGTGGGGACGAGTGTTTTTCCTTTTTACTATCTTTATGTACTTCCTAACTTGTGTGAAATGTATACAATTTTTTAGGATATTGTATTTTGTAACTATTATTGTTGTCTGTCATGATTTTAATTAATTTAATTTAAAAAATGACTGAATGCTGGAGTGAGTGGAAGAAAATGTGAATGATGCAATGACTTGTAGCTAAAAAGTCCAATAAATAACTATGCCATACACCTAATTTCAGTAAAATCAAAAGGTCTTAGCTAACACAGATCTAAAAAAGTAACTTGATAGGCCATTGGCTGTCAGCCTCTTGCCTTCAAGAAAGAAAGAAAGAAAGAAAGAAAAAAGAAAGAAAGAAAGAAAGAAAGAAAGAAAGAAAGAAAGAAAGAAAGAAAGAAAGGTTAATTGTTATATAATTGGCTGCCAGTCTCTTGTATTTAAATAAATAAGGAAAGCAAGACAGACAGAAAGAAAGAAAGACAGAAAAAAGGACATAATTACTAGAAACAAAGAACAAATAACGCAAGAGAGAAAGAAAACAGAAAACAAGAAAATCACAAAGAAAGAAGAAAGAAACAGAAAGAAGGCAGGGAAGGAAGGAAGAAAGAAAGAAAGAAAGAAAGAAAAAAGAAAGAAAGAAAGAAAGAAAGAAAAAAGAAAGAAAGAAAGAAAGAAAGAAAGAAAGAAAGAAAGAAAGAAAGAAAGAAAGAAAGAAAGAAAGACATAAAAAGCAATCAAGGCAGAATGTAAGAAAGAAAACAAAAAAGAGAGAATGCAAGAAAATCAGAACAAAGGCAAGAAAGATGGCTAGAAAGACAGAAGAAAAGAAAAAAGAAAGGGAAGAATGAAGGAACAAATGAAAGCAAAGAAGACAGAAAGAGAGATGTCAAGAAAGATGGACAGAAAAATGTCAAGAAAGAAAGAAAGAAAGAAAGAAAGAAAGAAAGATGGAAAAAAAGAATGAAAGTAAGAAAGAATGAAAGAAAAAGAAAGGAGGAAGGAAGGAAGCAATTACAGCAAGAAAAGAAGTCAAGAATGGCAGAAAGAAGACAAGAAAGGCAGGAAGAAATGAAGAAGACAAGAAAGAGACAGAAGGCAAGAATGATGGAAGTAAGGCAAGGAAAAAGGAAGGAATAAAAGAACAAAATAAATAAATAAATGAAAAGGAAGACAAGAAAGACAGAAAGAAAGAAAGCAAAAAAGGCAAGTAAGAAAGAAAGAGGCATAAATGAAAGAAAGAAGGAAAGAAAAAGAAAAAGGGAAGGAAAGACAAAGAGAAGGAATGAAAGATGAAAAGGGGCAGGGAAGAAAGCAAGAAAGAAGGATTCTAGGAAGGAGAGACTGAAGAAAGGAAAGAAAGAAAGCAAGGAAGGAAAGCAAGAAACAGGGAAGAAAGAAGGAATGAATGAAGCAAGAAAGGAGGAAAGAAAAGGAGAAGGCAAGAAGGAAGACAAGAAGGAAGGAAGGAAGAAGGCAGGAAAGAAAGAAGGAAATAAGAAGTCAGGAAGACAGGAAGGAAAGAAAAAGAAATGAAGTACGTAAAGAAAAAAGACCAGATGAAAGAAGGAGAGAGAAAGAAAGCAGGAAAGAAAGATTGAGAAAAAAACAAGAAAAGTAAGAAAGAAAAATGTGTTACAACTGCTGCAAATTAAGCCCAATAAAATCTGTTTTTCTCCCTGGGCATTAAAGAATCATTAGAGAAAGTGAATCTAGAATAAATGTGTTCTGCTTTGTGTACTGTGTGCATAGTAAAAAAGAAGATAACTTAATAGAGAATAGTTTGAAATGGCCACCGTCTGGTATGGTGTGAAGAAAGCAGCAGTCAGATAAACAAAGGACACTCCATAGGAAACATACTGCAGCACTTGCAGAAGACAGGAACTGATAAAGGTGGAAAGTGTCATGTGCGTGAAGAGCTGGTAGGAAGCGTCCTGGTATCTCATCATGCTCTAAGCACAAAGGCAACCCTAAAGTAATAAAATTTAGACCAAAAACTCTATCACTAAAGGGAACTACTTTATGTGCGAATGTGCTTATTGTGAGAGAGCAAAATATAGTCACCAAAGTGAAGTTAGCCAGTGGCTTAAGTAGGCTGACCCATTGACGATGCTGTGTGCTGTTGTGGGTGGAAACAAAATATTAATTACACAAAACAGACCAATTGATGAAAAGAACTGGCTTAAAGCCCCTTTCAGTAAGTATATTAAACATAGCATTTTAGTAAAATCAAAAGATCTTAGCTAACGCCACATCTAAAAAAAACACATGAAAACCATTCACTGCAAAGGGCTGATTTAAAGGCTACATTCTCTCTGCACTGCTTCTTGTACTTTTTTAAAGTATTGGTAACAAAAGCTCTCTCTATCTGTGAGAAACTTAAAAAGAAAACATTTACAATTGAAGCTACTGTAAACATGTTGTGTATGTTTGTAATGTAATGTATCTTTTACCGCTGTAGAGAACACAAAGCAGTATCAGCTCATAGCCTGGCCTCAGTCGCCTCCATGGAGGTCTGACCAGGCTGGCCATGGTGCAGGCAGACCTTAGCTCAGGTGTTACAAGTTTCATAACCTCATTATTTCCATTTCACAAATGATCTGCCTTCCCCTGAATTGCATGGTTGCTTATAAGCAGTAATTTCATACAAGGTTATTAAAAATAATTGGCAGGCTGTCCCTGCAGCACCATGAAAGGAGTGGGCCAGTTTGGTTGTGTAACTATGTATAAAAGATCACTGGGGGCATTTGCGACTCAGTGCTGGCATTTAAATATACAGACATCAGACACAGGCCTTACCCCCCTGGGAAATATGGAGGTGTAACATTTATATCTGACTCCATGAGAATCTATAAGGAGACACAACACATTGCTGCTGCTGATCTCTCATAAAGAACCCCATCCCTACTCTTGGCCAAGGTGGTCCAGTCTCATTGGGCCCTTTGATTGGCTGCCTTGAATCTGCATGGTTTGAAGTTGGATGTCTCCGGCAGAATCTCTCCTCTTGCTGCTGTCTGTCATGGTCTGCCTGACTACTGGGGAGACTGGATGTGGGATGCAAGGCCTGCAGGCAGAGGGGCACACCAGAGGCGGAGACTTCATCTTGGGGGGCATCTTCCCCCTTCATTTCAGCCGCTTTACCTCCACCTTTGCATTTTCTGAGCTGAAGGAATCCGTTCAATGTCACACGTAAATTTTTGTTCATTTACATTGTCTGGTTAGGGAATGTTTTCTGTATAGTAAGCCTAGGGTTTGCTGTCCACCGATGTATCATTTATCCTAACAGTGCCAGATGGTAAGTTTTACTGGTTCAGGTGCCAGCATATAAAGAATGCCCCGACCCCAGAGTTGGGCGCGTCTTCTCTAATCCTAGAATGAAGTCCTATTCACTTTAAATCCAAACCTTGTTAACTTTCCTAAGTATGGCCATTTAAAAAAATTACAGGTGTATTTAAATATTTCCTTTCAGGTTTTCATGATGCAATGAAACATTACACTGCTCGGACTGATTCAATGCCAATTTCCTCAATGTAAACTTTACATTTATGTACTAGAGATTTTCAGGATGAAATTACAAACCTTATTTTTCCACGACTGGTAGCCTGGTAAAAAACAGACTATTTTTACTTCTTGCCTTTGGTAATGTCACTTCCTATTGTCCTCGCGGACTCTCGGTGGTAAAACGCGCGGTGCTACACGTTCTGGTTACAGGAGTGATTTGCTTCTGGACCGTTTAGCTTATTTTAATGGGAGACTGCAGAGATCGCAGAACGCGTCCTTCTCCTCCTCAGCCTTTGAAAAAATGAGCACGTGAAACCAGCGCGCTCCTTCTTGCAATAGTTATGGATAAATGGAAACATTGAAAGCATTTTCAGTGCGGGGCGTTTCCTTGCTTGATTGATTGATCGGTACAATCCCTGGTAGGTAGGCAGATCACTGCGGTCTCCTAACCGTCTTCTTAGCTGTCTCTAGTAAAAGCCACGCTATAAGAATTTACAACCTTCGTGAAAGTTTATGGACATTGTTTCTACCATGTATAACTCTTAAAATGATTCTGCTGAGGTATAGTTACCAGAAAACGGTGTCGTATGTTCTCTCAAGCCACTGTGTATAGACAACCACTACAAAACCACACTCCTCGGGCCTTGTTTGGGATGGACGTGCTCTATTAGTGCGGGTATCATCTCACCATGCAGAGATAACACTTCGCAGGGCCGTAGGAGCACCGGGAATCTCCATCATCTCCACAGTGGACAAAAATCGTGAGCTTCGAGGGCAGAAAAAAACAAAATCTTTGTTCAATTTTAAGCTCAGTGATGTGAAGTCGTATGTAACACTGCAGTGTTCTGGAGCGTGGCTGTTTTACAGCACCGAGGGAAGGAGACCATTTAAAATGACCCCCCCCCCATGTTGACATAACGTTACTCATAAATAGCAAAAGGACTGCAGTGGTCTCCCCGTAAAATGTAGTGAACTAAGTTACTGTACTGAACACATCTTGGTATTTTTCTGTAGCAAATACTGTGCAGCTTTGACTTGCCACAGAATATGTAGAAGGGATTAAGATAGGGCCACAAAAAACAGAAACAATTAATTCTGGCCTCAATTCATAGTCCCTGGAAGATTTAAATACCAACTACTCTCGTATCATGCAACATATATATATATATATATATATATATATATATATATATATATATATATATATATATACATATATATACATATCCAGCATCCGTGGCCTCCTCTAAACATTCATTACAATGCGCAAAGAAACAAACTGTTGCTCCCAGTGAACAAGGAGCGTGAGCTCCGAAACGCATTGGGCTGTAATTTTTTGCTGCAGGGAATAAATAAATACGTTGTGTAGATTGGAGCCACGCTTCGTTTCTTTGCGCGTTGTAATGAACATTTAGAGGAGGCGAGGATGCTGGATGAAATAAGGGTTCGCTATCCTTAACGGGAGCTTGCAGCTATAAGTGGCTGGGAATCAGCAAAAGGAGTGGTGATATACACAAAAATTACTAACACACTGCACTCCAGGAAAGTGTCATACAATTTTATTTCAGTATTAGTCCAACACCTTCACCAGGGAAGTCTGTCCCTAACGCTAGCACCAGCCTGGAGAAAGCACTGCAATGGGACTGCTCTGTGTGATTTTATGTGTGTATATATATATATATATATATATACACACATAAAATATGTATATATATATATTTTCTCCGGAAAGTACAAAGGTTGCAGGGACTTTATAGTTAGGTTCTGAATTTCCTCACATCAAAGCATAGAAATTCAGCAGTTATAGTTATGGCTAACTCAAGTTAACTATAACTCACGCCCTAGGATAACTGTAACTTGCGCCCCTGCCATGCACAGTTTTCTCATCAATAATTTTAGTGCAAATGTTGCAGTAATAATATCAATGTTGCCATAGAAGGTGTCATCAATTATGTAATATGTGGAGTAATTAGCTGTGCATGGCAAAGGCCCAAAATGCCATGTGGAGCATGAGGTTGGATGCAGTGGGTGTTTTTTTATCTCAGTTTTTCTCTGTAACTGCCAATCCACCAGGGGATTTCCAGATCCGTGGATCCACCCGTGGATCCGTGAATCGGCTGACTGGATAAGAAAAAAATAATTAGGCTCTAAATGTCCTATGGGGTCAGGATACCTGTATCCTGACCCCATATGTGTTTTCGCACTCTTCTTTTCCCACCCGAAGCTGATGCGACAAACAAAATGGTGGCCACAACTTTTCTGTCAGGTTGCAGCCACCCAATCGGCCTTGCTTTTCCCCCAGATTCACAGGTCAGAACCCAGACCCAGGTTCCACATCCCTATAAATCTATATATTTTGGCCTTCTACTCCAAAATTATTGAACAGATTTACACCAAACCATCAAAAACATAATCTGTGGAACAGCATCTACCTTCCTGGCAAATTTGGTGTAATTCCATTCAATGGTTTGGAACGCAGGTGTCTTAAGACCCTAGGGAAAAATGAATGGGGAAAATGGGATTTGGGACCCCCCTTGACAGATCACCCCGAAACCATCAAGGCAGCAGCTGAACAGACCAAAGTATACATTTTGAAAGTTTTGTGAAGGTTCATCAAGCCTCACCAACGTTATTGGCAAAACAAAAACGCTCCATCTATGGAAACTAGATCCTAATTAGAACTATCTATTGGCAACTGGCAGTAGATGATTATATATATATATATATATATATATATATCCTCAAGCAAATATGGTCTGAAAATTGTTGAGCGGCGCACTCCACTGTCGGTGCCAGTGACGGAGAGGACCAGTCTCGTAAAAATGTAAATTTAAAAAAGTATTCACTGCACTCCACGAGGTATCAATAGTGCAAATTTAATCCAAATAACAACCACCATCGCGTTTCAACTCCCTCACGAGTCTTGTTCACAGTAAGTGAGTCCCTTTTCCCTTTTGCTATTTATACCCTCAGGTGATACAAACTAAACAGTGCATTATGGTCCATGTAGTTCCCAATTAAATAGAAATAAAAATACATTTTTTTCTAAATCTTATACTCTCCTCAAAAATAAAGTAAAATAAAAATATACTGAAAATATATACATTTATAATAAATGGTGCTCTTTCTGTATATTTTCCTTCATGATACTTCTCCTTCCACATTCATATTTGTATTGGCTACTGATTACTTCCCCATTAATTTCTCCACTATAATTGTCTGCGCTAGACATGTATATTAGTGTCAACCTTTCAACATTTCCCATATGTATATTTTTAAATATTTGATAATATACTGCTGTTATTATATTATCTTAGTCGCGACATTCCTATGCATCTACAGAAATCTGGTTACTATGTACATAGTGATAAATATAATTTTTTTGAATAGTTCCATTGTCCATATATCTTATATTAATGAATGTCAGTCCTTTCTCGCTCCATTTCTATAATTTATTTACATTACATATGGTAGTTCAGTGGTTCTTAATGATTGAAAGTCAGTAGACATATTGCATTGTTGTTAACATAAATACCTCCTCATTGCTTAATCATAGATGTACGTACAGTTCCTCGTCCATGTTCAACCCATAAGGCATCTTTGTACGGAGCTGAGTAATAAATTTGCTCTCCATTTGTCTCAGCTTTTTCACTCTATCACCTCCTCTCTCACTCCTTCTCATTTGCGCTATGCCCATGAATCGTAGTGATCTCCAATCGTTAGTATGTGATTTAAAAAAATGTTTTGCCATCGCATAGCTCATATCTTGATTAGTAATGGCTCTGGTATGTTCCAAGATCCTTTTCTTCAAAGGGCAGATTGTGCTCCCAATGTATCGCAGACCACATTCACATTCAAGCATGTAGACTACATATTGACTCTCACAAGTGATTCTTTGTAAATTGTGTATGGTCTTGCCACTGTGATCAGTATACGTTTTACTGTTTCTTGCAATTTGACATACTTTGCATTTATTACACTTGTAAAAGCCAATTGTCTCATTCTTTAGCCAATTTCTCATAGTTGGTGCTTCATAGTGACTTTTTACCAATATATCTTTCAATGAGCGTGACTTCCTATATGATATTTGTGGTTTTCCACCTATCCTTGTTGCCGAGTCCCGGTCACTTCTCAGTATCTTCCAATGTTTTCTGAATACTGATTCTATGTCCTTGCTTTCTTTGCTATAAGTGAGAATAAGGCGCGGGCACATGTCTTTCTTCTCATTTCCTCTTTTTGCCCCTTTGTCTGTCAGTGTATCCTGTCGAGAAATTCTCTTAGCCCTTTTCTCACTAGTTTCAATATTAGTTCTTAAATATCCACGACGCATAATGCTTTTCCGTACCATGCTGAATTGAGTCGCCATTTCTTCATCATTGGAACAGTTCCGTCTCATTCTTAAGAATTCCCCAAATGGAATGCTTTTTATCAGTGGTTTTGGGTGGAAACTGCTCCCATGTAGGACACTATTGGTGGAAGTAAAATTTCTAAATACAGTAGTATTGATTTGCTCGTTGTCTACATATACCCTAATGTCCAAAAAGTCTATTTGTTTGTCACTGATATTATAAGTGAAGCTCAATCCACATTCATTTTCATTCAAAATTGCAAAGTATGATGCAAATTCATCCTTGGTGCCATTCCAAATCAAGAATAAATCATCCATATAGCGAAGCCATAGTACTACCTTGTCCCAGTATTTAGAGTAACCATCTTGCCATGCGACTTCCCTCTCCCACCAGCCCAGGGTTAAGTTGGCATAGCTTGGAGATAGAGAGATTCCCATGGCAGTTCCTCTCACTTGCTTATAGATGTTTTTGTCAAATAGAAAGATGTTATTATTTAAACATAGTTCCACCATCTCCACTAACATTTCAGAGTGACTTTTTTCCTCAATTTTCCTTTGACGTAGAAAGAACTTTAGTGCATTCAGTCCTACTTCATGCCTAATAGATGTATACAGTGACACTGCGTCCACTGTCACTAGTTTATAATCTGATTGCCATTGAATATCATCTATTATTCGCAAGAAGTCTCCAGTGTCTTTGATGTAGGAACTAAGAGAGGAAACCAATGGGTCAATATAATAGTCCACATATCTCGATATATTTTCAAATAATGATCCACAACCAGAAATGATAGGTCTTGCAGGGGGATTTTTTTAAGTTTTATGAATCTTTGGAAGGAAGTATATAGTGGATAATGTTGGATGACTTGGATTTAGGAATTTAAATTCTTCCTCGTTGATCAAACATTCCGCACGCCATTTTTCCAATTTCTTTGTGATTAGCTCCTGTATATGCCTAGTGGGATCACTTCTCAATTTCTCATAACTCCCTTTGTCATTTATTTGTCTCATTGCTTTTGTGAGATAGTCAACACGATTAAGAATCACAATATTTCCTCCCTTGTCGGCGGGTTTTATAATGATATTTTGATTGTCCGCCAGTTGTTTTAAGGCTATCCGTTCATTGACAGTTAGATTCTCACCATTTTTGGGAAGGTTTAACATATTCCAGTTTTTCTAAATCATTGATGACCATTTCATAGAATAGGTCCACTTTATTTCCTGGAGTTAGAATTGGACAAAACTTGGAAGTAGGTTTGAAATGACTGTATTCATGAGTGTTAGTTGAAATTCCCATAGTTTCCAATATTTGACTTGATGTCATTTCCTCATTTTCCAAGTTATTCATTAACTCATAACAGACTTTTATGTCTTCTATTTGATCGATTATTAGACCTTCCTCATTCTGGACATTTTCTATGTCTCTGAACCTTTGTTGATGTTTGCAAAAATGCTTGGCTAGTTTGATTTTCCTAACAAATTTATAAGTGTCTATTTTAGTTTCAACCTTATCCATATGGTGTTCAGGGCAGAATGACAGTCCCTTGTTTAATACACTTTCCTCTTCCTTCGTTAGTACGTGATTAGAGAGATTAATCACTAGATTTTCCTCTTGAGTTTTTTCCACATCCTCTATTGTTTCATTTGTCTGTTGCGAAGAGGATAATTATTTCTTTCTTTTGCCTCTTCTGATCTTCCTGTATCTGATTTCATGTTTCTTGGCTGGCCTCTGCCCATATTGCTTCCTCGGCCCCTGCCTTTTGATATTTGTTGGTCCTTGCATATAATTTGCATTTCCTCTAGCAGTGTTGTTCTGGTGTTTGTATTTCCAGTTTCTTCTCCTTCACTTATTTCAATATCTGATTCACTAATCGTTTCCGATAACATTGAGGTTTTTGGTTTGTTATCCTTTGAATGCTGTTCCTTAATACGTTCAAACCTCTTGGCAAAGGTAAGTACTTTTCCATTTTTATAATCAAATTCATCCCGTTGGAATTTTCTTTGTTTTCGAGATTCTACTTCAGATTCATATTTATTCAATCTGTCCTCCATTTTTTTCCTACATTTGATTGATTCCTCCTGATGATTCATGTCTTTAACTTTCTCTTCTAATGTTTGTGCTTCCTTTATTGCTTCTGCCACGTCCATTTTAGCATGTTTGATCAAAATCAACATCATGTTACGTGAGCAAGTCATGTTATTCTCACCCCATTCTGAAAGTAATTCGGGTCTCATGTCTGAGTGATTGGGAAGTGTAAAAATTCATAGTCCTCTTGGTACTCTACCAACCTCTATATATTTCTCTAAAGCAATTATTTCCCAGCTTTTATTTATCTCCTTCCGATATACCTTCTCCAATTTGTAAAATGTATCTTGTATGGTCATGCTATTATCCGTAGATTTTGTGGCTTCCTCCAATCTCTCACTTCCATGTGTCGTTGAAAATAATGTGGCTGCTTTGAGAGCACGTTTGGCTGCTCTCTCTTCCATTTTTGTTCCTAAGTCACTTTCTTTTCACAATAAAAGCGAAAAAAGAGAAAGAGATGGAGGGCAGAGTCAAAACAAGAGAAGATGGAAAGAGAGACAAGGAAACAGCGCGAAATGCAGAGAGAACAACCAGGGAAATAAAAGGAAACTGACAAGGGGAAAGGGAGAAGGAGAGAGAAGAGGAGAGAGAAGCAATAAGAAGGTAAAAAAGAAAAAAAAGGGGGAAAAAACACACAAAGAGCACACAGAAAGAACACCTTGAGCTACTAATATATATATATATATATATATATATATATATATTTTTTTTTTTTTTCTCCGGAAAGTACAAAGGGTACAGGGACTTTATAGTTAGGTTCTGAATTTCCTCACATCAAAGCATAGAAATTCAGCAGTTATAGTTATGGCTAACTCAAGTTAACTATAACTCACGCCCTATGATAACTGTAACTTGCGCCCCTGCAATGCACAGTTTTCTCATCAATAATTTTAGTGCAAATTTTGCAGTAATAATATCAATGTTGCCATAGAAGGTGTCATCAATTATGTAATATGTGGAGTAATTAGCTGTGCAGGGCGAAGGCCCAAAATGCTACGCGGAGCATGAGGTTGGATGCAGTGGGTGTTTTCTTTTTCAATTTTTCTCTGTAACTGCCAATCCACCAGGGGATTTCCAGATCCGTGGATCCACCCGTGGATCCGTGAATCCGCTGACTGGATAAGAAAAAAATAATTAGGCTCTAAATGTCCTATGGGGTCAGGATACCTGTATCCTGACCCCATATGTGTTTTTGCACTCTTCTTTTCCCACCCGAAGCTGATGCGACAAACAAAATGGTGGCCGCAACTTTTCTGTCAGGTTGCAGCCACCCAATCAGGGCCTTGCTTTTCCCTCAGATTCACAGGTCAGAACCCAGACCCAGGTTCCGCATCATTATAAATCTATATATTTTGGCCTTCTACTCCAAAATTATTGAACAGATTTACACCAAACCATCAAAAGCATAATCCGTGGAACAGCATCTACCTTCCTGCCAAATTTGGTGTAATTCCATTCAATGGTTTGGAATGCAGGTGTGTCTTAAGACCCTAGGGAAAAATGAATGGGGAAAATGGGATTTGGGACCCCCCTTGACAGATCACCCCAAAACCATCAAGGCAGCAGCTGAACAGACCAAAGTATACATTTTGAAAATTTTGTGAAGGTTCATCAAGCGTCACCAACGTTATTGGCAAAACAAAAACGCTCCGTCAATGGAAACTAGATCCTAATTAGAACTACCTATTGGTAACTGGCAGTAGATGATTATATATATATATAAATATATATATATATATATAATTATCTTTGGCGTTGTTTGATGAATCTGAATCTTCACAAAATTTTCTAAAAACAGTGTGCTTGGGATTCTTGCTGTGCATGGAACGTTTCAGAGTGATCTGTCTAGCAGGGGCTGAGAAAAAGGAGGGGTCAAAAAATTGAGTGTTTGTCATGTTAATTTCCATAGGAGTTTTGAATACGACTGCGGCACAAACAACTTGACAGAATTACTAAAAATTTGGCAGAAAGCTACTTGTTGTTCCGCAGAATGTGCTTTTAAGAGTCGAGCCTGCGTAGAATGCGCTTGTGCTCTAGTAGTTAGAAAAGGACTCAGAGCCCCGTCCAGGTCACGTCAATGTCTTTTATTGGTTTGTGGGCCTGCCTTTCAAAATCTGCTTGCTTTCTAATGAAATGTTGAAGGCATGCATACGTCATGCTTTTTCCGGTGGTTAGCCCTCCTCAAGTGCAGCGACCAAGTACTGAAAACATACGAGGCTCACTGTTTTCCATCCGGTTTGTGGACTACTTTTTCTCTTTTTTCTCAGCGCTATCTCGCTTGTCTTGTTTTAATTACTATTCTAATAGTGTGAAACAAACAGTGGGCTCTCTCGAAGTATTGCTTCATATGTGACGCTCGGTTTTCCTGAACTTCCAACGGTGACTTATATTGACCAGTGCCACATTAAATCCAGCAGCCCGTTGCTGAGTTTGAAATACAGACTGTTGAACTTTAAATTCTCAGATTGATATGGGTGGGGTAAGGCACTTTCTGAGACACAAAATTATTTTTATTAAATTGGCTTTATGTTGTGGATAAAATTGCAGGCATTTACATGCTCACTCCTCTGTAATTAACATAATGGATTCCAGAATTGAAATTTCCTGAGCACGCTTCCTCCGGCCCTAGGATCACCTCATTGTATTCAGCTGAGATCAGTTCTTAATTTGTGCTTTTAGTTTCCGGTGCTGAGCACCGGCACTTATTTTTGAGGGCCGGCACTTAATTTTCTGCCTCAAGTATTAATTGCGAGCAAAAGACACATTTGGGAAAGACGGAGGAAGAGAAAAACGAAAAAGCGTTACAAAGGGAGAAGTCAGAAAGCTGCTGGAGTGAGCTAAAGTGACAGGGAGTGGCTATAAATGGAGTAAGAGGCCCGAGATGGCTTTAGGATTATACTGCCTCGATATTCCATTTAATTGCAGCAGCCGCATATTTAAGTGGAGGGCTTTGAGCACCAACACGTTTTTACTTACAAATAAAGCACTGGCTGAGATCAATCCCTTCTTAGGTTACTGTACTGGGAAAAAAACAATAGTGTGTCCCTGGTCTTAAACCTCTTTACAAGCTGTGTGGAAATAATGCTTGGAGCAACATTTTGACAAGCAGCAGGCAAACAGAATCTGTGCTCGGAAGGGGGTGGGGGAGTAGGCAGTACAACTTTAATGACGCTACATGGCTTTTCGTTTCATGCGCGGACTTTAATTGTATAGTCCTTTGCAACTAGCACTGCAGTTAAGGTACAGTAAGACTGCAAAACCCAGCAATCCTTCACCAACTATTATAGTTGATGTTTTATTGTATTGTAGTGCATGTAGCAGCACACTGAAACCCCTAATGAGGCCTCAAAGCACTTTTCGTATTTGGAAGGCCAATTCAGAGTTTCTAAGTTTGTTGGGCTGGGATAGGAGAGTGTTTAAGGTGTAGCGCATGAGTAGTTTGTTTTGGTTTCGGGCATGAGGCTCGTATGTTTCGTACCAGCAATGTTTAGCTGTACTTCGTGCATGAGCTGAAATGCCTAACATTGTTAGTGATAAGATTTCTATTTGCTGATACAAAATAGTGTTGTATACTGAAACCAAGAAAATCCTCATTTAGGAAAAAACAGGATTTGTTTTTACTTTTTTGTCTTTCAGGTGATTGCTAATTACATTGGGCATCATCATGAACTGCAAGGAGGGTCTGGTGCGAATAGTGCTAGTCCTTACTCAGTCCTCATTGTTATATTTCCAGGATGTGTTTTGATAATTTCTTCATTGTTATTTATTTGGGTTATAAAGGTTTACTTCTGTGCACACATTTGACTTATGTACTTTACAATTAAAACATTATACACATGTACTCGTATGTGTCTGCATGATTGTCTTTCACCATTCTACTAGGGGATTGTTTTATCGCTAGCCCCATCAGAATAGCTTTAGAGACACAGATGTTCTGGACTTCAGTGCTACTGTTGTATTTTGTTGTGTATTGCACCCTCCTTATTTGTGTCATTAAACTCCATTGCGAGCACATTTCAAACACACAAAACAATTCCACAACACACCAAATACCTCCAATCCACACCACAGATTTCCACATCACGCAACACAACTTAACAGCGCACCACATAATTCAACTCCACAACATGCCAACCCACAACACACAATACTATTCCACATAATTAACTCCACAAAATACACTCACCCTACATAATTCCAGGACACGTAATGCCTTTTAATTACTATCCACAAAATTCCACAGAACATCATGCCATATATTTCCACTGCACAACCTCACACCACACATTTCCATGCCACACAATTCCACCACAAACAATTTCAATACAACTTATCTCTCCCTGGCACTTCCACCAACCCTGTAATCTCTCCCCCACACACCCACTGTCCCATCTCATCCCTCCCTCACACTCCCTGCCTCCTGTCCATACTGCATGCTTACACTTGCTACCCTCCTATACCTCCTCATGCTGTGCACTGGTTCACCTCTTGCCTCCCCCCACCTCTTGGTGTCCCTCCCACTCATCCCTTTCTCTCTCTTATACAGTCTCTCACCCCTCTCCCCTGCTCTCTCATACTCTCTTCCCACTTCTCTCATGTAGTTGACTTCAGGTCTTTGAGCACAGTTTAAATCCTATGCCTTTTCAAGGTCTCCGTCCCACAAACCCAGGCTCACCTCTTCTTTTTGGAGTGTCTTCTGCGTACACAGGAGCTCCCTCTTTATGCGTCTGTGGCCTGTTCTCCCCTTCTTTCTCTCTTTCTCACGCACTCTCTCTGCATCTGTGTATAGAGTTCATTCACCACTTCGTGCACACACTACCTATCCCTCTCTATCTTCCTTTTGATCTATTCTGTGCAACTCTCACCCCTATTTATTCACCATACTACACAATTCCACTACACAAATACACTACACAATTCCACAACTAACAATTTCAATCCAACCCACATAATTCCACAGGCTGGCGGTGCATTCTGGGTCATTACGACCGCGGCGGAAGCTGACGCGGTCGCACCGCTGGGGCTGGCGGTTTTCCTCCACAATGGCCCCGGCGGTTCTAATCCGCCAGGGCAGCGCTGCTAGCAGCGCTGCCCAGGGGATTACGAGTCCCTCTACCGCCAGCCTTTTACTGGCGGTTTGAACCGCCAGGAAAAGGCTGGTGGTACGGGGAGTCGCGGGGCCCCCTGATAGGGCCCCGTGCAGCTTTTCACTGTCTGCTATGCAGACAGTAAAAAGCGGGACGGGTGCAACTGCACCCGTCGCACGGACGCAACACCGCAGGCGCCATTTGGAGCCGGCTCCTGTGTTGCAGCCAAGATCCCCGCTGGGCCGGCGAGTGGAAACTAGGTTTCTGCCCGCCGGCCCAGCGGGGATCTCAAAATGACAGCGGCAGGAGTGTGGCTGCATTGGCGGCCGCCCGGCGGTGAAGCCGCCCGCCAAGGTCATAATGAGGGCCATTGTCATTTACAACGCCAGTAGCTCTAACTCTCGCAAATGCAAGACCGATTGCATTGCAAATGCGTGTGATTATTTGATGTAAATTTGTTCAGTAGTTTTCAAAATATTAAAGGGAAAATAAATTTGTAAGTATGGGAGGATCTTCAACACAGATCTCATGGTGAAATCTGATTGATTGTCAAAGTGATGGCAGTCATCTTGGGACCAATATACATAATAGCTCCCTACTGAAATGCATTGTAGTGAATGGCAGGTTATGAGGGTCACAAAAAGGAGGACGTATGAAGGGTGATAGCAAATTTTAGTTACAATATAAATTACTTGTTGATGGTACCATGCTGATTTTAGGAATTGTTGTGTGTTCTAAGGTGATTCTACCCTGCTGGATTTTCAGGAATTATGAAGATCATGAAGGTGCTCCAGAAGCTAAAATGAGAGCATATTTTCTGAAAATTCACACTATTTTTCTCAGCCATATGAGAATGAAGCTGGAATTTTTCAGTAAAACATGTACCTCCAACAGGAGCACCCTGTCAGTTGTTTCACCTGTGTTCTACTGCAGCCTCCCAGAGTGTACTAAAGAACAACTAGAGAGCTAACAGTCTTACTTATGACAAACGTTTGGCACACCTGAAGCCATCTTGATTGAATCAAAATGGTAAAACTGAAAACATTTAGGGGGTCATTATGACCCTGGAGGTAGGTGTTAATGTGGCGGTAGTACCACCAACAGGCTGGTGGTACATACTGCCACATTATGACATTGGCAGGTTGGCTGCAGCCACCCTGCCAATTTACCATTCCTATTGCAATTGTAGTAGCAGCCGATGGGCCGGAGATAACAATCTGTAGCCCGACAGTCGCTGTCATACCGGGGTGCCATTTTGAGCCTGCCTACCTCCATGGTTTTCGTGACGTTAGCTGTCACTGGTAAGGGGCTCACCTACCCCCCATAAAAACTCCCCAGATGCCCCCCTCCATCCATACTCCTCCCCTTTCAATCCCCTCCCCCATACACACACACATTCGCAGACACGCACCACGCATACACCCACTCACTCACACTGGCATACACACATTCATTCACGCATACATCCATTCATTCTTGCACACTTCCGTACACACATTCACACTGACATGCAGACGCGCACTCACATTTCAATTTTTACATGCATTCACATACATGCATACACCCACACAATCAACACTACATACACAGACGCATTCACGCACACACTCACACATTCATGCACACAACCCCCCACACACACACACAACACCCCCTCCCCGGTCAGAAGGCCAACATATCTGCATCCAGGTGGTCTTCCATCAGGGAACAGGGCGGGGCGCTACTACCGCCAGCAGTGCCCGCCAGCAGAACACGGCCAGGCAGTATCATGTGTCATGAAATGGCTGGCAGAAGTCTACTGGCGTGGGACTGCTGGAGGTAACAGCGCCACCTTACCACCATCCACCAGTATGGCCACGGGCGGATTTCCGCAGAAGTCCTGCTGTGGTCATAATCTGGCGAACAGATGGTAGCTGCGATGACGGTATTTTGGCAGCCGTCACTGCGGCAGTAGGCGACTTATATCGCCAATGTCTTAATGTGGGCCTTAATCTACGAAGGAACAAAATGAGGTGGTTAATTTTGTCATAAGAAATTATGGTTAGTGAGGTAGAAAGAAAAAATATTTTAAGTGAGTTCTCAAATATCTTTTGCTTCTATTTCATTAAAACATTCTGACACATGGACTGAAACATGCACTTTCTCACCAGCAGCAGACTGCCAGTTAACTCCCTGGTGATCAGCAGCTTACAATATTGTAGTGAGCAACTATAGAGCTCACATTCTGAATTTATGCCAAAAGTGTGGCACATCTGTATGCCATCTTGATGGAATCAAAGTGTAAAATTTAAAGCATTTTCTACTAAGGATACTGCAGTAAATAAGTAAATTAG
The DNA here is from genome assembly GCF_031143425.1 of Pleurodeles waltl. Lineage (NCBI taxonomy): Eukaryota > Metazoa > Chordata > Amphibia > Caudata > Salamandridae > Pleurodeles > Pleurodeles waltl. The sequence goes on from NC_090451.1 coordinate 139,971,244, forward strand.
GGAGCCAGGCCCTGTGTTAAACTCACCCACCATGTATTGCAATGGGTAGCTTACTTAATGTTAAAAACAACCCTAGAAAATCACCAAAAAAAACAAAAGGTTACAGAGGCGTTATAGTTAGGAAAAGGAATTTCAAAAAGCCTTAGAAATTAACTAAAAAAGGGATGTTATACTTAGGTTCAGATTTTACAGGCAGAAAACCAGAGCAATTCTGCTCTTATAGTTAAAGTTATTTCAAATAACTATGACTCGTACGCTACGGTAACTTTAACTTGCACCCTCACCATGCACTGCTAATTATCCAGAATATTACACCACTTATGACATCTTCTTTGACATCAATGATTTGCAGTAAAATTATTGATAAGAAAACTGTGCAAGGTGAGGGTGCAAGTTAAGAGTTACCTTAGGTTACAAGTTATAGTTACTTGAAATAAGTATAACAGCTGAATAGAGATAGATTCTCAACACACCACCATCATATCCATTCTTATGGAGAGTGTGCAGTTTATAAAAAAAACTGTTCATTAAACTCCTTCCTTGTCGCTATGTGTACCATATATAATTAAAAAAGGCCTTGGTTATTTCCCGCAATCAAGGGTCTCTATGATGGAATTCTACTCCCAAGTTCATAAAAACCTGTGATTATGATGGATATTGTTAAATTTGTGCAGCTAATCAGCCGTGCAACAGCAACCCTTATCAAAATCCAATCTCCTTGTAGTACCACTATTTTGTTTATAATTTATTTGTAATTTTTTACTGTAGTACTACTTTGGAATGCAATTCATTATTTGTATGCCGAACTGATACTTTTTTTATGAATTAAACACTGAAAAATCCTAATACCATTTTACCACTTCTTTGATGTTTACTTCTAGGAAAATTTGCTGTTTGGCATACAAAATACTAATATGAAAGTATGATGATTTTAATGAACTACATGAGTAAGACTCAAAATTTGTAAAAATACCTGCGAAGTTGCTGCAACGCTAATTGGCAATGCAAATTATGTATGATATTGAACATAGATGCAACATGACACTACAACGCAATCAAAGGTGGAACAGAACCCAGCAGCCAGGCCAGATCACCTTAGGACGACTCAGACTCTAGTTTGTAATGAAAACCGTGGAAGTTCACGCTGAGACGCCCCAATCAAGCAACACTGCCACAAAGCAATACCGATGGCAAACTGTGCTCCAAACAAATACCAGTAACATGATAATAAGCACTTGGAAAAGAATTGTGCTGCCAGGTGTAACGGTTGGATTCCTTACTGGTAATCTTCATTACACTGATTCTTCCTAGAGGGTACAGGGTTGACTTATTTGGGGAGTGAGGAAAAATCCTATGTTTTCAGATATTTAAGAAGCTTGCGGAGAGGTGCCTGGACAGAGTGAACACACCGTTCTCCTCATAGAGTTAGGAATGGGAGGAGAACGGGGATGACGAGGTAATGTATGTATTATGACCCTTGTTGCGTAATGATACATCATCTGCTCGGCTTCTTAACATTTCTTGGTGTTTTCTTTCTCATGGTGTTCTGTGTCATGGACCAGCTTCCTGTCATCGGTGTGTGCCTTGAGTTTCACGGAAACAATGATTGAAAAGTCTGAGGTTTCCAAGCAAAGGCATGAACGAGGGGTTTCCGGAGATGGAACCTGTAACCCCAATCGTGCCCTTTAGCATCCCTACACTACTACTACAACTACTACTACTAATACTACTACTACTACTACTACCACACTACTTCTTAGTAGTGAGGAAGGTAACAGCTGCAACGGAGTTCATCCTGGCACTGTTATGAGAGACAGCTGCATCAAATGCAGCATGCTGTCACTTATCCTGCCCCAGAATTCTATGGGTGAACAAAACTGACACACAGGTGCGTATCGAAAATATCCAAATGACAAATGGTGATTTACCCATTTTATTTTCCCCACATTCATGCTATGTTCAAATGAGAAGAGATGCCTGAAACGTTGGCAATGAAAAGCTCTAGTGGCTCTTACGTGGCTGTACTTTCCACAGTACTGTGATTTATTTAGATTTTCTGAACTTTACATCTTGATGAATTGAATAGTCCATGTTAGACCTAACATCCTTGGTGTAGAATACCGCCAGACCTTTTGCTTTCATTATCCTGTTTTACTGAAGCTGTTTTTGTTGGCTTTAGCACTCTGTGGAGTTTACACCTGCTAAACAGAGATAAAGTGCTTGTGCTCAGTCACTTAAACATGGTAAAATTGGTAAACACTTGTCTGGTACATTTAATTTCCATATCAGTCACTAAAAATTGTACTACATGTACCTTGGGTCTGGAAATTAAATCCTACTTGTAGGCTGCAGCACTCATTTTGCCAACCACTAAAGTAGCACTGTAAAACATGCCTACAGGCCGGTCCCTGCAACCTGTTTGTGCAAACAGTTTTAAAACTGCTATTTTAAACACGAAAAATAAATCTTTTGTCAGGCCTAACCCTTCCTTTTTTAATACTTATGAGTGACCCTAAGGTGTTATACAGTTCCTACAAATCAAGTAGGGCTGTGTATCTGGACAACATAAATGTCGGGGTATAGGACCTGAGTCCCCATATACTATCAGGAAATGTTGACACGGTTCATATCTAGTTTGTAGTGCCCCGTGCTAAACCCCAAACAAACCAGGGTACCAGATGGGTTTCACAATCTCAAACATGACTCAGATTCTCAAGGAAATCATGTAAACAGATCCCTTCTTTTGTGTGTCATTCAGAGTTCTTAAGATGAAACACAAGAAAGACGCACAAATATATTTTAGAACATTTATTGCAACAGTCTTATTCTTGCATAGAAAACATGAACTGCGCTTCTTAGTCAAATGCGAAAAGCATTGTAACCAGCATTACAAAGATGGTAAAAAAGAGAAACAATTCAACCATGATTTTGTGATTGTGTTGGTATACTCCTATCTGTAACTACCTATACTGCTCAGAGCATAGTGGGAGCACCCTCTGCCAGATCTATAGAAAAAACCTGATGTCCTATTCTTGGGTGTGATGTACTGGGAAGCCAGGAAGCAGGTCTGGTGTAGTGCAGGCTATCTGTCCTGTGCAGGGTAGGGATAGAAATTCAGGATCAGAGTCAGCCAAGCTGTATCTCGGGCACGGCATGCCCCGTCTCAGGATCATCTCAGCGGAAGTTGTTCTCTGTCGCATTGACACAGAGCCAGTTTTTATAATACAAGCATCATTTCTTTCACACTGTGTCAGGTGGAAGGTCGGTGCAGTGATATATCTACAATTGCGGTGCTGTCTCCATGGTCAATCAGAATATTTAGGCATAGTGTTCTTTGCTTTCAGCCTTGGACAGACTGTGCAGACTAGATGGCATCAGTGCTTACTAGGAACAAGCAACATGTGCAATGATTTTTTCAGTACATTATAACATAAATAAAAAGCCATGTAGAAGGTTACCGACAGAAAATAAATGCTAAATTAAAAATGTGCATTTAAAAATGAAGGTTCTAAGCACCCTTAGCATGCTTTACTACAAAGGTAGGCCCTGAAGACTCAGAGGGCATAGACTAACACTGGCTTAGCTAAGTGCACTTAATAAGTGATAACTTCAGCTTGGAAGAAAGTAGAGAGATACTTCTTCCAATCATTTGAATTGTAGTTTTAAATCCTCTTTAATGGTAAAGTGTCATTTTGAGTTACTATTCTATTCTTTTAGAAAGCCGGCATTTTTCTGCCTAAACCAAATGTGTTCCTAGATTACATGGCTGTGAAAAGCTCTCCTGTGATCTGATGTTTATTCCTTCTAGAAATGGGGTTAAAAGGGCCTGGGTTTAGAGGATAGTGGGTCTTCCTGAGAGAAAGGCTAGAGAGAAGCTGAGCTCCGCACTGATTGCACTTAAACCCTGCCTTCAGCACATACAAAGGAGAATAACATCAGGCCTACACTGGCTTTTGTCCACAAAGCCAGGTTGGAACCAAACCCTTAGAAAGAATGGACAACCGTCCAGAACTAGTTTGGGAGTGGGCCAAGGGTTTCCCCCCACACAAGGACTGACACTAGGTATAAAAATGGCACCCTCAGAACCTCTCATCAGAATACTACTAGACCTGCTGAAGATTCAGAAGAAGAACTGCCCTGCTTTCTGAAGAAGGAAGACCTGACTGCTTTTCTTGAACCCTGGAATCTCTGAAGTAACTTCAAGGATCAGTTGGCTGGTCTCCTGTTTAATCTACTGAAACACAACAAGCTTCCAGAGGCCTTCCCGGCAAATGTCCAGCTGATCAGCACTAACAGGACCTTCCTGAGCTGGTCGCCCCTTTTGGCGTGAGTCCTGAACCCCGGTGCTGGAACCTTGGTTAGCATCAGAGTGTTCTCCTCCTGTACAAAAACTACAAGAACTGGACACTTAGAATGTTTTCTGGACATTTTGCAAAAAGAGTTGTGGCCACCGAAGTCGAATTGCAGGTGGGAGTCAACTTGCCAGAGCTCCCCTGCTGAAATCTCTCCTGACTTTCAGAAAAGTTTCTATGTCCAAATGTAGAGGACTTCACTGGGATCGAAGTTGAAGAGGAGCCCATCGTCGACTATGCCTTCCTGAGCCGGGACCTCACTTTCTTCCGTTTATCTAGCTGTTGACGTCGAGGGCCTTGAGCTTGATGTGGAAACACTGAGAGCCTACTCTTCACCAACTGATGTCGATGAGCCCCACTTCGAATTCAGCGTGCAGCCTGCCCCTGCTTACACTCCATCAATGAGGGCTTTTCTCATAAAAACATCTAAATGTGCGTGTAAAGTTTTCACCAGGACCAACCTGGTTCCTGTATCTGCCTAGAACTCTATTGTAGTTGTCCTGAAATTGTGACTTTGACTCAAACTACCAGGACCAGGTAATCATGGTTGGCACTTTGTGCTTCTTTGTGCTATTTTACTTCAAACCTTTAAATTCCGAACTCTTTTTCTACTTATTGGATTTTTTTTTGTTTTGGTGTCATTTTATTTATTTAAATGCATTCTATTTTTTATAAATTAGTTTGGGATTTTTCATATCCTGTGTTTTCACTTTATTACTGTTTAAGTGCTGCTTAAATACCTTACGCATTGCCTCTAAGTTAAGCCTGACTGCTTTGTGACAAGCTACCAGAGGGTTAAGCGCAGGTTTATTTAGTGACTTTTGTGATTCACTCTGACAAGATTTGTGTTTATTATCTGAGTGGGACTCTCACCTCTTTCAATCATTAACCCACTTTCTTAAATGTCTGGTATTACATCCTCTCTCATTATACTCTACTTCCTTCTAGGCTGGCTGGCAGAAGCAGGTAGGATCAGAAAAAGCTACCGCCAAAAACATCTGTTTCAAAGCTTTAATAAATCTCCAGTGCACGTATACCAATTTTGCACTTAGGCTAAACCCTGTATCCCTTTCTCGTTACTGCCCCTACTAATCCCCCAGGTTACTGTATTTCTGAAGGCTGTATGTCAGTATATTAACAGTCAAAATATCAACATCAATACAAATATCACATCCACTGCCTAACACTGCATCATCAAGTTAATGCATATTTAATATTTTTTTCTCCAAATTCACATACCTTGACAAGGTTGTAGTTGATATAGTGGATGCAATATTTTAGTAGTTTGGTATTTCAACTGAGGTATGGTGCTAGAACACCTTTCCACCATATACCTTTCTATCTATTATTTCCTTTTGTTTGACAGTACTTTCTTTTTTATTGTGTCCTCTTTGTGCTGTTAGTGTCTCAAGAAAATTAAATGATCTGCCTTCATGGTAGGTTAAAACATACCACTCACCTTTGTAATGCATGAGTAGACAGAAGTATCTGTTCGCACCAATATGTGATTGGTAAGCATTGTCTTCATGCACCAAGAGAACACTTGCTTCATGTGTAAGGCATGCACATGCATTGCTGCCCAAGCAAATTCACTTTGCACAACAATTTCCAGGACAACATTAAATAAGCAATTCCAGTTGGTTGTGAAAAAAACGTAGTCTCACTCATTTACATTTTTATGAACTGCTAAAGAGGAGTAAAGTGCCTGTGCTTCCCATTTAAACAAGCCAAAATAGGCTAAACCAATTAACTTTCCTTACGCCATAGTATATGGTGCAGAAGCACACCTCTGGCATGAAAAGGCAAAGGCCACCTGTTGACTGCAGCACATATTTGGCCATCCATTGCAGTGGCATTGAAAATATGGCTTCAAGGCTACCCTGTGCAGCCTGACATCAGCAGCATGAACCCTGCTGCACAGACCTGTTAAGGTCACTCTTTTGATAGGTAGGAAAACCAGATTTTAAATATGATTAAGCCATCCTAAGCACACTTTACGGCTCACAAGGTAGGGTGCATAATGTGTGATTTTAGAAATGCCATGTTCCCCCAGTGACTGGGCCCAAAATGATGCTGTCCTTGATCAGGCTGTAACCGGCACATTAGAAAAATCAAAATATAGATTATATACTTTAATCTATCAAATCTGTCCTGTACGAGCTACAGACTCAATCAAATATTTAATTTTATATTTAGTACAATTCCAATCTCATGGTGAATTTTGATTTTATTAAATGTATTTCAAATGTAGCTTTAAATAAATTACATTTACCCTGCCTGAAGCTCCTTGAAACTAATTTGCATTCGTTCTCCAGCCACTGCTCAGTCTGTACTTGGAATGAATGAGCAGTTAAAACTGCTCCCAGGACACCGACAATGGCCAGCCTATGGGGTAATGTTTTCTTCCTTCAGAAGGAAGGCTAGTAAGGGTGAACCCAGGAACTTTGTTTATTCAAAGGGGCCTGCCCTGTCACAAGACAATGTTAGGTGACACCTGGAAAGGCCCAACCTTTGTCCCCATAGTCAGGCTGGCACTAAATCCAGTTGGAGAAGAGCTACACCCAGAACCAGTTCATTGGCCACAGAGAAGGGGTGCTCATTATACTGTCTACACCTCTGGGTCAGCACACAGGCTCTTCAGCAAGGGAGAAAAGGTTTCTCCATCTTTATTTATGAGAGTAAGGGCAAGTGTGTTTTTTTGCAGTAGGGCAAGCAGGAAGTGCTGAAAAGAGTGAGTAGGTGCCTCCGGTAACTTTTACCCCATTGGTTAGTGAATGGCTGATTGAACAAGTTACATGTATTTATAAAGCTCACAGCTGCCACATCAAAGGGTGTCCCAGTGATGCCAAAAGTTAAAACATACAAAACATGAAGCCAAATTTCTAACATGAAAAGTGAGGGACCTTCATCTCTACCACAAAAGGATGAGGATGGGAACATATATACGCAGACACAGCTTGCAAGTGGCCTGCCTGCAAGAGACGCACTTGCTGATGTGAGAAGCCAACAAACTACTGTGGAAATGGAAAGGGCACTTCCACTGCAAGAGCTACAGCACACAACCAAGAAGGGTAGGCATACATGCTGTAACCAGGCCTTTCATTTATCACTACTAGGATACAGCCTGATGGGGAGGGCCATTTTATTACAGGGTAAATTGAGTGGCAGGAATTTGGTACTGGTAGGAATCTAGTCCCAAACACAAATGACAACACTTTTTTCCTGATCTCTGAAACACACCCACAGCTTACACAGGCACATTGTTACCATGGCTGGGTGACGTTAATTGTGTTTTACATTGTGACATAGACTCTACACCCCCAACCCCCATGTACGAGCACAGAATGTCTAACTCACTCCGAAGAGTAATGTAGGACCTGAATCTTGTGGACATCTGAGGAGGGAGATATCCTCTCCTGCAAGAAATTACACTTTATGGGAGCCCCAGTCATACATACTCCAGATTAGATTACATACTAGTACGCATATGGGGAGGGCGACCTCTATGTGTAACATACTCAGTGGCCAAATACAGAGCACGCATACCCACATGACGATGGCCGGAGTCTGCTTTACAGTGCCACGAGTTTAGACTCGCCATGAGTAAGAGAATTACAGAAGATGTCACTTTGAATTACGTGACAGGCAGCACTAGAGCAATAGAACAGGATGTTCCCAAAGTGATGATATCGACCAGTGAGGGTTTATACCAAGCAGACACACAGCACTTGATCCTAGGAGACTAAGAACATTCTTGGTGAAACAAAGAAGGACAGAGAACATATGCACTAGTGTCCTTGGACACAGAAAGAGCATTTGATGCTTTATCTTGGCATTACATGTTCTTGACACTGGGAGCTATACATTTTGGCCCGTTGTTCATTGCAATGACCAGGCTACTCTATACTAACACTAAGGACAGAGTAAAAATGAATGGGCTGTTAGGCAGACGCACAACTGGAGCACAGCATTTGGGAGGGGTGTCCACTGTCTCCTTTGCTCCACCCGCTGGCAGCCGAACCACTGGATTGTCAGCTTAGGGCCTCCCTACTGGACTGGGCCATGCAGGTGAGAAATGTATAAAATCTTGCATCTCTTTACGCTAACAACCTGCTGGGGGAAATATGAAGACTTGTGGGAGCGCTTCCCCGCTTTCTTGCTCTATTGGAAAGCTTTGGTCGTTAAACAGGACTATGAATTAATCTGCAGGAGTCACCACTCTATCCAATAGCTGGGCTATCAACTGTACCAAGAGCGTGGCTCCCAACCTGGGGATCCCATGGGAGACAGTGGCTTTCCGGTAACTAGGTGTAGCACTAACCAACTCAGAACCCAAATGGCATGAGCTGAACACACATAGGCTGATGCGAGGCATTAAAGGCTCTATAGATCTCTGGACTTCCCTTCCCCAGCTCAGGGTTCTTCAATGTCGGTCCTGGAGAGCCAGATCCATGCCAGATTTTAAGATAACTACATTCATCTCAATGTGGATTTGCTAAAAATCTGGCATGGATTCAGCTCTCCAGGACCGACACTGAAGAACCCTGCTAGCTGTAGGTGGGCATCTAGCTATCACTAAAACCATAGTGCTACCGAGATGTCTGTACCTATTTCAATGCAGCCTCAGCACAATACCCACGACATATACTAAGCACTTCCGCTCCCTCATAATAGGATAAAGAAATTTCGAGCCGATGTCCCAAGTGCAGGGGGTTCAGAGGCTACACAGCACCACTGGTGTGGAAGTGCTCCAAAATTGCAGCATACTGGGGGTAGATGGTGGGCCGATATTAGACACCTATGTCACTTCCTGTGCCGGTGGCCCCACATGTGTGTTTATTAGGTATAGACTTTAATACTAATTAACTAATTCTAAAACTAAGAAGGGATTTGTACAGTTCACAGTTCCTCCTGGCGAAACGTGGTATAGCGACCCACTGGTTTAGCGCAAAATCCCAGGGGGTCCAAAACTGGATACATGACATTGCAGAAAGGAAAACAGCAAGGGAAATTAGAATGTGACTGACTGGAACGGATGAAAAGTTACAAGACGACCTCGAGCAATGGAATGCATTGTTTCATGCGCTGATTTACCCCAGAGGAGCGCCCCCTTGAAACTATGAACACTCCGCACCATAGCACTGTGAATTAGCAAAGTTTAATGTCTACTTGTTACGGTCGTGTGTTGCAACGTGACCGAGGGTCTCACTGATTGTTGAGCTACCAACTAACAATATAAATTGTGTCGCCTTGTGCGATAAGCACCCATAGATTATGCGCGTGCTGTATTAGAAAACCTAATGCACACAAAAAGTAGAAAAAAAGATAGTACCGAGCCCTGGGCGGAATCTGTGGAGATATTCACTGGGCCAGATATGATTTTATATTAACAATATATGATTCACATTCATAAAGAGAAGTTATAACTATTCTCTAGGCTTTCAAATTGGTAATGGTTGATATTTCATGTGTATCTCTCAAACAAGGAATCATTTCTCCTTGCACTCATGGTTAAAGTTTGTATACATTTCAGGGTTCTTTTACCGTATATTTCACTCTGGATCTTATCTTTCGAATCCTTTTTTCACAGTCGTTTGTGTAATTGTGCCCATGGTTAAAGGCTATTTGATCGCAAGGAGGGTATATTAGGACGGGAATACACTTCAAATGTGTTTTTTACAGGTATATATTGGATAGCTGTCTCCTCTGCAAATAGGAATGGCATTTGTCTGTTCAATGACTTTCAAGCAGGTTTTCGTCCTAGGATTTAAAAGATAATTGCAGTAACCTTGATCTTGAGATGACTGTGGATGGATGTGGTGTTGGTGCACTCTTCCTGTTGGATTTTCCGTTGCTGAAGTGGTTTGCTGCCGGCGCTTTTCAGGATCTTTCATTCTGGAATTGTTTCTGTTTAATAGGACGTGACATAAATTGTTCAGCTGGGCCAGTGGACTTGTACCCCATGTAAGGGTAACAATTATACAATTAACAGGAGAGTAACTGAGAGAGTGGGGGTATTGTGGTGGTTCAGGGACTGGATCAATATCCTTTATTGTATAGTGAATTTATGTAGCACTTGATTGAACCAGATTCTTCTGTAGCGCAGATGAATCTGGTTCAATGCTGAGATGTGCTATGTAATCTCTAGAATGATGATTGGAAGAAGGAAGGTGACAGCTAGATGCTGGCAAGAGAGAAGTACTGTTGCAGATCAGTAGGTGCGAAGGCCAGGAGGCACAGTATATCTCAGATAAACTAGGGAGAAACCCTTGTACAGCCTGTTCCCTGAGGTAACCTATTCTCCTGAAAAAGGTCATAGGTCCCTGGAATCCAGGTGCGTTTTGTTGATTTAAACTTCCTTTGTCGCATAGACAGCTGCAGAGAAAAGGAGGACCCAGAGAAGCTAAGATATTTAGTACTGTGAATGAATTGCCAGGTTTCACAGTAGAGTGTAGCTTTGGGGTAACAGAGGTATGTCTCTGATTGCCTAGATAAATAAATGGTTGTTCAAGAAATGAGTGAATAAACAAACAAGAGAGCATTGCACCCAAAGAAAGTATAGCGGCAGGGGTTTATTTTTTCCAGCATTGCACAACTTATGTTCTTTTTTTTAAACCAATGTTTTTGTTTTAACATATTTATTTTGGTTCAACGTTCTTACATTTACAAAAACCTACATTGCCTATCTGCATCTTCCTTAGTTACCAGCATTTATCTATACATATTTCCATAGTTCATGCATCTTACACTAATCTAGAGACAACGCACACATTGACAATTAAATGAGTTGTATCATCACCTTCGGTTATCAACCACTCTTACATTAGATCTCTAAAATCTCCCACATTTTCGCATACTTCTTCAGGCACCCTCATACTTTGTGCACCTATTGCTCAGCACTCATTCACCAATCTAAATTTTTCAACCAGGTATCCACTGAGGGCATCTTGCTTCTCCTGCAATCCTTTGCAATGTCCCTGCTAGCCACCATCATTGCAAAAATCATTCAAAAATTGGGGATATCTGGATTTCGATGCATCTTGCCATATTCCCAGCAGTGTCAATTCCATTGGCATATCAAAAGCAATCCCGACCATGCAATTAAACTGCTTTCTACTCCCTATCTGGAAATGCTGTATTTCGGAGGAGTCTTGCCAGTTATGTATGATTGTACCTTCTTTACGGTACCACCCCCGCCCGGCAGTTACTGTCTGGAACCAAACCAAATTTTAACAATTGTGTTCTAGTGCAGTCTGCCTTCTCATGTAATATTTTAAGTTGCACCACTCTGAAACCTGCCCTGGTGGCTACCTCTCCTGGATTTTGACACGTCTCCAACCAATCCTCATTTTCCACTAGCCCTGAGACCTTGGCCTGTCTTGCTTAAAGTTTTGTAAGCAGTTGTTGCATGTTGTTAAGCAATGAGATGGATATGATATGCAATGGATCCGATATTCAAACAAAGATTTTTCTTTATTTTCTAGATTATCTAGCGAGTACTTTCATCATGCATGAGGAGATATTTATAATATTGGGAGTCTGATAGTTCATCTTCTTCTTTCAGTTCCTTGGTGAGTTTAAGGCCTTTACAGCTCCAGGAACCACCTGCTTAGAGATAACTATATGGTCCCATTTTCTAAAACCCTCCAAAGTTTGAAGTTCTTGCAGCCAAACAGATACACACAGTGGGGTTTCAAAAACAAGGGCTCCTTCGTATCCAATTGTATGGTATACCTGTAAGCAGATTTTACTCACTGTGATTGTGCAGTATGGCAAGTGTTGAGTACCTTCCCTCTGTATAATGCATTGAAGTGCCTGCTTGGGTCCACTGTACTTCTATCTGCCATTATTGATAGTCTATTGGGGGTAAGTCACCTTTCCCATGCATCTTTTACCCCGCAGCACCTAACCTCACATTTTCACCACACAGGTAAGTGTCATGCTCCCTATTTTAAAGATACTTTCACAACCGAGCACTTTTTGCATGGTGACATAGATCATCCACCCCCAAACCCCACATACAAGCATGCACAGAATGTCTGACTCACTCCCATGAGTAATGTAGGACCTGAATCTTGTGAACATCTGGAGAGAGAGAAATCCTCACCTGCAAGAATTGACACATTATGCAAGCCCCAGTCATACATTTTCCAGATTAGGTTACATACTATAGCCTTAGAGCCTGCTGTAGCGGGCCATACCGGTCATTAAAGGCCCGCTCCAGCGTTAAAGGCCCGAGCCGAAGGCGAGGGCCTTTAACAAGGGAGCTGGACTTAATTACTGGTATAGCCCTGCTACAAAAGGCTAAAAGACTATTAGAACATTCTGCCACTAGAGATGTAAAACAAAGCCCTTCCTGGGTGGAGGTGCTAACACCCCCTCCCTCAGGAATGTGCACTGCTCTGCTGGCGAGCTTCAAAGGGCTTATCGCCTTTGAACCTCAACCTCCAGGCCTGCTGGAGTCCCTAGAGTCCCTCCAGCCTCCCAGGAAAACTCCTGAAGCCCAGTACGATCAGTCTGGCCTTGAACAATAAAGACTTTCAACTAAAGTGAGTTTTGTCATGCACTGTATTTACCACAAATCATCTGGGCTGGTTGTGTGCTGGTATGCCTTGCCATGCAGTATGCTCCCTACCCCTTTTGTGATTGACTCCCTGTTGAGTTGTTGGGCTGTCGAGCTTTGGGTTGCACCTGTGCTCTAGGAGTGGTACAGAAACTTGAGAAGACTATGTGCAACATTGCCAACACCCCACATTTTCACTTTTTACTCTACTGAAGAAGGACAGAAATCCTGAAACATGGTTCTAGAGATACACAGCAATGGCTGCACAGCAGTTATCACAATGTAGTTGGGCTAAGTGTGTGGTGGTATGCCAGGCAGTGTGCTCCCTACCCCTTTTTGTGATATATAAATATATATTAACAACCACCTTAAAAGAAAAAATCAAGGAGTGGGTAGGGGTAATGGGTAATGGGGTATATTAGTATTCTGGAGTGTGTAGGTTTGATGGTATTAAGGGCTTTCTTAAGGTTTAAGGGATGGGTAGAAATAAAAGGTGGTAAGGAGGTTTTAGTTTTAAGAAATGGATAAAAGTAAAGTTTGGTAAGGGTTTTTTAGGGGTATGGGATTGGGGATAGGTAAGGGGTAGTAAGTGTTAATGACGTTTAATTGATGGACAGAAGTAAGGGGTGATAAGAGGTTTTTAGAATTAAGGGATGAGTTGGAGCAAGCAGTGGTACAGGATTGTTATGGCTCATGCATTTGAAGGGATGGTAGGGTTATTAGGATTAAGGAAAGGGTAGGAGTAAAAGAAGTAAGGGGTTTTTAGGATTCCAAAATGGATAGGGGTAAAGGGTGGAGTAAGGTATTTTTAGGATTACGTGAATGGTAGAGGTTAGGGGACACTAAGGAGGTGGAATATGCAAGTGTTGGGTAACTTCCCACAGTATACTTATATCTGACATTATGGATTGTTCATTTGGGGTCATGTATGCCCAATTATTATTAAGAACTAGCTGCAGTGCCCAATAGTATTTCCAGAAATACGACAATGCTATCCCTCCCTCATATATACCTCTGTGTAATATTATCATGGCTGTTCTGAAAGGGTCCTCCATCCCACAGCAGAGAGCGCAAGGAGCTATCCATTTTTTAAAATACGTATATGGAACAATGTAAGAAGTATTCTGAACTATATATATCAAGTGTGGTAACAAAATCATTTTAAAAAGGGTGGCACTGCCCATCATTGAAAGCAGGAGTCTCCTCCAGTGGTACACGTCAGAGTTGAATCTATCTAGGAGCATCCCCAAGCTGTTCTCAATGACTCAGTCTTTATTTTCAATCATAAGTATTCCCAAGTATTTGAGTCCTAACTTGCTTATGTGTGGTGTATAATCTTTGTCATTTTGTGGGGACCATTCAGTCAGTGGGTATTTGATTTGTTTATGCCAATTAACACACAGAACTAATTAGTCCCGATTGTTCTGATAATTTGAAGGACTCTGGGGATAGTTTGACATGGTTTGCTAGATATAAAATTATACCGCATATAGAGAGCAATACTGTGTCATCCCATCCAGTGTCTCACTTCAAGCCTATAATATGGGCATCTCTTCTTAGCCAGGAAGTCAGTGGTTCCACAGCCAGGGTAAACAGCAGTGGGGACAGTGGGCACCCTACTCCCTCGATTCAAAGGGAAGGCCTCAGAGACTGCACCCTTTACAAGTGATCTTGTATACTACAATTTAGCCATTGTATATTTTTTTTTACTGAATTCCATCTACTCCAATAGTAGCTTTAGGAAGGGCCATTCAACAGAGTCAAATGCCTTTCTCGCATCCAGTGACATTATCACTACAGGTTTCTCCCACCACCTCTGTTTTAGCTAACCAACCTTACAAGCAGACAGTTTATGCCTCGTGGCTCTATGGGGCATAAACCCTGGCTGATTAGTGTGGATTAACTAATCTAGTTTTGAAATTCAAATTCACTGATTTCATGTGACACCTTTGCATTTATCTTAACTTATCCTTCTAGCCACAACCTCCCTGTTATGATTTCCAGCTGCTACACAATGTCTAATATCCCTGCCCACTCCACTCACCTTTAATCCCAGGACTCACCTTTCCTTAATTCTCAGTGTCTCTAGTTTCTAATACACTGCATCTCTACCCTTCACACACAAGTACTCTATTGCTTTCCCTCACTTGTCTCGCATGAAGTTTGAGGGTAAAACTCCCATTTTAAACTGCACTATCGAATCATGTACCTGATGTAACACTGAGGGGGTTATTCTGACC
Organism: Pleurodeles waltl; assembly: GCF_031143425.1. Classification (NCBI taxonomy): domain Eukaryota; kingdom Metazoa; phylum Chordata; class Amphibia; order Caudata; family Salamandridae; genus Pleurodeles; species Pleurodeles waltl. The sequence goes on from NC_090451.1 coordinate 139,986,399, forward strand.
CTGGCGGTCATGGACCGCCAGGGCCAACGACCGCGGAAGCACCGCCAACAGGCTGGCGGTGCTTCCGGGGGCATTCTGACCGCGGCGGTAAAGCCGCGGTCAGAAAAGGGAAGCCGGCGGTTTCCCGCCGGCTTCCCGCTGCCCCAGGGAATCCTCCACGGCGGCGCTGCTTGCCATGGGGATTCCGACCCCCTTCCCGCCAGCCTGGTTCTGGCGGTTTTCACCGCCAGAACCTGGCTGGCGGGAACGGGTGTCGTGGGGCCCCTGGGGGCCCCTGCAGTGCCCATGCCACTTGCATGGGCACTGCAGGGGCCCCCTAACAGGGCCCCACATTGATTTTCAGTGTCTGCGTGGCAGACACTGAAAATCGCGACGGGTGCAACTGCACCCGTCGCACACCAGCAACTCCGCCGGCTCCATTCGGAGCCGACATCCTCGTTGCTGGTGCTTTCCCGCTGGGCGGGCGGGCGGCCTTTTGGCGGTCGCCCGCCCGTCCAGCGGGAAAGTCAGAATCACTGCGGCGGTCATTTGACCGCGCTGCGGTGTTCTGGCGGGGCAACTTTGGCGGGCGGCCTCCGCCGCCCGCCAAAGTTAGAATGACCCCCTGAATGACCTCTTTAAGTCTATGCAATACAAAACTAAGCAACTAACATAATAAATGAAAGAGCAGTTATGTACCAGAGGTTCCTGTTTGATCTTTGATTTGACTATAAATTTGTCTTGTGTTCCTGCCCCTTCTAGGTTCCGATCCAATATATACCAGAGACTCCTGGCTATGGTGTTTGCCGTAGAAGAAATCAATAGGGATCCTGCTCTTCTCCCCGATGCCAAACTTGGATTCTGGATGTACGACTCTTGCGGGGTGGTGGGAAGAACACTGAAAGGTGCTTTATGGATGCTCACTGGAAGAGAAGAGATTATTCCACAGTACCGATGTCAAAAGACCCCTCCACTTGCAGCAATCATTGGAGATGCCGCCTCTCTTGCCAGTATACCCATGGCTAGAGTTTTAGGGTTGCACAGACAACCACAGGTGAGGTTATGCTTGGTACCTATTTATCAGCCATTCTAAGGCAATGTCAGTGATTTGCTGTCATCATTTGTGTTTGTATGTTTCAGAATAATATCTATGAACCAGATGTATCAAAAATCAGATTTGCATTTCCTAAACAGCAAATTTTAAGAAATCGCTATTTAAGAAATGCAAAATGGGATGTATGAATTTTGCGATTCGGTAATAGCGATTTCTTAAAATTCACAAATGCTATTACCGAATCGCAAATATAGAATGGGACTCCATTCAACCCGATTGCCCTATAGGCCCATAGGTGCGGATGGTTTTGCATTTCCCAATTTGCAAATTCAATTTAGGAATTTGCAAATTAGGTAATGCAAACCCCAGGGTGCCTGGGGCCTCAGGGGCCCTCTGATGCACCCCCAAAAAATATTTGGGGACATGTGAAGCACACACATGCCTTAGGGGCATGTATGCGCTGCATGTCAATTTTGAAAATGCATTTATAATGCATTGTTAAAATTTGCACATGCCTACCACTAAACTTTAATTTGTGGTAATTGCATTTCCTAAATGCCCAATTCGCATTTAGGAAATGCTTGATACATGTGCTTTGGAAATCGCAAATAGGAATTCTCTATTTGCGATATCCTATTTAAAGAATTGCAATTTGTGATTCTCTAAATGGGGTTGCAATTTTAAGGAACCGCTATTTTTGTGATTCCTTAAAATTGCAACGCAAATGCCTTTCATACATTATAAAAAAGGCATTTTTGCATTCGCAAACGGATGAATTTTGAGATTCGCACTGTTTGCGAATGCAAAAACATTTGGTACATGAGGCTCTATATACCTACAATGAATTAAATTAAAGAAGCAGTACATAAAAATAGCAGTGATGGTTGTTTACGCACATAACGCTACTGGGGCAGGGAATGATATATGAAATGGCCATAATAAGATGATAACATAGTAGATACGCTGTCATTCACAGTGGTGGCAGTGCTTGAGCAGCCAATTCAGTGAGATCATACTGTGCTGGATCTTCTTGTGAGAGGAAGTGCTTCTTGAGACACCACATGCTATTACAGAGATGGAGTAATTCTCAATACCACTGACAAGTGTTTCAGTCAGGGTGCTATGAAGGTGACAGACATGCATAGTGAGGCTACAGAGACTAAGGTGGTCATTATGAACACAACGGTGTGGGATGCCATGCCAGCCGTGGCGAGAAATCCTGCCAGCCGTCATGGCGACCCACACTGCCACATAATGAACCCATGGAGGGCCACCATAGGTGGCCCACACTCACCTATAATATCAAAATAAGTGCACTGTTCCACGACAGAGAGAAAACAAGAAAGAGATCAGAGGTGGCGAAACTATACTGAGTGTACTCAGGAGAGCCCTCAAGCACCCTTTTGGGTGACAGGTATCATCATCGGGCTTGCTCCTCGCCAGACTGGTGCTGCAATGCCTGGCGGGCCGCCCAGCATTCTGGGTGGCACTCAACCATAATAAAATTGCTAACAACGGAGGTCTGGGAAAATAATTGAATTAGAGATGGAGAGTGTAGAACAAAAGACAAGACTCTAAAATTAGCTCTGAACCTAAGCCACTGTTTTAATGCGATAGAAATTGGGTTCAGGCCAATATTAAAAACAAAAATATCAGAGTGTTACTGGGAATAATGTACCGTTACACTCTATAATCAGGGAAGGTAGTTCACCTAATCCTGCATGGTCAACATGTTTCGCGTCTATGTTTGGTCACAAAGTGATCCAGTGACGCTTCTTCAGGACCCACAAAAAAAGCCTATGATTATAAAACTACTTCTCCTATATATCAGTAATATTATCAAGTGCACGTACAGTCACTTACAGAGTGGAAGACAGAATATGCCTAAGTCAATCGGTCAGTATAGTCGCCCATCCCATATTAGAGATTGGGCTCCCTAGGTCTGCGCTAGCATCAACCAAGGAAAACGAATGTGTCTCGTCCTTGGTGTGTCCGGGAACCTGCCCTCTGCTGCGCGCCTACAGGCGGACACACCAAGGACGAGACACATTCGTTTTCCTTGGTTGATGCTAGCGCAGACCTAGGGAGCCCAATCTCTAATATGGGATGGGCGACTATACTGACCGATTGACTTAGGCATATTCTGTCTTCCACTCTGTAAGTGACTGTACGTGCACTTGATAATATTACTGATATATAGGAGAAGTAGTTTTATAATCATAGGCTTTTTTTGTGGGTCCTGAAGAAGCGTCACTGGATCACTTTGTGACCAAACATAGACGCGAAACATGTTGACCATGCAGGATTAGGTGAACTACCTTCCCTGATTATAGAGTGTAACGGTACATTATTCCCAGTAACACTCTGATATTTTTGTTTTTAATATTGGCCTGAACCCAATTTCTATCGCATTAAAACAGTGGCTTAGGTTCAGAGCTAATTTTAGAGTCTTGTCTTTTGTTCTACACTCTCCATCTCTAATTCAATTCTTTTCCCAGACCTCCGTTGTTAGCAATTTTATTATGGTTGAGTGCCACCCAGAATGCTGGGCGGCCCGCCAGGCATTGCAGCACCAGTCTGGCGAGGAGCAAGCCCGATGATGATACCTGTCACCCAAAAGGGTGCTTGAGGGCTCTCCTGAGTACACTCAGTATAGTTTCGCCACCTCTGATCTCTTTCTTGTTTTCTCTCTGTCGTGGAACAGTGCACTTATTTTGATATTATAGGTTCAGGTCGGGAGACTGTGCACTGGACCAGTAATCTCCCAGTCCCCATTTTTGTTTATAGAGGCCCACACTCACCGCCAGGCTGCCTCCGTCAGGCAGCCTGGCAGTGGTCGGCATCATCATCCGACAGGGCAGCGGTGCTGCCCCTCTGATAATGATCCCTTAGCCTCCAGCCTTTCCTAGGTGGGTTTCCCCACCAGGGAGAGGCTGGAGGAAGGGGTGCACCGGGGCACCCCTGGGGGCCCCTGCACTGCCCATGCACTTGGCATGGGCAGTGCAGGGGCCCTTGTGCAGTGCCCCATCGTGCAGGTCACAATGTTTACACCCGCCGGCCCAGAAGAATGTTCATAATACGACAGGTGGGGTTCCGGGGGCGCTGGCGGTCACAGAGAAGACCACCAGCATGACCATATCAGTTTTCACCGCCGTGTTCAAAATGAGTGCCTAAGTTTAAGAGTTTAAGATGCTGTTATGTTGCTGTGATTGGAAGGGGAGCGGTTGATTCAGAGGGTAAAGTAAGATGGCTGAATAAAACATGGGCATTCGTAACATATATGGTTTCAAAACCCAGAGTGAAGAATTTTTGCAGGGCTCTAGTTTGTCTACTGAGACAACCTACCTGTTGCCAAAAGGGGATGACATAGGATGAAAGAAGTTGAATTCAATTCATGTGACAAAACTGAAGCTCGTGGGGTACTTGTATAAACTTTTGCAATAGGCAAATTTTCCTGAACAAAATGATGAACACAGATTTTGGTGAGTGCATTGTGGGATGCGGATTGGTTAAAGCGAGCAGCAAATGTGCTTAAGGTGATGCAGGTGAGCAACGTGCTTCAATCGAAAGAGATTCAAGGTTCCAGGCTTTGGTTTCAACAATTAATATAGAAGAAAGGAAATAGAACAGAACATGGATAATAGGAAATGGCTCTTCATTATATAGAAAATAATTCAAAACACAATTGCAATGTGCAAATGCATTTCAATTCTGATGCCGGGAATCAAATTCCCAACACTTTCCTTAGCAATAATGTATAATGACACATGCATGGGTTCCACAAGGGCATTCCTGGAATTAACACCTCAATGTGTCACTCTTAGTCCCAGGTTTACCCTATATTATGCCCATGCCTACAATCATGCCATAAAACAGACACATAAGTTGCAAGGCTCAAAGACTCATGCATTAAATCAATGTATATAAACTCACTAGTTAGTTTTCTGCAATTGAAGCACTTGCTGACAAGCATATGTGTTGCACAATGAACTTTCTTAATGTGTGTTTATTTTCAGAATCATTTGAGGAACTTTTATCAATTTTTTTTTTTTTACAGATCAGCTATGGATCCACGGTCTCACTCCTCAGTGACAAACAGCAGTTCCCCTCCTTCTTGCGCACTGTCCCAAGTGACGATTACCAGTCTCGGGTCCTGGCTGATATTGTTGGTCATTTTGGCTGGACGTGGGTGGGCATTGTGGCAGAGGAGAGTGACTACGGGCGACTGGGCAGCCAGATCCTGAGAGAGGAACTGAGCAGGTATTCAGTATGTCCTGCTTTCTTTCTGGGTCTTCCAGTGGTTTACTCAGAAAGGAGAGTTAACTATGTCATTAACGTGATCAAGGAATCCCGGGCCAACGTTATTGTGAGTTTCTCCAACATGCAAAGTATGCTTCCTCTACTGAAGGAGGCAGCGAGACTCAACCTCACAGGGAGAGTTTGGCTCGCAAGTGAAGGCTGGTCAGAAAATGAGCACTTCTCAGACTCTGAGTTCAATAAAGTTCTAAATGGCTCCTTAACACTCGTATTCCAGAAGAGTTTGCTTCCGGGATTCCGTCATTTCATACTTGGCATTCAACCCTCTCGCACCCATTCTGACATTTTCATGAGAAGCTTCTGGGAAGATATTTTTGGCTGTCAGTGGCCCACAAATGACACAAAAAGGACAGCTGCAGATGTTAAAGACTGCTCTGGAACAGAGGAGCTGGAAGGACGCAACATCCCACTTCTTGATGAGACCAAATTCAATAATGCCGCCCCTGCTTACAAAGCTGTCTATGCGGTAGCTCATGCCCTGCATAACCTGCGTGCTTGCAGAGATGGGGAGGGCCCCTTTCAGAACAAAAGCTGTCCTGACAGGGATGAGTTTGAGTCCTGGCAGGTGAGGTTATAATATGGATGCTGTCAGCTGATATGTCTCAAAACCCCTGAAAAAAGTTTCTGAAGAAACTGGCTTAGGGTATTTCTTTTGACGTTGGGATCCACGTGCTCTGAATTGCATTACCTGAAAAATGAAAGATACCACTTAATACAGGATTTTCAGTGGTCTCACAGTGCACAAATAATGAAATTCTTTAAATGAGAGTAGGTGAATTCCTTTCAGGGTATGCAATATTGGATCCAATTGACCAGCACCAAGCAGTCTGCAAAAGCTCCTGAACAACCCATACATAAACTGTACCATTAGAAAAAGACCCTGCAGTCTTTCACAAAGTATATAATCTACACAGTTTTCAGCTGATGCTATCCAGTAATAGATGTCTATAGAGCAAGGTCAGTAGTGATAATACAGCACACTGCAAAGTAGTGGTACATGACCTGACCATGTCTTTACACAGTATGAGATATGGTGGTACTGGACTAAATTACCTGCCATCTTAGAATGGGTTAGTATACAAAAGATCAATAAATGAGCTCCAATTGAGCAAGAACGTCCTCTGCACATCCTCAATCAATTCACAGAAAGGCTGCAAATTCAAACACTCTACCTTCACTGCAAAATCAGATCTCTGAGTGTTTCCTCTCATAGGGATTTGTCACAGTGCCTGCTTAGGAGATTTCCTGGTCTACCATTAACTCCTCATTTTATTCTCCTCTTCACAGTCTTGACTCTATGAGGCATCCTCCTGATACAGCTCTTTAACCACACTTGTTTGATCTATGATCTTATAGTCTTTCTTTCTTTTCTACCAAGTGAAAGTGAAGAAGGCTCCTCCTCCTTACCCCGTCTCCTGCTTTTTCTCTGTCTCTGATGGAGGTGAGCCATGCAAGCATGTTTTTTTTTTTTTTTATGATTGCTTGTTTCACGTGATGTTTTTTAGATTTATAATGTTGTTGGCAGAGCTGATGTTGAGATGTCTGGAGTGCCGCCGACGTGCTCCGTGCTCATGTGCAGAGCTATTTGGGAGCCATCCTTGCAGTATACTGAGCTCGCGCCGGTGCACTTTTGCAAATCAGGCATGGGAAGGCTGAAGGTATTGATCCTCCTCTATTACCTCAGGTGGAAGTTGAGGGCGGGGCAATATTGTTTGACAAGATGCCACAATAGTGTGTCTCTTGTTCAGCAGGACCATCCATGGAAGGAAAAATTGCAATCTCCAAGTGCCATAACATGGAGCAGGCTTCAGAGAAAGATAAATTGCTTCAGATTTCTCGAACGTACCTGCAATGCCTGATTAAAGAGGTGCTAGCTTCAGCATATGCAAAACCTTGAACAAAAAGGCATGTGGATGATAATGAGGAGGACCCTGAGGGTGTTCAGAAGGACACATATGTACAACCCTCCCAAATACAGTATCTCCTTAATCATAACAGGGAGACCCTAGGTTTTGATCAAAAAACACGTGAAGAATAAAGTTTCTGTCCAAAATATAGGTGGAGGATTTGACTGTTCATGATGTCATTAAGTAGTTGTTGCTTGGGGACTGGAGAGGTATTGATCAAACGTGCATCCCTTTGGGGTCTCACGTGAGCCTTAACTATTTATCTAAGGCATACTAAGAGTTTTAGATTGTCAAATGCTTTGTAATGCATGGCACTGCAAATAAGGGTAGTTAGGTTTGTTCTCAAACTGTCGGGAGGTAGGATCGCCAAGCTATCTCTCAGGTGTATGGAAGTCTAGGTGATTCATCTATACCAGCAGTTCAGGGGAGATATACTAGGGCTGTATCAACCTCTTGTGCAGAGCAGGGTGCAGCTAAGTACAGGAAATTTGTCAAGCCAAAATACGGTCAACCCAGGAGACACCTGTAAAGCACTATAGACTGGATCTCTTGCAGAATTCTGATGTTAATTTTGCTTCCACTCTCTAGAAATCAGTAATGGTGTAATTGTTGATTACATAAACTATTTACTTGTTTGCATGAGTGGAATGTTGGTGTAATGTATTGTTGTTCAATAAATCCTCATATAGTCATGACTGGGACAAGGAGGATGAGTTGAGGGGGTAACAACTCAATTACTTACTATAACATTCATTTACCCGTTTCAGAGTCCTCCTTGTCCTTGTCCACATTCCTACTGGCCATCCTGGATTGCACCTCTATTTTAGAGTGTGGGATTCACAGGAGATGAGGCAATGGGGAGGAGTCTTCTTCAAATCCACTTGGTGTAAAAGGAAGGACCACACTTTGAGATCATAGATATCACAAGCATAGTAAAAGCTCTATGTAAGGTGGATGATGCCTTACATAGTCTCGACTGGGATGAGGAGGAAGTCAAAACACAGTAATGAAGATTACTGATAAGTAATTGAGTCATCACCTGCAACAGTCCACGTACATCCCTGTGGGAGAAGTGCAGAAAACATCTGTGTGCATCACTACTGATGACAAAGCTCACCAGACAACACTCTCTGGTAAAGCTTACTGAGTTGTCATAATCACCAGCATAGAAAATTAATTTAACAGAGCTACATTCCCATTAACACTACGGACCGCATAAGTCCACCGAACTGTTTGAGGCTGGGGTTTGTGATGGAAACCTTGCAACTACTGGGAAAGTGATCCCTAGACTGTCAAACAGAAATTAACATTTAGGGTCTGAGTTAGATATTTGCAGAATGGTTATTCCGTCACAACAATGACAGATATCCAGTCCCCTGAAATCTAAATCCCAATGAATGTAATGGGATTCAGATTTCAGCGGATGGATTATCTGTCTCCGTTGTGGCGAAGTAACCCATCCTTCAATATCTCAATTAGGCTCTTAGACTAACAATAACATGTGGATGGGTTCTGTCTAAACTAAATTTTACTCTGTCTACTTAAAGCCATGATGCATGCATCATAGATTGACTCATTTTTGGGGGTAGAGATATGGAAATGCTCACCTATTCTCCAGAGAAATTAATTATATAGAATCGGTTGTTGCTAAGCCAAAACATTGAGAACAAGCTCTTGAAAATAAGCACAATAACTCTGAATTGCACAGGCTGTTTAGTACTTAAAGTGGCATTGTGGGATGTGTGGCACAGGAAGATGTCATGTTCATCACGAAATATCACAGTGTGTCCCATGCAGAAGCTTTAGTCAGGAGCAGGCTTTTAGGTGAAAAAACAGTATTTTTTCTTTGACCCTAATTACTATTTTGGAGCTTATTCTGTTTCAGGTGTAAACTCCCATAAGTGCTGAAACAGGAATTTCCGTCAGGAGGTACTAACCCCATGCCATATTTGCCAATGTGGAGGACTGTTTTGCATATGGTTGCTCCTCTGCACGAGTGGTGAACTGATAAAAAAATTATGTAATTGAATGCATCCTGAGAACTTACCAGTGGCTGAACCTTTGGCAAATATTTCATATATCGCCTTTTGCTGTTTTAATGTGACACGCAAACCATAATGGGTATACCCATTGTTAGACCTGTGTCAACATCAGGACAGTACGTGCTCTATGGGGGACAAAAATGCAAAACCCAGCCCTTATGAAAGAGCATAATTCATGCACTGTGTTTATATGCAGTATGTTAACCTTTTGCATTGCAGACTTTAACCTTGAAAAGCACTATTAATGATGTTTGCAATAACTGTTCATTTGTAAGGCATTGCTGCAGACTGACTGAGTGTGTTAGGGTGTGGTCCCTTCTAGGACCTTCTAGAAGCTTTCTATGCAGCATGACTGGGTGTGGTTTGTGGGCTGGGCCAGAGTCTATATAAGGGAGCCAGCCCAGCTCCACGTGCTCACTATTCAGAGGTCCCGGTGCAGAGCAGCAGCAATTTCCTGAGCTCCTGTTCCGGAGGCCGACCTTGACGTTCCAGGCCTGCCAGGCATTATCTTTGTGATCCTTGAGCAGGGTGGTAAGGCGGAGGTCGGGCTGGGCCCCGACCCCGTTCTAAAAAGACTCTTGAGTTTTTGGGCCTACTCGTGAAACTTTCAGAGTACGCAAATCATTGTTCTGATGTAAATCTTGGTGTTCAGATCGGCAAAGGTTTGCGCGATCATTTCATGGCATTTGCATATTCTTGTTAGAATCATCAGTGTGCGCGATTCATTTACCGCATGTAAATCTTGGTGTTCAGATCGGCAAAGGCTTGTGCAATCATTTCAAGGCATTTGCATATTCTTGTTCGAAACGGCTAAGTGTGCGATTCATTTCCCGCATGTGAAACTTGATGTTCGGATCAGAAAGGGCTTGCGCGATCATTTCATGGCATTTACATATTCTTGCTAGAATCAGCAGTGTGCGCGATTCATTTCCCGCATGTAAAACATGGTGTTCAGATTGACAAAGACTTGCGCGATCATTTCATGGCATTTACATTTTCTTGTTAGAATCGATAGAGTGCGTGATTCATTTCCAGCATGTAAACATGGTGTTCAGATCGGCAAGGGTGTGCACAATCATTTCATGTCAACTTAAACATTGATATGTAATGTTTGTTGAAGTGCACACATTGATCCTGAGTCTATGATTTTCCTGTGAAGATGCTAAATTAAAAATGTGACAATCCTTGTGCATATTAAGTCCCTGGTACAAGTCCAATTGTCTTCCAGGAACTATTTCAAATTGACTTTTGGTCCTCATGTTAAAAAAGCAGTGTTTATTCTGAAAACAGTATTTTAGAAGGTTCATGTATTTCTAAACATTATTTGACATTTTATGAAAGCTCATATGAAACATTTCATTAATAATTCTTGATTTGTTTCAGGTACCCAGAGTTCTTGAGGTCTAGTTTAAGTCACTTCTTAGATTATCCATGGTTACAGTAAGACAATGCTTAGCACCATATTCTAGTAAAAGTCAATGTGATTATATTCTGATATTGTGTTGTTTAACTTTTTGCTTCCTACAGGTCTCCCTCCCAGCTGTTCCCTACCTAATCCCCTTTTCCCCACTTGGACTCTCTTAGACTCTGTGATATTCCTACTGGAGTTTTGGAGCTGTCTTGTGGTGGACATGTTAGGAATGTGCGCAGACCCCGAGGATCTGGTCTCCCTGACAACCTGACAGCCTTAGGGTGCTCATCCTGCAACTTTTAGCCTGCCTCCCTAAATTTTTCTAACCCTGTTTCTACTGGTTTTAGCACTTTACCACTACTGACCATTTCTAAAGTGCATGTGCTCCTTCCCCTTAACATGGTAACATTGGCTCCTACCCAATTGGCATATTTAATTTACTTGTAAGTCCCTAGTAAAGTGCACTAGCGGTGCCCAGGGCCTGTAAGTTAAATGCTACTAGGGGGCTGTTGGAAAATGGGTTATTGGTAGGGCAGGTAGGTACCTACACCTAGCAACAAGCCACTAACCTCCACGTAGGTACAGTTAGGTCTCAGTAAATTAATCCCAGCTCAACCCTTGGTAGCTTGGCAACGAGCGTCAAGGCTTAACTTAGGAGACAAAGTGTAAAGCATTCAAATATCACAAAACAGTAATTAAATAAAACACAGGAAACAGTTTAAAAATCCAAAACCAATTTATAAAAATAGTTTATATTTGTATCTTTAAAATGACACAAAAACGATTAAAATCGGTTCAGGGGAACCGGAGATATGAATTTTTAAAGAATTATTACTTTTCTAGCGCTTAGAAACAAAAAGCGCCAATCGGGTCATCTGGTTCCACCTCGACCGGGGCAAAGTCAAACTTTCAGGCCGACCGCGATGGAGCCCTGCTCGGCTACAGGTCGTGGGAGGCCTCGGTTAAAAAGTTACCTTCTGACTTAGTCTTTATTTTGAAGTTTTTCTTCACCGGGACGAACCTGCCAGTTGAATCCGACCTCCTGGAGCCCTTGTCCGGATACGCGATGTGGGTTTCCTCGGTGGAGACTTTTACCTTCAGACTTAGTCGTTTTTTTGAGATGAAAATCCTTTGACCGGGGTAAACCTGGATCTTGATCCGACGTCCATGGAGCCCTTCTCGGATACGATGGCTGGGAGGCCCCGGTCAACTTTTTACGTTCGGACTTAGTCTCTTTTTTGGATGTTTTTCTTTACTGGGACGAACCACAAAGTCAAGCCGGGTCGCGGTTGAGGCAAGCCGGCTAGAATTTCCGCGGCGGGTCGGTCCCTCTCTGGAGCTTTTTTCCAAAAATTCTCAAATCTTTTCCAAACTTCTGGGGCTTCACCCAGATGTTCTTTTAAGGTTCTTTTGGGGTCCACAGCTCACCCCAAGGGTCCAGAAGTTCTGTGATGGTCCTTGGGGGGTGCAGACTTCAACTCCCAGAATGCACCTGGTGCAAACTCCTTTTTGGCCACTGGACAGTGGTCAGCTGGTCGCTTTCTTCAGGAGTTGGTGCAGGGGACTCTGGTTAGCAATTTTTCACCTGTAGCAAACAGGGAGTCCCTCCTTGAACCAGTTGAAGCCAGGCAAAGTCCTTCTTGTGGTGAAGCCCAAGTGTGCAGCTGGTGCAGTCCTTCTGAGTGCAGGTTCCAGGTGCAGGCCAGGGGTCCAGCAGTTCCGTCCTTCTTCTTCTTAAGTTCTTTCTTCTTGAAATTTGGTGGGGATCTGAGGTGTGGGTGCAGGTCTGCCAGTTTTATCCTTGCTCCTGGGTGAAAAGCAGGGGGGCCCTGGTTCTCCAATCAGGGACAGGGTCTTCCCTCTGTGATGACCACTTCCTGGGAAGTGTGGCAAAAATCCATCCCAGAAGGCAACAGTCTCTAAAAATCCAACATGGATGAATCTGATTTTTGGAGGTTACATCTGGCTGAGCCCACCCACTGGTGTGGCTAAATATCATAAACACACCCCTCTCCTGTCCTCTCCTAATCTAATCAAGGGGGCACCTAATTGTCTGGGGTTGCAGGATGTGGGGGTGTTGCTGGGTGCTCCAAATGTCCTTCTCTGCCTTTGAAGACCAGTTTGGCAGCCCTCCCCCTTCCTGCCTCACCATCTGCTGAGGGGAGATTCTCTCCCCCAAGCACATTCCTTTGTGTGAAGCTAGGCCACTTCACACCTCATCAAGGCAGCCTGGCAGAAGCTGCTGCAGGCTGGCCAATCAGAGCACAGCAGCAAAAACAATGCAGAGCTGAAATTGGCAACTTTTTAGGTAAAGTCTAAACTTTTTACCTGGACAAGTTATATTAAATCCAACAACTGGAAGTTGTGGGATTTATTACAACAATCAATTTCATACCAAATTCTTGGTATGTAACATTTAAGGAGACTTTAAAATTTAAAATAAAGTCTGCCCATTCTAGCCTATGGAGGCCATTTACTTCAATGAGGGAAAAACGAATTTGGCTGTTTTTACCTCACCAGGGCTTATAAATCTATTTTTATAAAGTCCCTGCTTATAGTTACATGGCACCCAGCCCTAGGGGCACATAGGGCACACCTTAGGGGTGACTTATATGTAAAAATAAGGTAGTTTAAGAGTTTGGAAGTACCTTTAATTCCAAAGTCGAATTTGCATATAACTTTAATTTAAAAGCAGCCAGCAAGGCAGGCTTGCTTTTAAAATGACACTGGGCACCTCAGCAGTGCACCTAGGTGTGCACCACCTATGCTGTGGTCCCCAAACCTACATGACCTACCATATACTAGGGACTTATAGGTAGGTTAACTTAGCCAATTATAATTAGCCTAATTTGCCTATCCATTTTACACAGAGCACAGGCCCTGGGACTGGTTAGCAGTACCCAGGGCACCATCAAAGTCAGGAAAACACCAGCAAAAAGAGGAAAATGGGGGCAAAAAGTTATGGGGCCTCTGCAATCAGCCCTGTTTTCTCACAGGGGCCTGCAGCACTGATTGTGCCACCCACATAAGTAGCCCCTTAACTGTGTCTCAGGCCTGCCACACAAGGCCTGGGTGCAGTTTCACTGCCACTTCCACCTGACATTTAAGACTACTTACCAAACCTTAAAACCCCCATTTTTCTATACATATATGGCTCCACTAAGGTAGGCTCTAGGTAGCCCATAGTGCAGGGTGCTATGTACGTAAGAGGCAGGACATGTACCTATGTGTTTTACATTTCTGGGTAGTGAAAAACTCACACATTTGTTTTCCACTACTGTGAATCCTGCTTCCCTCATAGGCCAGCATTAGAACTGTCCTTATATTGTTATAAGTGGTAGATTGGTGTCTGAAAGGAGTAGCCCTGTCGTGTTTAGTATGGCCAGAATGGTAATAAAAAATCCTGCCTACTGGTGAAGTTGGATTTAATATTACTATTTTAGAAATGCCGCTTTTAGAAAGTGGGCATTTCTCTGCACTTACTCCCATCTGTTCCTTACAGCCTGTCTACAATCCACTTCTGGGCTGTGCTGGCTCACAGCTCTCCTTGTGCATTCCACCCAGACAGTCATAAACAGAGGTAACTCAGCTGTATCTCCATTCATCTGCATACAGATGGGTTTCCCTAGGCTGGAAGACTGGAGAGGCTCTCTCTTACACTTCAAAGCTCAGTGACCTGCCCTGACACAAAGGACTGATAACCCCCCACAGGGATCCTGGCAGACAGGGCTGGGGTGAAAGGGGATCTTGTGTACTTCAAAACCACTCTTTGAAGTTTGTCCCACTTTAAAGGCATTTTTGGGTATTTATACTGGGTCCCTGACCCCACCAAATCAGACACTTTTGGACCTACACCTGGACTCTGTCAGAGGACCTGCCTGATTGCCCAAAGGACTCATCTGGACTACTGTGCTAAGAAAGAACTGCTGCTCTGCTTGTTGCCCTGCTGCCTGCTGGCCTCTGACTCTGCTGGAAGAACTCTGCCTTCCCCACAAGTGCTCTCCAAGGGCTTCGATTGAGCTTGCCTCCTGCTCGGATGTCTCCTAGGGCCACAAAGACTTAACCAAAAAGTAGAAAATCTCAGTGCGTTGGAAAATCGACGCAACACCTGCAGAAATCTATCCAGTGCCCGCCTCGCTGCTGAAAATTCGCAATAGCGCCTACCAGATTGACCCAGCACCTGCTTCTTCTTACCAGAGTGTCAAGGATTTTCAACGCATCGTCCCAGGGCTTCAAAATATCCACTGCATAGCAGTGAGGAACCAAGGCTGTGCTGCTGGAAATTGACGCAACACTATGCAGTGTGGAAAGAAACAATGCATCATCTGTGCCACGTCAGAAAACCTGACGCAGCATCTTATTTTTCATAACATCTCCTTGTCTGCGGCCCCCGTGCATGCATCGTTATTGTTGATGCATCCAAGGTACTATGTGTTACAAGGATATAAGCACTGATTCTTAAGGATTGAGACTCATCTAAACCTTTAAAAAGTGATATCTTAACTTCTGCACATTGAATGTTTGTTGTTTCGATCTTATTTTATTTAGATAAATATTATCATTTTTTCTAAACTGGAGTGGAGTACTTTCTGTGGTGTTTTCACTGTGTTATTATATGAGTTATTGCACAAATACTTGACACATTGCCTTCTAAGTTAAGCCTGCCTACTCTGTGCCAACCTACCAGAGAATGAGCACAGGATAATTTGGATTGTGTTGTGACTTACCCTGACTAGGATTGTGGTGCCTTCGTGGACAAGGGTGTATACCTCTGCCAACTAGAGACTCAATTTCTAACATTGGTAATTAGCGGTGAGGATAAGACTTGTATTTGTGAAGTGTGTGCCATAGCTATGTGTACACTACCTACGCACAGTTAAAGGTCATTTAATTTTTTTTCTCCTTCTGCAAGCTTTCCCTGCTTTACAGTTTTTACCAGTCCTTTACATCATGTCTCTGGCTGGGTCTACAAGTCCACAAATTTGGACTGACCCCTGAGACGTATCACCAAACATTCAGGGACAGTAACAAGCTCCCCAACCAATCCTGGGTATTTCATTGATTACTCCATTAAGGCACTGAATGGCTGGGTGCAGGGCAAAAAAGTCACTGATTATGTTGGGTTGTACAATTTAATCCTGACAGAGCACATTCTCAGTATTTGTTTTGTAGAGTTGCACCAGCACCTAGTTGACAGTAAGCTGACTGATCCCAGGAAGTGTGCTGAAGACGCAGACCTCTGGGGTAGCACCAGAGTGTACAGAAAGGTATCTGGGATGCATTCTCAAAGTTGGTCAGGGTTCCCAACAGAAGAAAGAGAGGAGAGAAAAACTTGAAAATAAGGAGTTCTCTTAAGGCCCCCAAACTAATTCCCAATGGAATAGTGGTAACCAGTCCCAGTCTGAGACTAAGACAAAAGGGTTCCTTGATCACAAGACAGGAAGGTGTGTACCCCAATGCACAGAGTGCTCCAAGTATCATCACTCTAAGGGCAACTCCACAAGTCCAAAGAGGGAACAGCCCCACACTGGTGGGAAGATACCTGAGTTGGCTAGTGTCGCACCTACCGATGGCTCTGGTTCCCTTTGAGTGTGGGTGGGAGGTCTCTGATACTCTGAAGTAGCTATGAGTCCTGTCATGCCTGTAAATTTTCAGTTAGGCAATGATCTAGAGCACACTACCTGGAGGGAGGTAGAGCTCAGGTCTCACTTGGAGAAGATCAAATTGCCTGATGGGCACTGCATGACCGCACAGTCCATGGCTGCTAGGAAGGGGAGTCAAGAGCGTCTGGTGCCTGGAAGAATGGCCCAGACAACTGTTAAGGAAAGGGGCAAGGGGCACAGATAATTGGTCCCAGAAGTTCCAGCAGTAGAGGTGACAGGGCCCTTGAGGAGGAGTTCCCTGAGCCAACCGAAGAGGAAATTACCACCATAGGTGACCTACCTGAGCAAGTTGAGGGTGGGCCGACTCTTGAGGGCTTGAGGTGACAAGCCTCAGCCCATTCAGCAGGTGAAGCCTCTGGGGATCACATGATTAACTGGGAGAATGATCTCCTATATAGTGAGCCTAAGGCTCTGGGTAATGGGGCAGCACTTGTGCTGGTGGTCCCCCAATGTTACTGGGCCTGCCTACTGAGTTTGCCTCGTGGCATACCCCTGGCAGGACATTTAGGGCAAAACTAGACTTTTGCCAGGCTTGTCACCAACTTCTACTGAACCCAAATAAAGACAGCCTCAGATACATGCTGCAGGTCCTGTCTCACCTGCCAGGCCAGTTGGAAGTCAGGAAAAAAGCTGAAGTCATTCCTGATCCCACTTCCTGTCGTTGGCACCCCCTTTGAAAGGGTGGGCATCAACATCATTGGCCCATTGAACCCTAAGGCAGCCCTAGGCGACAGGTTCCTCCTGGTCTTTGTGGACCTTGGCACAAACTATGAGGGTTGTGACAGCACCTGTGGTGACCAACACTTTGATGGGGATCTTTACCTGTGTGGGGTCCCCCAAAGAAACAGTGTCTGACAGATGCACTAACTTCATGTCTGCATACATGAAGTCCATGTGGCATGCATGTGGTATAACCTACAAGTTCACCACACCCTATCACTCTCAATCCAATGGTCTAGTTGAGAGATTTAACAAGACCTTGAGAGGTGTGAGTGGGGCATCCTCTTGCCATGCCTTCTCTTTGTCTACAAAGAGGTACCACAGAAGGGAGTAGGGTTCTGTCCCTTTGAACTGCTCTATGTCTACCCTGTTAGGGGACCTCTGGGCAATGTCAGGAGTGGGAGAAAGCTCCCAGGAACCACCCCCAGGGTGTGGTCAGCTACATGTTGGCCCTCCACAAACAGATGCACTACTTCTGCAAAAAAGGCCAAGAGGTGCTTTGAGGCCAGTCAAGAGGTAATGAAACGCTATTATGACCAGAAGGCCACTCTGGTGGAGTTTCAACCTGACGACAAAGTATGGGCCATGGGGCCAGTAAAGCCCAGAGATCTCCGGGACCGCTGGATTGGCTCATACAAAATAAAGGAGCGTAAGAGGGTGGTCACTTATTTAGTGGATCTCCAGACTCCTTGAAACCCCTTAAGGGTGTTCCATGTAAACAGACTCAAGCCTCACTTTAATAGGTCCAAAGTGAGCATGCTCCTTGTGACAGATGAGGGTGTTGAGTAGGAGAGTGAATCTCTCCCTGACCTCCTCTGTGCACAAGTAAAGTGATGAGTCAGTGGAGGGTGTCAACCTCTCTGACTCCCTGACCCTAGATCAGTCAGGTGGCTGTTATCAGTTACTGGCACAGTTTTCCTCCCTGTATTCCCTCACCCCTAGACTCACATTTCTGTGCATCCATGACATTGACACGGGAGACAGTCCACCTGTAAAGAACAAAATTTACAGTTTGTTAGATAGGGTGAAGGCCAGCATCAAGGAGGATGTTGTCAGGATGCTAGCTTTAGGGTGAATTGAAACCTCTAACAGTCACTGATTCAGCCCAGTGGTATTGGTACCAAAGGCTGCCCCAACGGGCACTAAAACAGAACTTCTGTTCTGTGGATTACTGAGGCATCAGTCCCGTCACCAAGACTGATGCACACCCCATCCCCAGAGCTGATGCGCTCATTGACAGGCTAGGTGCTGCCAAATTCCTCAGTACCTTTGATTTGACATCAGGTTACTGGCAGATCACCTTTACTGAGGGGGCAAAAGAGAGGTCAACATTATCAACTCCTGAGGGACATTACCATATCTGGGTGATACCCTTTGGCTTTAAAAAATGCCCCTGCTACCTTCCAATGGTAACAGGACCCTGGCTGGTAAAGAGGCATTCTGTGCCGCTTAATTAGACGACATTGCTGTCTACAGTGCCATCTGGGAATAACACCTGCTTCACCTCCACAAGGTGCTCCAGGCCCTACAACAAGCAGGACTGACAATCAGGGCCAGTAAGTGCCAGATTGGGCAGGGTTCTGTAGTGTATTTGGGACACCTGGAAGGTGATGGCAAGGTGTAGCCCCTCCAGGCCAAGATTGAGACAATCCTAGCTTGGCAGCCACCTAAACCCCAAACTGAAGTGAGAGCCTTCCAAGCACTCACTAGATACTACAGAAGATTTGTAAAGGGATATGGCACCATTGTTGCCCCCTTAACTGAGCTGACTTCTAAGAAGCAACCCAGATTGCTGAACTGGGCAGAGGCTTGCCAGAAAGCCTTTCCATTCCGTCAAGGAAGCCATGTGCACAGCACCTGTGCTCAAGGCTCCTGATTATCCAAGGAATTCATAGTGCAGATGGACACTTCAGAGCATGGCATAGGAGCAGTCTTAACTCAGCTAAATGAGGAGGGCTTAGACCAACCAGTTGCCTTCATTAGCAGGAGTTTACTTCCACAGGAACAGAAGTGGGGTAACATTGAAAGAGAAGCATTTGCTGTGGTCTGGGCACTAAAGAAGCTGGGACCATACCTGTTTGGGGATTCACTTCCAGGTTCAGACAGGCCACAGGCCCCTCATATGGCTCATTCAGATGAGGGATGAAAATCCTAAACTCTTGAGGTGGCGCATCTCCCTATAGGGAATGGACTTTATGGTGGAGCATCTCCCGGCAACTGACCACGCCAACGCTGATGGTCTCTCCAGATTATTCCACCTTAGTGATGAGAGCTCCTATGGGGTTGGGTAGCTCTCCCCGCTTTCAGCTGGTACTAAATAAGGGCTTTAAAATTCACAGAACAGAGCTATCTTTCTCTCACTGATGTAAATGTGCCAGCTTGGAAGAGCTATTCCACTAACTGCACAGAAGAAGCATGTTAAACTGATCATTGGAAAGGAGATGTACCAGACAGCTGAAACTGTTAAGGGACTCTTGGGCTACTTTTGACAAGAGATGATGCAAGTTGCCAAGAAAGTATAAGGGGAGATTGTTAGGCAAATTAAACTAGAGGCAAAGTAAAAACACAACATGAAAGTTGTTTTGGCTGCGGCACTTTTACTCAACAAAAATAGTAAAACCTTGTAACCCCGCTAGTTGAATCCACAATGAAAGACATGTTAATTTCTTTCTTCTAGGCCTGAGGGAAATCTTTGTAATTTCCTTTACAGAAATTCTGCAAAATACCCCCAAAAATGACACAAAATTACAATTTATTATCAAACTTGATCAAAGATCAATTTTGTGCTAAAACAATTAGGCGGTCATTCTGACCGCGGCGGTCGGCGGTCGCCGCCTGCCAAGCGGTTCCCGCCGAGACACCGCTCTGCGGTCAAAAGACTGCAGCGGCCATTCCGGCTTTCCTGCTGGGCCGGCGGGCGACCGCCAGAAGACCGCCGGCCGGCCCAGCGGGAAAGCCCCTTCAACAATGAAGCCGGCTCCGAATGGGGTTGAGTTGAAGGGGTGCGACGGGTGCAGTGGCACCCGTCGCGATTTTCAGTGTCTGCAAAGCAGATACTGAAAATCTTTATGGGGCATGGGCATGGGCAGTGCAGGGGCCCCCAGGGGCCCCACGACACCCGTTCCTGCCATCCTGTTCCTGGCGGTAAGAACCGCCAGGAACAGGATGGCGGGAAGGGGGTCAGAATCCCCATGGCGGATTCCCTGGGCCAGCGGGAAACCGGCGGGAAACCGCCGGCTCCCCTTTTCTGACCGCGGCTTTACCGCCGCGGTCAGAATCGCCCAGGAAGCACCGCCAGCCTGTTGGCGGTGCTTCCGCTGCCCTCCGCCCTGGCGGTCATGGACCGCCAGGGTCGGAATGACCCCCTTAGTGTGAAATGTTTCTGTTTTTTTGTTCCCAAGCACCCACAATAGGATTTTTGCCTAAATGAAATCGCAGATATGTGACGCATAATAACCTAATCTTTGTCATTTCGCATAACAAGTGCACAATGTTTAGAGTGGCAGACCCTGATGCAAAGATCTGGCCTGGGGCCAGGGTTCAATTCCTGCCTCAGTGGGTCTTGGGCTCCGTTCCCTTGGACCAGATAATTCTCTCCTTGGTGCCTAATCTAATTATTGGGTCCCACTCTCTAACTCTGGGCAATAGCTTGCTTAATCTCCACAACAGCCCTGACAGTGCTTGGATTCCTGGCTTCTCCTAGGGGTACCCAGGAGTGGGTTCCTCACAGGGAAAAGACAGGAAGGGTTCCTCAGTGGTTTGCGTACAGCGCCTTGAGACCCTAATGGGTGAGTAGTGAGCTATACAAGTGCGAAGTTTACAGTTTTTTTACTGAGCCAAGGTGTAACACAACAGTAAAGGACTTGCACGTATTGCTGTTTTTGAGACATGCCAGATCTGGTGTCCTAGTCAATTCTCACAGCTCTAGCAGCTTGAGACATTTGGGCCCATATTTAAGAGGGCCTAGCACCATTCCATTGCCACATTAACGTCATTTTTTTATGCTAATGTAGCGTTGGAAGGCCAAAAACGCCTAAAAAGTGGCACAATTAATGCATTGTGCCACTTTGTAAACGCCTGCGCTATATTATGCCTGCTCCAAGCATAATGTATGCAAGGGGGCATTCCGGCACTAGGAACGTTGAAAAAATGGTGCAAAGAAATCGAAGAGATTTCTTTGCATCATTTTTATACGCATTTTTAATGCTAAGAGCAGGCATTAAAGGGAGGCGCCCATTCTTTACAATGGGCTTCAATGGGATTTGCAGGATTAGCGTCAAACTTTTGAACGCTAACCTTGCAAAGCGCTGGGCTAGCATAAAAATTCGGAAATTTTAAATACAGTGCACGCATTAGGGGGTCGCTAAGAGGTGTATGAAAAGGGGCGCTGCCTTAATTGCAGTGCCACTTTTCATAAATCTGACCCTTGCAGTGACAATATGTCATGCGTCTCCCACCACTACCGAAATTACTTTTTAATTTATTCACATCCTGTTCAGAAGTGGTTTGTGAAATGCTTGTGAATTTTTATTAAGTGGCAACGTTTAACTCAATAATGCAGTTTTATCCTCATATGAAAAAATTCACAACCCAGACCCAGACCACTTTTGAGCCGAGAGTATGAAGTATAACTAGAGACGTTTTTCATTGTCAAGCATCACAGCTTATGTGCCTTACTTTTGTGCCAACTGGTATTGCTGTCAGGAACAATGCCCTTAGCCAGTCATGAGTGTCCATCTAATAACACATTTCACACTTTGATACAACTCCACGTTTCATAACACAAATTGATGTTTAAAAGGAAAAACTGGCTAAAGTATCACTTTGGACATGAGACCAAGCTGTGATCCTGTCGGTGTTCTCCAGTTCATGCCACTCCCCAATCTGTTGGGACTTTGTGCACATCCATGGTAAAGTGGTAATTATTTGTTTATACTGACTAATGCTTTTGTCCTGACACATCCCTAGAGCTGATACTGTCACTAGATTGTCACTATAACAGACTCTGTTTAAAATTACAAAGGCTTTCAGGTAGTAATTGAGCGCGATATGAGTGAATAAAGTGATATGTTGCTGTTATTGTACAGCCACACCTGCAAAGTGGCCACAGGCTACATGTGACAGTTTGCAGCAAGTAGCGTGTTTTGACCAACAGCACATAAGGTTCTGGGACATCTAATTTTGCTTTTACTATTAAACCATGAATTAAAAAATAACTTGGAAAATGCTGTTGGCTAGAAAGTAAACATGATCAATGGTACACATCGCATTGGGTAGCTGAACTGGGTGGGGCTGTGAAGAAGCATTGCCTTTGTGGTTGAAAAATAATGTGAAACAAATTAATTTAGCTCTAATATTGCTTTATTCAGGGTGTGCCTGGAGTGGTTTAAAAATCTTACCTGTTTATCCTGGTAGAAATTCAATTTTATTACAATATCTGCAAGGATTATTAATTATTTAATACTGTTCTTTAGCAGATACTTTCAATGTTAATTTACCAGTTGAGTTTCCTTGGTTCCAGCGTGTTTACTAGGATCCAGTTCATAAGTAGATTTCCAAAATATGGCCATTAACCTCTCTAGAATAGATGTGAGTCGCTCTGTGTTGTGCATGACACTGTTAGCCAGTTCTACGTTTTTAGCTAACTGCACTATTGATGATGAAAAGAGCATTTTTTTAAATAGACTAAAAATATTAGAAAACATTTTTTGTTGCTAAAGAGTCATGACTAGATACTTTGCTCCCATATACCATAGGAGCCATTTAATAGCTATATCAGAGCCTCAGATGTGCTCTGGTTCAGTGCTCTTGGCTGGGCCTTTACAAAAACAGACTGGTTTGAATTGCATTCATAGCATGCAGTGCTCCCTGTACCACAATCATGCAGGGTCTGCAGTCAGGAGAACATGTCCGCTTTTAAAAGGAGCTAATGTAATAAGGTGTCAGATATGTGTTTCTAGGCTCCTTTGTCTGGCTGCAGTTGGTGCGTTTGTCTAGGAAAATAGCCGAATTTGTCTAGAAGCTTAAAAGATAAGTGGGGATGGTATGGAGGGTGCATTGGAATATGTGCTCAGTGAAGGGAGTTCCATTGCCCATGTATCATTCTCATTATTTGGAGTAATGCATATCCTTCGGCACAAGCCTGCATATATATTTTACCTGTATACAAGGCTTTATTTCAAAGTGTACTTAACTCATCTATCACGCTAGTTAATGGTGGTCCATCACCACCCACAATGGCAATTCGTGTACTTTTTTTTGGTCCCTTAATATACTTCTGTGAGGTCAGATTGTTCAGTCACTGTCCGGTGCAGTCCCTTCCCTCCCGTCTGCCCCTGGCCACTCTACCTTTTTCAGTGGTTCACTACATTGCTTGCTAGGACTCCTCAGACAAACACACCTCTAATATTATTGGCCAAGCTATGTCCCTGCTGAGGGCTAGCGGCCATGCTGTGTAGCATAACAGAAAACCTATTAAATATACATAAATTTTTAATCTGAGTTTATTTACTACAACGAAAACAGCGTGACATCACATCGTACCTCGACGCGGCACACCACGACTACTGCATGTAGCATATTTACAAAACATAACCCATTCCCTTTGTCCCCTTCCTTCTCTACACAGTCAGTTCCCCATCCACAGGGCCATTTGTTACAGCAGTAAACAATAAAGTAGTAAACAATTTGTTTTATTGATCTTCGTAAGGGTATGAGCAATGAAGTGGGTGAAAACCACTGGCCTGATTTTTGTTGTTATTGCTAATGAACACTTGTACATGGCATAACACCATTGTTGTTGGTCTAGCTTGGTACTTTTCAAATGTTTCCATCAGGGACTGGATTGTGGTTGGTTTGGGGCAGAGTGAGGGTCAGTTCACAAAGGGGTTTTAGGTGGACGAAAACAAAAGTTTCACTACATAATTAAACATCTTGATTGGCTGAATCCTAGTGGAGACAGCAGCATTCTTATCTGTATTAATTATTGATGCAGCCAACTAAAAATGTTAGTGGTGAGGCCTTCAGAACACGGAATCATTGCTACAAGGCCCATTAGAGGGGTGATGTAAAACAGTGGTGTCATTAGTCTGGTGCAAGCAATGCAAATGGATTACCAACCCCTCCCTCCCCCCCATCCACTGGCTGGACTATAAAATGTAACCATAATTTGGGTACATTGGGTCCTTAATGTCCCCGGGCTCTGGTGCCACAGCAACTGCTGCACTATTGATAGCTATGCCACTGAAAGGGAGCTCATTCCCTGTGCCTCACAGCACCGGTCACATGTTGGGAGGGCAAAAGAAGGACCCTCTGTCCTTAGGCTTCATAGAACAATGGCTCTGAAACCGACAGGGTGGTGGCCAGAGGCATAGCAATGAACCAATAGGACTGGTGCATGCAAGGTAAGTTTCCCCCTTCTGGTCCGTCCACTGGTTGGACTGTAAAATATGATCCTAGTTTGGGTGCATTGAGCTCATGTCCCTAGAGGGCCTCAATGATACTGCACGTGCTATGCTACTGATTGCTGCACCTCTTAGAGGCATCTTGTCTACACCCCCCCACAACCATAGTTTAGTGTAGCGAGGCCTAGGGGAGAATCGGCCTCTCCTGGACCTCGTGGAGGCTGTGACATTCATAGGAGAGGGGCCTCTGGCGTAGAATGGCAAGAAAGGAAATTAGCCCCCTGCCTAGTTGGTGGTCAGTAAAACACAGCCATAATTTTGATGAACTGGGTACCTAACATCACTACAAGCAGAGTGCCCCCTTCCTTTGGCCTTGCAGCAGTGACCGAGCACTGTCAGACCCATAGGAGCAGGCTCCCAGCCATGGTTTAGCACTGCTACGCCTGGGGGAGAGGATTTCCCTGCAAGCCTCACAGCTATGATCTAGTACTGTGAGACCCAAGGGGATAGTAGACATGATCAAACTGCATGAGGCCTGGGAGGGGGTCTTTTTCTCTCTCCTTTTGCTGGGTGTCACAGCACCAGGGGTCAAAGCTGCAAGGTCCAGGAGAGAGGATCTCTCTCCCCTTGGTCTTGCAATGCTACACCAAAGTTGTGGGGAACCCTCTCCTGAGCCTCACAGTAATGATCAGCAGTTTGAGGCTCAGGGGAGGGGACCCTTTTTCTCTCTTTCTGCTGGAGCTCATAGCTATGATGACTCAATAAGGTGCAGTTGAAAGAGAGAAGAAAATACTTGTTGTCTAGGGCACACTGGTGCAGGGCCTCATCAGATGAGCTGAGGAGGAGGCCCTGGGCAGATGCCCACATTGCCCATGCCTATGAGAGAAGTCAAGGCATATCAACAGAGCAGCTTCACCAGCAGGAGGTCATGTGTCATTCAATCTCTTTCCTGGTTTTCTGACTCTTTGTAAATATGTAATAATTAAATCTTAAAATTGGTAATCTGTAAAAATGGCAGTAAAAATGGAAAGATGTGCCAAAGGTTTTGTGCCATCTTTGTGACAGGAAGTATCCTGGGCAAGCAGCACTATCTAAGTGAGGGGTGGCAGAGGTTGCAGCTGTTAGATCAACAACATGGTAGATGGGGTGTAGGTGTCAGCCTAAAGAAGGAAGACTCAGGAGAATCACTACTTTATGCATTTGCTCCAGCACATGCAGAGAATTCAGAAGATAATTCCAATGCTAGTATACAGTATGACCTTTTTATCTTCACAGCTGCTTCACTACCTGAGAACAGTTAACTTCCGGAGCACAGCAGGGGACAAGGTATTTTTTGACTCCAATGGGAACCCGCCACCAGCCTACGAAATACTCAACTGGAAAATAACTGCAGAAGGAGCAGCAGAGAATTTAGTGGTGGGAACTTACCAGCCGGGACACACATCAGAGCCAGTGTTGATCCTTAACAACAGCCTCATCCAACTGGGCGGATATGAGCAGGTGACTAGACAGGCCTATCTCTAAATAGTTTCTAGACAAATATAGTATCATCCAGGGCTGCATGCAACCCAAGTGCATTTCCTTGGAAGGGAACCCCTATAGGTGGTATTGGTTTGTTTCCATGCTTTAATTCTCTGAATAATATGTTGTGCTCTTTGCATGTCAATGGAGTGTGAAATCTTGTCTTTACTACTGGCTCTGTTGTATACTGTGGGATTTTCAATGAGGGAAGGTGTAAAGTGTGTTTGCAAAGTTTTCTCTACAGTGACTACAATGCGTTGATAAAGTGCCATTTTCTATTACTATTAATGGTGAAGGCTCAGCGTTTTACTTTGAGATCTGATTAATATCTTGGTTTTGACAAAACAACAGAACAAGCACAAAAATTTTGGATTTCCAGATCTCCTGAGGACCTGGACCAACCACCCAAGTCCATCTAACCAAGATGAGGCCTTCGTGAACAAGAAAATCAGGGTGGTCCCACCCTGAGCTTTTCATTGCCTGAAAATCCAATTCAGTGAACCCTCGCACCAAGCCTATCTGACTTCGGTGTGACCTTCCCTTTTACAGCCTGCTTCCTTGCCCACTGGAGTAATCTGAGCTCCAAAACAAGAAACTAGAGGGCTGATTTATATCTGGGTGTTCAACCCGTTCTCTTCTAGGGCAACAGAGTAAATTAGCCCATGCCCTGATGGAAGTGTCAATTATCAAATGTTGAAATGCCCATCAGCCCAGTGGACATTTCAAGCATTGACTGCCAAGGCAATTTCCTGCCAATGTATTGTGACTTTACTGGATGGCAAAGTTATAATTAAGCTTCTTTTACCAAAAAGAAAATTCCCAAGCAGGATTTTCTTTTTGAAAATAAAAAATAACAACAGTGCCCCCCTCACCATGTGAGTTTTCTCCAAAGTGAAGGGGAATCTACACTTTTCAGTACCCCTTACCACCAGTTTTTTCCTGGCAGTGATGGTCATTGAAAATCTGGAGGATCGAATGGCCTGCACTGTCTGTTACTGTCGGGAAAAACCTAGCATTGAGGGGCAGTGAAAACTGCAAAACGGAAAAATGCCAAAATGCCAGTATGGATAATTGCAATAATCCCGACTTGCACCCTTCTCCCTCTGATCTGTGCTAGGCGTATAGGTAATTTGAAACACAAGCAAAGATACAGGGCGCACTTCAAAGGTCATTTAGACCTACAATTTATTTTTTAAAAAGGGGTTACTAGCCTTTCTAATACTCTGATCTCTAAATTACAGGGTCCATCTCACCTTTAAATCGCCCAAGTAACCGGCACAGTGCCGTTCTATAATCGCTGAGGTAGGGGGAAATCCCTGTCAAGATGACTGACTTTCATACTTAATAATATTTCAAAACGGGAGCCACTCCGCGTGCTCACGGTGACCTAACCCTCTATGGTCACTTCTATGGATAACACTGTATGGCCCTTATTTGTGTCAATTAAATAACTAGTTCTGACCTACATAAATTACGTACATCATTAGTATCAACAATAACAAATAAATAGGTAGAACTGTAATTTTAGAAACTGCAAAAAAAAAAAAACGCAAGAAGAAGTGCCTAGATTTGAACGTTCAGTGACACTTGTCCAAAAGTTGTGAGCCACAACCTATGCTCACTATCATTGCTTTTCTATTGAACCTTAGTTTTTGTGTCTAAAATACAAATACCTCACTACTACATGTCGAGCTGTGTCTTCGATACCACAATTGAAAATAATGAGGTATAAGCATAACTTGATAATAAAACATAATTCACAGGAAACACTCAATAATGTTCAGGAAGACTCCAGTGCTCAGTGGTTTTGTGTTTGCTCAACCTTCTATTTCCTGCTCCCATCTCCTACCTGAGACAGCTTTCTAATTGATAGGAAATTCTCAGTAATTTTCTAAAAAGTTACAGATAAACACATGTATGTCAGGGTATAAATACAGCTTTCAAACACGGACCCTGGTTGGCTTTGTTGATCCGTCTTTAGAGAGCAATGTCCCTCCCATCTACGCCGTCCTTGAGTTCCGAGCCCGCTGCTTATGACAAGAATAACCTGGATATCTTCACCTAGAACTTGGGAGCCAGCAACCTCTCTTGGAACTACGTTTCTTTGAGGCATCTTCAAGCAAACATAGACCCTGAAACCTGGATGATCAGCCAACGTTGCTGTGCCCCCATTGCTTGACTTCAACTATCTTTTCTCCTTCAACCTCCAGCTATTGTAGCTCGTTGCACAGACGTCAAGTTAGTGCAGGAACTGAGTGCTTTTAGTTTTGGTATTCCTTCTTACTTCAAGGATATTCTAGCAATTTGAGCTTGAATAACAAGCCTTGGCTAAAGGAAAAAGATGTTGTGGGAAGTAAAGGCTAATGGATAGGCTCTCAGAATTCAGCGCAGGTTCAAGGGTCCTTCACATGGACTTGAATTCCTTATAGTAATTCTTGTTTGTTATATTTTTATTAAGGACTCACACCTCAGACTAATTATAAAGCATTCACGCATGGTTGTCTGAAATGACTGTGTTCTTGTTGCAGAGTAGCTATGCTGACTGAAGGACACACCTTGTGACTAGTACCTGAGGGCCTCTGCTCAGAAGACTTAACCCCAACCCACCATTGTTTTCACAGGATTTCCAACCACAATCATCACTCTCTCTACAAACTGAGTCCCACCCAGGACTAATCACCAGTATCAATCATTCCTTCTGATGCTAAGAATTAACCTCAAGGGAAGTATTGGAAGATCTTTGCTTCAGTAGAGGTCCGGAGAATGCAAGTTAGGGGCCCTTGGTGAGACATATTAATATCCCAATGTTACACTACGAGTCGTAGCATGACCCACAGTTCACTACACTGCCTCCCTGGCATCCCGCGTTATACAATGGGACCCCCTAAACACTCACTTGCAGCCTGGGTAGTTCTGCAACGGGCTGTGGAGGGCTATTCTTCTCCTCGCTTGTCCGCTAGGCTTGAGGTGTTCCTCTGCTTGGGGGCCATATTCTTGCTGTCTGTAGCTTCTTTTTCCCAAAATTCCTGAGGAAGGGTTTTTACTTAACCAATCCATCATGGAGGCTCTATCATTTAATCATCCCAGCATTTCCCAATTCATTATGGCGGCCTCACTTTTTTCTCTATATCACTTTCTGTTTTTGGTATATAAGGAGCAGAACTGTTTTTCTCCTTTTCTTTCCATCACTCCTCACTCCTGCTGGTGTGTCTTCACTCCTGCTGATGTATCCTTGCTCATGCTGATGTCTCCTTGTTCCTGCTCATGTATCATCGCTCCTGCTGGTGTCTCCTCGCTCCTGCTGGTGATTCTTGCTCCTGTTTCTTCCCATCTGAACCTTTCTATTCTCCTGGTTCTGGCATTCCACTTGCCTTATCTGCACCTTCTGACCCTTGCCGCAGTCCTGGCTTTCTACCATCAGTACCAGTCCTCATCAGCATCCCTGGAGTCCCTTATCCCCATCAGAGGTTTTTTCCCCTTCTGAGTTTTTCCTCTTGGAGACTGCTTGTGGAAGGCTCTATCTGTTAGGCATTCCATTGTTTGTGGCATTGTGGCTACCAGAAGGGGTTGCCCCTACCTTTGGCAGGTTAGTGCAAGAACTGGGTGCTTTTGGTTTTGGCATTCTTTTTTATTTCAAGGATATCCTAGCAATTTGAGCTTGAATAACAAAGCCTTGGCTAAAGGAAAGTCAAAACCAAGGACAGTCAAAACCTGTACTCACAAATGTTTCCATCGCTCCAAGACTGTGAATATCAGTCTGTCTGCTGAGGACCCTGATACTCAATCCACCACAAGAGTACACTTCTAAAGCCCTCAGGTCCTCTGGGGAGGTTCTTAAAGACTTACAGGGTGTCAGGCACAGGCCAACATTAGGGTCCAGTCCAGATGCCAGTGGTCAGCTGGACAGTTGCAGGAAAAGGCCCCTTGTAGCTTGTTGTGTATCTGTAGCAGAGTGTTAGTAGAAGTTCAGCCTTCTGACATTTGGAGTCCACTTAATTCTCTTATTTACGAGTAACAGCAGGTTTGGTGCTTCAGGACTCTTCTCAGGTAGCGGACAGACGATTCATTCCTCTTCTGATCTTCCTCATGTCCAAGGATATTTTGAAGTGGGTGCCTGGAGGTACCAAATGTATGCATGCTTGGCATGAGCTAGTGGGTGGGTATGATTCCTGGGCACACCCTAACCAATACGATAAAAATGGTTCTTAGGGTAAACCCTACTCATTTTGGGCATTTTCAAGATGGTGAAAGCCTTTAGCAACTCTACACCTGGGCTCTTGGTTCTGGGGATAAGAGTGAGAATTGTACTATGATACTCCTAGTATTCTTCCACATCTTATACTAAAATGCCATTTGAGGCATTACTGTACCCCCAATACACCCAAAGACAGAGGTTTAGTAGAACAAAGCAAAGCTTCCTAGCAACCAGACAGTGGATATACAAGAATTTTTTTAGCATCCTGTTTTCGTTTCATTTCCTTTCCTTTCCTTTCAAGTGAGCCCCCTATGCAAAAACCCAGCCATGGAAATCTGGTGCAGCAAAGTAGGCCCTTCAGCAACCAGACAGTAGATTTATAAGAATTCCTTTGGCACCCTAATTCCCTTCCTTTCCAGTGCACCCCCTGTGTTGTATGCAAAAATGCAGCAGACCTGTCAAACAGGCTTTGACACTCACAGCCCAATCTTGCATTTTTTATCAGGTTCAGATGACTAAATTCTGCCCATTCAGACCAGCCTATTGTTTGCTTCTGGGAGGCACTTCAGATCTCTTTAAAAACCTATTCAAATGCTTACTACTGGCTATTGATTATTAAACTACTTCTCCTATGTGTCAATAATAAATCAAGTGTAGTCTACAGGCGCGCGGCAGGGGGGTAGGTTCTTCCCGATGAACCAAGGACAAAACAATTTGTTCTCCTTGGTTGATGCTAGCGCAGACCTAGGGAGCCCAATCTTTAACATGGGATGGGCGACTGTACTGACCAATTGACTTAGACATATTCTGTCTTCTACACTGTAAGTGACTTGATGTGCACTTGATTTATTATTGACACATAGGAGAAGTAGTTTAATAATCAATAGTTTTTTTGTGTGGGTCCTGAAGAAGCGTCACTGGATCACTTTGTGACCAACTACAGACGCGAAACATGTTGACCATGCAGGATTAGGCTAACTACCTTCCCTGAAATATAGAGTGTGACGGTACATTATTTCCAGTAACACTCTTATATTTATTGTTTATAATTTTGGCCTGAACCCAATTTCTATCACATTAAAATAATGGCTCAGGTTCAGAGCTAATTTTAAGATTTTTCTGTCTTATTCTACACTCTCCTTTCCTCACTCAGTTTTGTTCCCAGACCCGCGTTGCTAGCGAATTTCCAATGGTTGAGTGCCACCCAGAATGTTGGGAGGCCCGCCAGGCATTGCAGTGCCAGTCTGGTGAGGAGCGAGCCCGATGATGATGCCTGTCACCCTAGTGGGTGCTTGAGGGCCCTCCTGAGATTACTCAGTATTGATTCGCCAATTTCTTATTTGATTAGTTTTCTTGTTTCCCCCTTTTTCTTATGGAACAGTGCACCCCTTTTTCGATATCCCAAAAATCTCTTGTCTGTCCCGGAAGGGGGTAAAAAGACTGATTTGTTGGTTTTTGTCAGGGTGGGTGTGTGGCCATTGCCTGAATGCCACCCTCTTTCCTTTGCCTTAAGTGCAAATTCACTGATGCCAGGTAGACTTTCTAATTCCCCCAGGGCAATATTTGGGGCGGATAGACTGTCACCAGATTTTTTTGGAGGGTGTGGGCAAGGCCACATCCATAGTGGGCAGTCCCAACCTCTATATTTATTTTTATATTAGACCCTCTTGTCTAGTGGGCCTTCTTCCCACCCCAGAAAAGGGGCAGATCAGGGATAAATACTCCCATCCATCTCCTGGGGCAGAAGGACTGTCTTATTCTTGTTGGGGAGGGTCATGGCCATGCCAGTGGTGGGCAGACCCGCACCTATATATTGTTAAAAAAAAGTCCCTGGTGTCTAGTGTGCTTTCTGCTCCCCACCCTGTTAATCACCCCATCTGCCCTGTGAGGGGAAGAAAGACTGTCACCATATTTTCTTTGGGCTGGGGGTCTGTCTATGCCCATAATGGGCAGCCCCCACACCTGAATCTATTTTATTATATAGGCCATGGTGTTCACGGGACTTACTGCCCCTCCGGGGGGAGGGGCATATCAGGGGAAATTACCCCCATCTGCCCCCAAGGAAAGAAAGACTGTTTTCCTGTTGGGGTGGGGTCATGCCCAAGCCCATGGTAGGCAGCCCACATCCCTATATTTTTCTTTTAAAAAACCCTGTTGTCTAGTGGGCTTTCCACCTCCCTTGGGAGGCATAATGGGGGTAATCACCCCAATCTGCCCTGCGGGGGGCAGAAATACTGATATTGTGGGGGGATATGGGCATGGCAATGCCCTTGGTGGGCAGCCCCCACCTCTATATTAATTTTTTTATAGACCATGGTGTCTAGTGGACTTTCTGCTCCCCCCGGTGGGGCAACACAGGGGTAACTACCCTTTCTCCCCAGGGGGGCAGAGAAACTGAAATGTTTAAAAGGGGGTAGAGGGGGTAGAGGGAGCACAAGCCCTTGCCCCTAACCCTCTCTTTTGACGATCCCCAAGCAGAGATCAACTGAGCAGGTGTACAATGGAAAGGAGAGATTGTCCCCTTTCCAACGATACCTCTCCCAAGAGAATTAGTGCTTGGGAGGTTGAGCTATGCCCCAAACACTGGTTCAGTGAAAATAGATTGAGCCCATCAGCTTGCTTTACTTTCTTCTTTACTACAATGACGTCAGTGAGCCCTGCATGCTGTTCGTCATCACCATGAATAAAAAAGATTCAGCTGCTCAGGAAACTCTTCCCAAGAAGCCTGAGCTAAAAATAAAATAAAAGAATCCCTCTGGTGGTGAGCCCCAAAGGGGCCTTTAGTTACCTCTCTAGTTTCGGCCAGTGGCCGACAGATGCACTGGAGGTAGTGCGGGTGTTGCCTATTGGCCAATACTTACACATAAGAGGTTAAGAGTGGACAGATGATATCAAATACCACCAAGCTAAATAAGGAGATAGTATAAACTTAGTAGCAATCTGAGCTATGAAGAAAGTTGAAAACATACTTCAGAATGCTTGTTTTGCTAAAACCTGGAGGACTGTCATCCTATTAAGGGCACATGGGAAGGCTCTCAATGTAGACAGAAATACATTCTGCTAAGAATACATCAGAAATACTATAGCAGCAGTATCATTGTTAACTTATGTTATTGGCTTGTATTTTGAGTCCTAAAACCAACGAAAGACAGAATAAGAAGCACTCAGGGCAGCTACACATGGAGGGCAGAGGCATAGTCCATGACTTTAGTGGGTTGCACAAAGGCCTTTCTGAGGCTAAATGTGTCTCCCCCGATCAGGATCTTATCCATTCTTCATAGAAGAGGTGATTAATCTGAACACTGGCAAGCCCTTGGCTGAAACAGGTTTATTACTCCGTTATTTAAAGTCTTTTGTAAAACCTTGGCTCCTGTCCTATCCAAACTATGAATCTCCTTCATGGAATGTGTCTTAGTGACCTCAACTATTCAGGAAGCCATAATTATAACTGTGTCAAAACCGGTTAAAGACCAGATTATGTGGAGAGCCTATAGTACAATCTTTCTTTTAAATATTGGCATTGGTTTACATTAGCATCTTAGCAAATAAATTAGGTACATTGATTCATGGCCTGATCAACCGAGATCAGCCAGGCTCTATACCTGGTAACCTTTGTATTGATAACACCAAAGAAATCAACCATGTAACAAGGAATGGACACACAACACTTACTGACGTTTCCTGTCACTTAATGCTGAAAAGTCATTTGACCCAATAGATTGGACATTTTTGTACCAAACCCTTGAGAAATTTAGTACTAGCTCCACATTCAACAAAGGGTTTTGCACAAGATATAATGACCCCAAAGCTTTCACCAGAGTCAACAGTTATTCTTCATCGTTATCTTCACAGAGAGCTGTTCCTTCATACCCACTATTCCTTCACCCTCTCTTGTTTTCTCTTTGTTTGGAGCCCCTGGCAGTTCTGCTTTAGTGAAATCCAGACATATCGGGTACATTGTTAGATGTTGCAGCTTCTTGGCTTCTCTCCCCTGTCTATTTGCCTTCTGACCTTCTGATTTTATGGTTTACTGGACTTGGTTTTGCTGGTTTATTGTCTCTGCACACTTTACCACTGCTGGTCAGTGCTAAAGTGCACGTGCTCCCTCTGTAAAATGTACTGTTGATAGGCTTGTCCATGATTGGCATATTGGATTTACTGGTAAGTCCCTAGTAAAGTGCACTAGAGGTGCCCAGGGCCTGTAAATCAAATGCTACTAGTGGGCCTGCAGCACTGGTTGTGCCACCCACATTAGTAGCCCTGTAAACATGGCTCAGACCTGCCACTGCAGTTTCTGTGTATGCAGTGGTAAAACTGCCAATTCGACTTGGCAAGTGTACCCATGTGCCAGGCATAAAACATCCCTTTTGGTACATGTAAGGCACCCCTAAGGTAGGCCCTAGTAGCCCAATGGGCAGGGTGCAGTGTATTTAAAAGATATGACATACACTGGTGTGTTTTACATATCCTAACAGTGAAATACTTCCAAAATCGGGTTTCACTGTGCAAGGCCTATCTCTCTCATAGGTTAAAATGGGGCTGCCTTTAAATATTATTAAACTTCAGATTCCCTTTGAGAGCAGATAGAAATATGGAGTTTAGAGTCTCTGAACTCACAATTTAAAAATACATCTTTTGGTAAGGGTTGTTTTTAAATTGCGTGTTTGAAAATGTCACTTTTAGGAAGTAGGCATTTTCTTGCTTAAACCATTCTGTGACTCAGTCTGTTTGTGGATTCCCTGTCTGGGTCACTTTGACAGTTGGGCTGGTTGCACGTCTCTCTAGACAGTGACACAAAGGGGGTTGGGGTGTAGCCTGCATATCCTGATGAGCCATCTGAGCTAGAGGGGAGGGAGGAGTGGTCACTTACACCTGAAAGGATTGTGCCTGCCCTCACACAACACAGTTTCCAACCACCTGGTGTGTGTCTGGGGCCTGGCCTGGATAAGGAAGAATCTTGCAAACACTTGAGACTTTACTTTGAAGTTTGGCACTTTCAAAGGCAGAAAGGGGTATAAGTATTGGACCCAAAACCCCAGACTTTTAGAATTTTTCTTGAATCAAGAGGAACCCCTGCCAAGGAGAAGAGCTGGAGGAGGAGTATTGTCCCTTTGCTGTGCTGCTTTGCTGGACTGTCCTGCAGTTGTTACTTCTGCCTGAAAAGAGTGCAAAGGGTGAACTTTGCTGTATGTCCTGCTTGAGAAAGTTCTCCAGGGGCTTGGAGTAAAGCTTGCCTCCTGTTGGAAATCTCAGGGACACCAAAGACTTCAGTTTCCTCAGCTTGCAGCACTGGGAACTGTGCGTTTTGTGCTGTTCAAGAGGAGAAACCACTGTGGCGCCGCCAACGACGCTGCTGGCCTGCACCTTGACCTGCTGACGCCACATTGCCCCGCTTTGCACTGCGACCCTGGTGTCACCAACAGTGTCATCTGATGACTTCACCAAGCTGCTGCTCACACTGCGACCTGTGGGCCCCGCACTCCGGCATCGCCTGCTCACACCACACCATGGGCATCCCTGACGACAATGTTCCTGCTGAGGAATTCAAGAAGTGAGGAGAAGGCTCTACTATGTAGTGGTAGGTCATTACACATCTTAGGAACAATGTAGTAGAAGGCTCGACCACCAGATCTGTTTTTTTTGTATCCATGAGATGTGTGCAAGTAGAAGTCTGGATGAGCGGATGTGTCTGCAAGATTTGTGAAAGCAGATCTGAATGTTGAGGTATGCTGGGCCAGTGTTATGTAGTGGCTTGAAAATGAGGATCATGAGAGATGAGCTCATTTGTGTATGGGGAGCCTGGGAGTTTCTTTTAGGTCTGGGGTGATGTGAGTGGTTTGTGGAAGGCTGTTAGTGAGTCTGGCTGCCAAGTTCTAAATGGCCTGGTGAGTTTCTTGTTGAAGCCGGCATAGAGGCTGTTCCCATTGTCAAGCTTGCTTGTGATGTGGGTGTTATTGACAGTCTTCCGGGTGCTGACTGGGAGCCTTTTGAAATTCTTTCTCAGCATATTCAGGGTATGGAAGCGTAACGTGGTGATGGCACTGACTTGGGTAGTCATGTAGAGTTTGCCTTCAATGACGATTCCAAAGTTCTTGGCGTGTCAATCCTAGCTCTGTTGGCCACCACCTGGAGTCCCATGGTGAAGTGCATTTCATCCAGTAGGTGATTCCAGACATACAGGCATAGAACTTGAACCAGGTACTGGGTGCCTTGTTGGGAGGGAGCGCAGGGCTATATGTTGATGTTGTTGAGAGTGGATGATGCTGGCTAGGGGTATGATGTTTGCTTTGAAGAGGGTCAGGCTCAAGGAGGATCCTTGTAAAACTCCACAGATGAGGTTATGGCATCAGAGGTGTACGGTGTCAGGCTAATGGGTCCTTCAAATCAGGAAGGAACGTATCCATCAGATTGCATGTCCTCGTACTCTAATGTCAGGTAGACGTTGGGTGAGGATGGAATGGGACATCATGTGAAATGTTGCAGAGAGGTTCAGCAGGATGACAGCTGCCGTGTCTCCTCCATTCAGAGTCATTCGGAAGTCATCTGTGGCGGTGATGAGGGCAGTTTCCTTGCTGTGGTTGGGTTTGAATCCAGAGTAAGGAGTATCAAGGAGTTGGTGTTCTTTGAGGTATTCAGTGAGGTGCCTGTTGATTTTCTTTAAGAGCTGGACGAGGAATAGTAGCAGGGAAATCAGTCTGTAGTTGGTGAGCATTGAAGAATCCATGGAGGATTTCTTCAGCAACGGGAGGACAGTTGCTTGTTTCCATGTATAAAAGAAATGTCACAGAAGAGGTGAAGGGGCTCAGAATAGGTGAGAGAATCGAGCTGAATTGTTGTAGTTCTCTGGAGTAGGCATGGTGGGGGCAGGGGTCCGATGGGGCCCCTGAGTGGATGTACTTCATTTACGACAGTAGCCATATGCTTAGCAATATAAACGATACGCACAGATGATGTCCTAATGAAGGTCATTGGCCGGACAAATTCTGTGCTAGCACTGCTCATTAAGGAACACAAATATAAGGGGGTGTCATGCTTCAAAGTCAAGTTACAGATATTAAAGTGAAGCTACAGAAATCACATATATAAAACTTCTCTTT
Source organism: Pleurodeles waltl (assembly GCF_031143425.1). NCBI lineage: Eukaryota > Metazoa > Chordata > Amphibia > Caudata > Salamandridae > Pleurodeles > Pleurodeles waltl. The sequence continues at coordinate 140,023,708 of NC_090451.1, forward strand.
TCCCAACAATCACATACCCACTCTGGAAGCACAGTTCTCATTCCAGTGGTCTGTTGCTTCCCTGACATATCTTAACATACAGATCACTTCCTCCACACACCAAACCATTCAGGTCCGCTATATCCTGCTGCTAACAGAAATCCTAAAGGACCTGCAGATGTGGCACAAGGGGGGACTGCCCTGACTTAGAAGACTGCCTGTGAAAATGATGTGCTGCATCTGTTTTTTAAAAATACTCCCATATCATTGTTCAACAGGTTCCAAAGAACATTAGACTACTTTATCTGGGTATGGAAAAAGCCCAGGATAGGTATGTGACTCATGACACTAGAGCTTAGAGAGCGGGCCTCAACAACCCTGCCCAGGATGATATTTCCAAGGAGTATAACTCCACTAAATGGTGGATACAAACAGCAATGGTGGTTCTTCGATCAGAACATAGGGGGAACACAAATACTGCAACTATCCTTGCTAAGGCAGGCAAACTGATGTTGGGACGCTTTCTCTTTTAAGTCACAATGGTGAGGCTAGCAGTTTGGGGTGAGGTGGTCTGACGGTGAGTTTACAGTCTTGTCCATCCCTTGTAATACTATGTATTGGCAATCCTGACTTTAACACATTTTCTACAGTTTCTACAGATCAATTAGGATTTCCATTTAGTCAGCATGGACCTCAGAATATAGGGACTCAGTTCACAAATACCATCAGTACATGCTGACAAGATTCCTAGCTAGCTCACAGTGCCCTATCTGAACTCCTAACCTTACCAGGCTACCAGACAGTATCAGCAACCTCAAACATAACCACTCTGACTCCCAAGGACATTTTAATTGTTACATTTGCATGTCTAAGGTGCACACAAGAAATATATGAAATTGGTTTTTCAAACATTTATTGAAACAATTGTATTCTGGTATAGAAAGCACAAGCTGCGATTATTAGGCAGATGAAACAAAGCAGGGTAACCAGCATGACAGTAAAAAAAATAAGCAATTCAACCATGGTAATTTTACTATATTGTTATAGTCCCATCTGTAGTCCTATCTGTAACTACCTACACTATTGAGAGCAAAGTGGGAGTACCCTCTGCCAGATCCATTGGGACAGCCTAATCCACAATACTATGTATTATGTGCCAAAAATCCAGTCTGATGTAGTGTAGGCTATCTTCCTTTGCAGGATAGAGGCCAGAGTCTGCAGGGCTGCATCTTGGTTACAGTGCACCGCATTCCAGGATAATCCCATCAGAAGATAATCTCTGCTGACTGTAGCATAGAGACAGTTTTTATAATGAATGTACTGTTCATATTGCTCTGTGTCAGAGGTGCAGACCTAATGTTATGATTTCTCTGTAGCTTCCGAGCTGTCCTCAATGGACATTCATGATACTAGAGCATCACGTTGTGTGTACTCAGCTTTCGACAGTGTACAGAGATTGCATGGTGGCAGTGTTTACTAGGAATTAATCTGAAACTACAGTGTCTTCTAGGCACATTGTTTTATAAGTGTAAAAGCATGTAAAAGGTCACTATCAGAAAATATGTCAAGCTACAATGTGCAATCTAGAATGGAGACCCTGCCCTAATCCGCTTCACCACACCCAGGGATGGATGTGCAGTACCTTGCCAAATGACGATTTGGATATCTTTTGTTTACTTTGTATGTGGACCATAGCTGATGGTACTGAAGACGTGGGTACATATAACAGCAAGCATATGTAGATGCATTCAGTATGAGCATAAAAAAGGAGAAACCTTTAATGAACTATGGAGGGAATTATTATAGTCAAACTCTGCAGCAGAAGTCCATTGTTTCCAGTCTTCCTGATTATTAAAGAAACTTTGAAGAAATTGTCCATTTGTTTAATTGACTTTCTCTGTTTGACAACCTGAATGTAGATGACAACTGTTTAGCTTGCACGATTGAATCCCCACTGTTGTGAAACGTGTGAACCAGAACTTAGACATAAAAGACAAACATCTATGTGAAACAGTGATTTTAGGAAACATATGAAGTTTCACTACCTCCTTAAAAAACCCTTTTTGAGTTCTTGTGCAGTTGGAAGTTTGGTTAGAAGAACAAAATGGCCCATCTTAGTAAATGAGTCATTCATTATCTGTAGCGCCATAAACCCATTGAACATGGGAAATTCTATGACCACGTCCATAGATGTTGTTTCCTGTGGGAAAGTACGTAACAACCCCCTGGGTTTTCCTCGTTCATGTTTGGTTTGAATATAAACAATGTACATTTTCACATAATAGCTAACCATGTTTTTCATGTTGGGCCACCAAGCAACAGGACTGAATTGTAGCTTGATATGTCTTTGATTCCTTTTGACCCTATTTATGTTTATCAATTGCTTAATTGGCTCATTTCATAGTGGGCAACTAATACAGTCTTTCTCAGAGAGGTGTCTATCACTAGAAGAATGGCTGGAGCTGGATGTTTCAACATCTCTTCTGAAGTGCATGACAAAGCGTCAGCTTTCCAGTGACTATTTCCAGATCTGCAAATCATGTTAAAATTAAATCTAGAAAAAAAGCATTGATCATATTTGTGATATTTGCATAGACTTTAAAAATCAATGATTTCTGTTGTCTGGCCACACTATGACCGAAGGATTGGTCACCTTGAGATAATCACTCCAGTAACTAAATGAGCCTTTAATAGCCAATAGATCTCAAGCTTAAATTATATAATATTGCTCTGTGGGTCAAAGGGGTTAAGAATAATAATCTACAAAGGTGCAGGTCCTCCATATGTAGATTTCACTGTGAAAGAACCATACCAATCGCTGAAGCTGAAGCATCTGGTATCACAATCAAAGGGACAGGAACATAGGGATGATATATAATTGGTGCTGTAGTACAGGCATGCCTTAATTTAATTTCCAAAAGGATTTTTCTTGTTTTCTCTCTCCATATGAATTTCATCAGTTTTTGTGTCTGTCTTTTGATTGGAGCACTGACAGATGAAAAAGCTGAAATAATTTGCCTACAAAAAAATAGCAAATCCCACAAAATGTCTTTTACATTTTTGAGTGTAGGCCATTCTATGATTGCTACACTCTTCATTGTCCAGATACATTTTATAGGTAAAGATGGAATATCCCAAAAGAAATTCACCATTCACCTCAATCAAGCATTTAAATAGGTTGGCATATAGTCAATGTTTTCTCAGCCATCGCAAGTCCTTAATTACGTCTTGACCATGTTCAATCCTGGAATTAGATTGGATTAAGATATCATTCATAAATACAACAACAAATTGATTTTAAAAAACGTGAGCAATACAATTGATGAAATGCTGGAAAATCACATTGCATAGCCTGAATGTCATTACCAAACATTCACAGTGACCTTGTTTTGTATTAATGCTGTTAACTAATGTGAACCAGGATATGCACTCCTCTTAAATCCAACTTTGTTAACCACTGGTCTGTCTTGAATTGGCTTAGTTAAATGGCTATAAACTGCAAGGGATGTCTATTTCTAACTATAGGAACATTTAATTATCTGTAATATGCATAGAGGTATTTCATTGTGTGGTTTTGGGACAAAGAAATTGGTGGCCCCGCAGGTGATGCTGAGTGTCTTATAAATGAAATGTGCCAAGTTATCTTCAGTGAACTTTTGTAAGTCTTTTCCTTCTCTCTGAGTAAGGACATAGATTCTTCCTTGCAGCATCCTTGCCTCAGGGACTTAGGCAAAAGCACAACTGTGATCTAAGGCTAAATCTTCAGCCTGCCTTTCAAAAACCCATCAGCAAACTAAGCATATTACAATGGTAATTTCTCTTCTATGCCTGATGTCTCAGTGCTTACTGTCAATGAAACTCTTAGGGGCATATTTACAAGAAAGTGGCACATTGGTCCACTTCTCTTGCGTCGCCCCTGCCCCACCTAATGGCACCATTGTTGGACCATGCATACAATATGGTGCACCATGGCAGTTGTTAGGACAATAGCGTCGACATTTTTGACACTATTGTGGTGCTTTTTCTGCACTAGCGTCAAATTTTGACGCTAGTGCAGCAAAGCATACGGAGGCCCATTGATTAAAATGGGTGCTTCTTTTAAATGTCTGTTCTGAGCAGGCATTAAAACTGATGGAAAAAAGGTGCAGTGAAATGTTGTAAATTTAACTGTGACATTTTTCCAGGCCTCCCTGTATCGGAACTCCCTCCTTACATACATTATGCCTGGCAGAGGTATAATGTGTCAGAAGGGTTTACAAAGAGGCGCAATGCGAGCATTGCGCCACTTTGTAAATATGGTTTGGGAGAAAAGCCTCCTTAATGCTACCTTCACGTAAAAAAAAAATATGCTGGGGTGGCGCTAGGTGCTTGTAAATATGGCCCTTAGCATAATTGGAAAACAAATATTTTGACAGCATTCAGTATCAAAAGATATAGGGCCTGATTCTGACCCCGGCGGTTCCTTACCGCCGGGGCCAGGGTCGGCGGGAGCACTGCCAACAGGCTGGCGGTGCCCCGCAGGGCATTCTGACCGCAGCGGTTTTGCCGCGGTCAGAAGTGGAAAACCGGCGGTCTCCCGCCGGTTTTCCGCTGCCTGGGAATCCCCCATGGCGGCGCAGCTTGCTGCGCCGCCATGGGGGATTCTGACAGCCCATACCGCCATCCTGTTCCTGGCGGTTCTCCCGCCAGGAACAGGATGGCGGTATGGGTTGTCGTGGGGCTCCTGGGGGCCCCTGCAGTGCCCATGCCAATGGCATGGGCACTGCAGGGGCCCCCGTAAGAGGGCCCCACATTGTATTTCAGTGTCTGCATTGCAGACACTGAAATACGCGACGGGTGCCACTGCACCCGTCGCACCTTCCCACTCCGCCGGCTCAATTCTGAGCCGGCGTCCTCGTGGGAAGGCTCTTTTGCACTGGGCTGGCGGGCAGCCTTTTGGCGGTCGCCCGCCAACCCAGTGCAAAAGCCAAAATACCCTCAGCGGTCTTTCGACCGCGGAGCGGTATTTTGGAGTTGGGGAAGTCTGGCGGGCGGCCTCCGCCGCCCCCAGACTCAGAATGACCCCCATAGTGGCCTGTGTCTAATCTATTCTAATGTTCTGATTGTTGCACCACTGAGTACCTACTGTATCAGCATATGTTGGTGTAGTAGTGATATCAAAAGTTGTTATTCCAAAAAGTCCAATCAAAGAAACTGTCATCAGATTTATAGTTTCTTGAAAAATATCTCCAAACATCAGATGGGATCCATCCATAGTCGAAACAGACTCTCTCCTTTCTCTAAATATTAGAGGCAGATGATTATCTGAAGCAAATATGTTATTCAAGAATATTCCTTAAGCTCCAGAATCAATCAGTCCAAAAAACTTCACAGAACTTGTTTGTAACAATAATATCACTTCCACATACAAATTAGATTCAGTAAAAGCAGGATGAACTGGATATACCCTCTTATTTATGACTGAGCGTTCAAGTTTCCCAATAATTGTCATTTTGGATCTCATCTATAGCTTAAAAAATAAGGAACTTCAGGAGGTTGACTATAGATTCCATTACTTGGCAATCTGCCATGAACCTGAACAGAAACTTGGTAGGCTTCACAAGCCATCGGTGACTATTGTTCCCCAGTTCCTGAATGTAATATAAATTTAAGAATTATATTCTGGAGAAACAAGGAAAAGGGGCATACACGGGAAAAACACTGGACTTCTGGTAAGAATCCTGATGGGACGATTCTTATATGGTCACCATATGCCTGTATAAAGACAGTGAATTAAAAAAGTGGAAATTATGTAAAATAGACAATTTAAGTTCACCAACAGTATGTATACGGTAAGTAGAACTCACCATTATAGGTTGCTCTGTAGAAGCAACCAAGGAGAAAAAACTGTGGAAGTTCTAGAAGAGGAATCAAGTTGAACAAGAGAGAATCAGTTGCTGGTATGTACGAGTAAAAAGGGAAATGAAAGGGCATCAGAAAAACACAAAAAGTGCTGTTAAGGAGGTCAGGTGCGTACTCTGCGAATGAAGAAAGCCTGTCAACAATGAACTGTGCCAGACATTGTGGTAAATGATTAGCACCCTTTTATACTGTTGTCTTGGTTCCTGCTTCCTCCCTTAACCCAGAAGTAGACATGACACCATCTTGGATTGGAAGAGGTAAGTTGATCTGGTAAGGTCAAGCTGCTATGTTACCTTGAGTTGCATGCCTTTACAGGTGATACTTTGCTAATCTCCAGTCCCCAGTTTGGCGACTTTTCAAAAAAACTTCTCAGTTAAGTCTTGCTTGTTGTTATTCACCTGGCAGAGACCCTTCTTATGCATGTGAACCCAACTTTCCTTCCTTTATTTCTTAGTGTCTGCAGACCATTCATACCTGTGATTTCTTACAGTTTAGGGAAAACACATTTAAAAGTTCCACGTCATGTCACCACCTCCAAAATGTTAATATTTCTTGGCCAAAGCTAATGACCTTGCATAATGATAGTTTTAGATGAGTTCCAGTGATGGTGCAGCTATTGTATTATTCCTCAAAATTGGGGTCCTGTGTCTGGGAAACAGTTAGCCCCATATATAACCAATGTTTCTTGACAATTTGTAGGATGGAGGCAATTAGTCTCATTCCAAGCCATCAACTGTGAGGGCTGGGCATATTCAAGCACAAACTGTTCTGGTGCTTCAGGAGAATAAAGAGAGCTGCAATTGAATCCATCTCTTGTTGAGTTTGTTTCCATACAAAACTAGTCAGGATTTGTGAGAAGCAATCACTTGTCATGTTGATTTCCATGAACAGTCCATTGTGCAAGAGCCCTAGCCAGCCAAGAGTTGGAACCCTGTTTATCTTGACTAATAGTCAATAAATATGCCAAGCCTAGAGAACTGTTGTTACAGGGAAGTAACCTTTCACTTTAATCATTATGTATCGCTGGAAAGCCTTTGTCATACCTTTCATACCTGTATAATCCCAATTCTTATACAGCTATTTGTGTACATTCAAAGCAATGTTTGTCTCTGTCTCCAGATCCCAAAGTCCTCATGCAGTGAAATGTGCACTGTGGGCTTCAGAAAATCCACTCGTGACGGCCAAGGAGTCTGCTGCTATGACTGCATTCCATGCTCTGATGGAGAAATTTCCAACCAGACCGGTGAGCTTAGATGGCCCCACCTAAGAGAGAAGTCATTTTCCTCAATACATTCTGCACAATATGAAATAAAGACATACTGTGTGGGCTTTTGTACATACCTCAGAAGTCAGTATCTCTAACTGAACCAGACATGCAGGGAAAGACATGTATATAGAAACTTAAGAAGAAAATCTGTCAATAGGAGTCACTAGAGAAGGTTGTCATGTATGTGTGTATGTGGTATTTGTATACCGTGAACCTAGCCAAAAGGAAGTGATGTATAGGGTCAAAGGTAGAGGTAGGGTCAGCACGTAATTATTGTGATGACTGGGTTCTGAGCGTGGTATTGTGCTGTGATGTAGTGTTCTATAAAGAGGTATGTCTGCTTCCTAAATTGAAACAGGGTTGCTGTGGCCCTGATGGATGCAGGCATTTATTGCAGTTCCTGCGATCCAGATACCAAATATTGGTACCAGGTGGACTGCATGGATTGAGATGTTCGATGACTTCATAGACAACCTAGAAGAAGTCAATGATAAGAGAATCATTAGGAATTTATAGAACCTTGTAGGTGATGGAGTTAAAGAAAATCTTGCAAACTGATGCAGTATCATACCGTCAGAACAAAGACGCGTTGAATACCAAATTCAATCCGATGCCAAATGTAGACTATGACAGATACATTTTCAATCAAGCAAGACAGTAAGATGGTGAAACAATGGATGAGTTTATTAAATGACTAAGGGCCTCATTCGGACCCCGGCGGGAACCGCCAGAAGACCGTACCGCGGTCAAATGACCGCAGCGGTCATTCTGACTTTCCCGCTGGGCCGGCGGGCGACCGCCAGAAGGCCGCCCGCCGGCCCAGCGGGAAAGCCCCTTCAACAATGAAGCCGGCTCCGAATGGAGCCGGCGGAGTTGAAGGGGTGCGACGGGTGCTAGGCAGACACTGAAAATCATTATGGGGCCCTGTTAGGGGGCCCCTGCACTGCCCATGCCTGTGGCATGGGCAGTGCAGTGGCCCCCAGGGGCCCCACGACACCCGTTCCCGCCATCCTGTTCCTGGCGGTTTTTACCACCAGGACCAGGATGGCGGGAAGGGGGTCGGAATCCCCATGGCGGCGCTGCTTGCAGCGCCGCCGTGGAGGATTCTCTGGGGCAGGGGAAAACCGGCGGGAAACAGCCGGTTCCCCTTTACTGACCGCGGCTTTACCGCCGCTGTCAGAATTGCCCCTGAAGCACCGCCAGCCTGTTGGCGGTGCTTCCTCCGTCCCCGGACCGCCAGGGTCGGAATGACCCCCTTAATGTATTCTTCAAAAACTCTAAATTCAGTGAATTTAATTATGAAGAAGCTATAAGCTTGAGAGTCATCGATGACTGTTTGTTGGACTCTTTCAGCAGACACATGTTGAGTGACACTTTCAGCTTAGACAAAATGATCATGCCTGTAAGAGATGATGAAAGAGCAGAACAACAAGCTGCTGATATGGAAGCTGGAACAGCAAAAATAAATCACTATAGGTTATGAAGAGCAAGTACAAGTGCCAAGCAGAAGCACGCAAGTCAATGTCTTTAAAGTAGAAATGTGATGTTTCTGATGTGGATTTTCATATCTACACCAGGATAGGTGTCCACCCAAAACACAAAAGTGCAAAGGCTGTGAAAAAGAAAGCCACTTCATAATAATTTGAAAGGTGAAAGAGAAACCAAATGCATAACGAGGAGAGAGTATCTATGTTCCTTTCTCGCCACGTCCACAAGGACAAAAAGCAACATAAGCTACGACAAGTAGAAACTTTATGAACTCGATAATCATCACACCCATCCTGCAAAGGCTCATCAATGCCATCATTAAGCGCTAGCAAAGAAGGTGGGTCAATCAGATAAAAAAAAAATGTATAGAGCGAGCTACTCACCCATGAGGGTCTCAAGGCGCTGGGAGGGGGGGGATCAAAAAGGATGTTTGATGAAGATGTCAACCAAAGGATACCAGGCACATGCAGAGTTGGCTGCATGCAAGGAAGAACAAATTACAAAGATAAATCATCAAACAGAACAACCAAGTTTCTTTGGACACTGCCCCTAGATAAGATCACAATAAAAGTTAATGGTTGCCCCTAAACCTTCATCATAGACAGTGGTGCCTCGATTAACATCATGCCAGTTGAAAAGTTTAATAACCTGTATCCTGTGCCACGACTAACTCCGTCAAACACGAAGGTATAAATGTGGGCTGCTTCTGAACTATTGCGTAGTCAATGATCATTCACATCAACCATGAAATACGAAGCAGTGTCCGTGCGAGAGCCAATTCATGTATTTCCATGAACTTTATTCAGTGCATGCCTGCTCAGCTTTGCCACTCCTGCTGACATGGGACTTCTATCTCTCAGTTACAACTTACACACTCAGTTTGAAATTGTAAGTCAGTTTCTGTTGTTATTCCATAGCCTTGGAAGACTCAAAACAATGAAAGTACAACTTCACATTAATAAGAACATTCGCCCAGTTGCTCAGCGGCACAGCAGAAATGCCTTTCATTTGCAAGAAGCTGTTGAGAAAGAACTGAAAACGCTGTTGAAGCATGACATCATCAAGCACTACATTGGTCCTTCCCCATGGGTTTTGCCCATAGTGGTGGTGCCCAAAAAGGACAGTGGAGGTGCTGTGTGCATCTGTGTTGACATGCACCAGACTAACAAAGCAATCAAGAAAGACATCCTGGTCCACACATAGAGGATTTGATTATGCAGTTGAACTGTGCCAAAGTCTTCTCTCATCTTGACCTGAACAAGGGATATCACCAACATGAGCTGGAAGAGAACTGCAGGTACAGTACCAATTTTCGACTCTTGTTGGTTTGTCTGAATATAAAAGACTGAGCTTTGGAGTGTCATCAGCTGCAGAAATATTTCAGGATGTTATATTTCCCATAATTCAACAAGTCATGCATGCTTTCAACTACCGTGATAACACACTGGTGTTTGGAGCAGCAAGGGACTAGCATGGCAAAGCTCTTACATAAGTGTGTAAATTACTCAATAATGCTGGTCTCACTCTGAATGCAGCAAAGTCTGAGTTTCAAAAGAGCAAACTTAAGTTCTTGGGACACATATTCTTTGATTGGGAATGGTTCTGACCCAGATAAAGTGCAAGTGCTGTCAGCTACTTCCCCCCAGAAGATATCATCATGCTGCAATTCTTCTTGGGCATGGGCAGTTATTGCATAAGGTACATTGATGATTTTGCCACTTTGAGTGCTCCATTGAGAGAGTTGACAAGATGGGACATTCCTTTTCAGGTGTCTGTTGAAGGAGATCAGAGTTTCAAAAGATTAAATCATTTACAAAGAATGCAAATAAGATGGTGTATTTCGACCTCAATATACATACCGAGATCACTGTAGATGAAAGCCCGGTGGGGGCAATCCATGCTCAGCATTATGGTCATCCGAATGCTCAGAGACACATTGTGGTCTATGACAGCTGAAGCCTGTCTGACACAGAACAAGTTTATTCTCAGCAGGAAAAGGAGACAAGAGCTTTTGTCAGGGCCTGCAAACACTTTCATGTGGTTCTATATAAAAAACATTTTACCATCATGACAGATCACCAAGCGCTACTCACTATCTTCGGGAGCCTGAAAGCCAAGATGCCCCATTGCATTGAGAGGTAGGAGTTGCAAATGCAGGAGTATGACTATGCGATTGTGCACAAGCAGGGTAAAGATCAGAACCCTGTTGATCACTTTTCACAAGTTCCTCTACACAGACACAGTTTGACATCTAAAACAACTGAATAAGAAATCAACTTAAGTCCAGCATGCCAGCAGCCTGATCCATTGAATAGCTCAATACTCCTACTAATGCAATAAGAACATGCTGATTTGTAGAGACATTGGGGCAAATTTATGAAAAGTGGTGCTGCACCTAGTACAGCGGCACTTTTCTCGTGCCCCTTTGCGACCCCCTAACACCACCGTTTGTGCGCTGTATTTAATATATGGTGCACCATGGAGGTAGTTAGGGAACTAGTGTCAGAATTGTTGACACTCATCCGGCGCTGTGCAGGATTATCGTTAAAATGTTAATGCTAATCCTGCAAAGCTCATTGAGGCCCATTGTAAACAATGGTATGCCTCCTTTTAACGCCTTCTCTTAGCAGGTGTTAAAAGTGCAATTTTTTGCCTCACCTAAAGGGGGAATGCCCACTTTGCAAACATTATGCATGATTCAGGCATAATGTAGTGCAAAGGGTTACAAAGTGGCGCAATGCATGCATTGCACTACTTTGTAAACTTGGTGTGGTGATTTTGCCTTGTTGCGCCGCATTAGCGTAAAAAAATGGCACTGGTGCTCAAGGAGGTGCTATGGGGCTCTTGAATCTTCCCCATAATTTTAAATAAGTCATGGAAAAAGAATGTTTGATCTCTGGAAGATGACATTGAATTTCAAAAGTTTAAAAATGGAAGGCATTATGCTGAGAGGCTTGAGAATCGTCATATCAAAGAGCCTATGACATCAAGTAATTGAACTAGCTAATGAAGGACATTGTGGCATCGTATCCATCAAAAGAATCTTAAGAGACTGTGCATGGTTCCTATGCCTAGACAAATTAGTTGAGCGGGAACTGAAGGTGTGCCATATTTACGACACTCTTTCTTCTAAAGTGACTCAACATTCATTGGCAATGTCTGACCTTCCTACACAGACGTGGGTAAGAGTGGCTATCGATTTCTTTGGGCCCTTAGAGAACGGACATCATCTCATGGTGTTCACTGATGAGTATTCAAGCTTTCCACTAGTGGAGCAAATGCCATCGACCACCCATAACAAGGTCATTGAGTTGCTGGATGACATCTTCATGGTGGTGGGAATTCCTAGTCAAAAGAGTTTCTAGTCAAACTGAATGTCAAGCATCGAAAGAGCATACCTCCCTGGTCTCAAGCCAATGGCATTGTTGAATGATTCATGGGCACCCTCAAGAAAGTAATTCAGCAAGCAGAGATGGAGAGAATTGAATTGAAACAAGCCCTATGCCAAGCCCTACGTGCTTACCACTTAACTCCTTACTCCACAACTGTTGAGAGTGTGGATCAACCCTTGAATACTGACAGGGTTTGGACCCTGGGCACTTCTCGAAAATGCAAGATCAAATCAAATCAAATCATTAGCATTTATAAAGCGCGCTACTCACCCGTGCGGGTCTCAAGGCGCTAGGGACAAAGGGGGTGGTTATCGCTGCTCGAACAGCCAGGTCTTTAGGAGTCTCCGGAAAGCGGAGTGGTCCTGGGTGGTCCTGAGGCTGGTGGGGAGGGAGTTCCAGGTCTTGGCCGCCAGGAAGGAGAAAGATCTCCCACCCGCCGTGGAGCGTCGGATGTGAGGGACGGCGGAGAGTGCGAGGCCAGAGGAGCGGAGGGGGCGGGTGGGGACGTAGAAGTTGAGGCGTCTGTTGAGGTATTCCGGTCCCTTGTCGTGGAGGGCTTTGTGTGCGTGGGTGAGAAGTCGGAAGGTGATCCTTTTGCTGACTGGGAGCCAATGCAGGTGTCTCAGGTGTGCGGAGATGTGGCTGCTGCGGGGTACGTCGAGGATGAGGCGGGCCGAGGCGTTTTGAATGCGTTGTAGGTGATTTTGGAGTTTGGCTGTGGTCCCGGCGTAGAGGGTGTTGCCGTAGTCCAGGCGGCTCGTGACGAGGGCGTGGGTCATGGTTTTTCTGGTGTCGGCGGGGATCCAGCGGAAGATCTTGCGGAGCATGCGGAGGGTGAGGAAGCAGGCGGAGGACACGGCGTTGACTTGCTTGGTCATGGTGAGAAGAGGGTCCAAGATGAAGCCCAGGTTGCGGGCGTGGTCTGCGGGGGTCGGTGCGGTGCCGAGGGCCGTGGGCCACCAGGAGTCATCCCAGGCGGACGGGGTGTTGCCGAGGATGAGGACTTCAGTTTTTTCAGAGTTCAGCTTTAGGCGGCTGAGCCTCATCCAATCTGCGACGTCCTTCATACCCTCTTGTAGGTTGGTCTTGGCGCTGGCGGGGTCTTTGGTGAGGGAGAGTATAAGTTGGGTGTCGTCGGCGTAGGAGGTGATGATGATGTCGTGCTTGCGTACGATGTTGGCGAGGGGGCTCATGTAGACATTGAAGAGTGTCGGGCTGAGTGATGAGCCTTGAGGTACGCCGCAGATGATCTCAGTGGGTTCTGAGCGAAACGGAGGGAGGTAGACTCTTTGGGAGCGGTTTGCGAGGAAGGAGGCGATCCAGTCCAGGGCCTGGTCTTGGATCCCGGTGGAGCAGAGGCGGGTGATTAGGGTGCGGTGACAGACGGTGTCAAAGGCAGCCGAGAGGTCGAGAAGAATGAGGGCGACTGTTTCACCGTTGTCCATCAGGGTTCTGATGTCGTCTGTGACTGAGATGAGGGCGGTTTCAGTGCTGTGGTTGGTTCGGAATCCGGTCTGTGAGGGGTCGAGCAGGTTGTTGTCTTCCAGGAAGGTGGTCAGCTGTTTGTTGACGGTCTTCTCTATTACTTTGGCTGGGAAAGGCAGAAGGGAGATGGGGCGGAAGTTTTTCAGGTCGCTCGGGTCAGCCGTAGGTTTCTTTAGTAGGGCGTTGACTTCGGCGTGTTTCCAGCATTCGGGGAAGGTAGCAGAAGAAAAAGAAGAGTTGATGATGGTCTGGAGGTGCGGGGCGATGATGTCGTCGGCTTTGTTAAAGATGAAGTGCGGGCAGGGGTCCGAAGGGGCGCCGGAGTGGATAGAGTTCATGATGGATTTGGTTTCTTCCGTGCTGATGTGGGTCCAGTTGTTGAGGGTGATGGTCGGGGATGTGGGTTCTGTGGTGTTTGGTTGGGTCTGGTGTCCGAAGCTGTCGTGGAGGTCCCTGATCTTGCGATGGAAGAAAGTGGCGAGGGATTCGCATAGATCCTGTGAGGGCGTGACGGCGTTGGCGTTGGCACTGGGATTGGAGAACTCCTTGATGATGCTGAAGAGTTCTCTGCTGTTGTGGCTGTTTTTGTCCAGTCTGTCGGTGAAAAAATTCCTTTTGGCAGCGCGGATCAGGTGGTGGTGTTCGCGGGTAGCGTTCTTGAGGGCGGTCATGTGGTCAGCGGTGCGGTCCTTGCGCCAGGCTTTCTCAAGTGCGCGACAAGTTTTCTTTGATTCTTTGAGGGTGTCAGAGAACCAGAGGGGTTTCTTGGTGTTGTTCTGTCGCTGCGAGCGTTTGAGGGGAGCAAGGTTGTCTGCGCAGTTGGAGATCCAGTTTGTGAGGTTGAGGGCTGCGTCGTTGGGGTCGGTAGTGAGGGTGGGTTGGTTGGCGGCGAGATGAAGATGTACACCAATCAGTGCGATGAGCTCAGGAAACAGTCATTTATGAAAATGACTGGGTCCTGGTAAAACAGAAACAAAAGCGGAAAACATGTCGCATTTGACGCTGAACCTCTCAAGGTGGTGACGTGCAAAGGACACATGGTCAGAGCCCAGCATCCTGGAAAAAACACCCCTCAGGACTTGTCAAATTTCAAGCACCTCCCTCGACGTTCATCAGCTCCTACAATCTTCGATGAGACAACTCAGTCTGACAGTCCAGATCAAGCATCGGAATCTACACCTTTGGTACTTAACCAGAGTGCATCTCACCACCTCATACCACTCCATCTGGCTGACTAGCGTGAGTGCCTCGACAACTCATTGAAGAGATCTGATATGACTATTGTTTGTACTTTTTATTTAGCAAGGGGTAAGATGTAGTATTATGAGAGCAAGGGGCTTATTTACAAATCCAGTGGTGCAGGGCAATGCAGCAAGTGACCTTGCTGTGCTGCCCTGCACCACAGGGGAAAGGGCAAAAATGCACTGTATCTACACGATATGGTACATTTCTGTCCTCTCTCCCTGAGCAGGCACACAATGGACTGTCTAGCTCCGGGGCAGACAACCTTGCACCATGGTGCAAGGTTGACTGCACCGCAGACAGGATTGTTTCTCTGCAGGGACACCTTCCTGCACACAAAAAATCCATGGAGACTTTTTCCTCTTTCTATGTGTGCTGCACAATGCAGCACACATAGAGGAAAAAAGGAGGAGAAATAAAGATATTCCTCCTCGTTGCACTTCCCCTGGGGATGCATAAAGTTTTGACGCATTCTAAGGTTTACAGATTCTTCTAAATCTAGGAATGCGCCAAAACCAATGGGTGTTGCATGGGAAAACCCACTGCAACGCCTATGGAACGCCTCCCTGATACAGTGTAAGGTAACACAGGCACTTGCACTGCGTTGCCTTACACCATAACTACAAGGCCATGAAAAGCCACAGATAGTGGCTTTGGGTGGCCTTGTATTATGTATTATGGGCCTGCACTATGCACAAAAAGTGATGCACTGGCGGCACACAGGGCTTGTAAATAAGCCCCCGAGTCCGCTAGGACCCTTGCAGTTCTGGGCGGACATGGAAGAGAGATTGAGTAATCTGTTGGGAGGTGTCAAGGTGTGGTCGTTAACGGTTATGACATTTAGGGGGTCATTACGACCTCGGCGGTCTTTTCAAAAGACCGCCGAGGCCGCGGGAGACAGAATACCGCCATTGCCGGCGGTATATCTGTCTCCCTATTATGACATTTCCGCTGGGCCAGCGGACGGTAACAGTGTTACCGTCCGCTGGCCCAGCGGAAATGTCACATCAACATTGCTGCCGGCTCGTAATAGAGCCGGTGGCAATGCTGATGTGCAGCGGGTGCAGTAGCACCCGTAGCGTATTTCACTGCCCGAAATTCGGGCAGTGAAATGCGCGACGGGGCTATGCCTGGGGGCCCCTGCACTGCCCATGCCAAGTGCATGGGCAGTGCAGGGGCCCCCAAAGGCACCCCAATTCCCCCTACCGCCAGCCTTTCTATGGCGGTGTGTACCGCCATGGACAGGCCGGCGGTCGGGGACTCATAATCCCCAGGGCAGCGGTGCTTGCACCGCTGCCCTGGGGATTATGACCACCAGGCGGAATCCTGGCGGGAAAGTGGAGGGGCCGGCGGTATGGCCGTGGCAATTCCGCCACGGTCATAATTGCTGGCGGAACACCGCCAGCCTGTTAGCGGTGTTACCGCCAACATACCACCGGCCGCCAGGGTCGTAATGACCCCCTTAGTGTGTGATTGTATGCGGAGAAATAAAGATTTCTAATCAGGAGTTCAATGTGTGGCGTATTCTTTGCATGCTCCCGAGCTGAGGAGGATGCTACAATGGTAATGTTGGCTTTGTATGAATTAGAGAGGTGGTTGTTCATTGGTACCATAGAGATGGGGGAAACGGCCTTTTCTATGAGGTGAAGTCACGCTTGCCATAAGTACACAAGCATTGCCACGCTTGCCTGAACCACACACATACGTGTTTCAGGCTTACAGCGGGAACAGCAGGGAGAAAAAGGAAGCTCCGGATGCGGTGGCCGGGTACGTGAGGTGGGGCAGGTTGGGTTAGGGGGTGTATTTTCAAGGACAGGGTGGGGGAAGGGGCAGCTTTGAGGGAGTCAGGGTTGTTTGTTTTGCAGGGGGTCGGTGTTAGGGCTCAGGGTGGGAGGCTGGGTAGTGTTCAGGGTACAGTGGGGTTGGAGTGCAAGGGGGAGGGCAGTTGTGGGGCGCTGTTTTTGGGCTCAGAGTGGGAGGTGGAGAGGAGGTGAAATGGCAGTTTTGCTGGGTTGTTTTAGGTCTCAGGGCGGGGGGATTGTGGGCCAGGTTGTTTTTTTGACATGGGGTCTGTTTTTTCCAGGCTCAGCTCAGGGGAGGGGGAGAGGGAGGAAGTTTTAAGGGCAGGGTGGGGTTGGATGGGACACTTTGGGGGCAGTTTTAGGGCTCAGGGCAGCATTGGTGCTCTTTCTTGCATTCATACATAAAGATATGAAGGCCAGGGTCCGCATCAGTACACAGGGAGAGGTTTCAAGTGAAATTGAAATCAACAAGGCAGTGAGACAAGGGTGCATGCTGACCCCTTTATTATTATTTATTTTATACATCAACAACCTCCACCCCTTTTTAACTCATACCACCTCGGATGTACCTAAAAATTGGGAGAGAATCTATGATGGTCCCTATTGTATGACGATGACGCAGTCCTCATGGCACGCACCCCCAGGGCACTGCGTCAGTTTGTATTTGCCTTTGTGGATTTCATGACCTCATTGCATCTGCAGACAAATTTCACAAAGTTGCACGTTATGGCATGCAGCCCCAGACGTAAGCAACTTTTACGCCTTTTGATAGGGTCAAATCGCCTGAGTACCACTAGTACTTTTCCGTACCTTGTGGTTACCTTCTCTGCTCGAAGGTCTAGGGCACCAAATATTGTGCAGCGTAGAACCACATTTTCCAAGGCTACAGGTTCCTTATGCAGCCTCCCACAACCTCCGGGGCGGCCCTCTTCCCCCCCTTTACAAATGTATAACTCCCAATGTATTCCAATTGCCATGTATGGGGCTGAGGTAGGGGGTATTATGCAGTGTGGGACTTTCCAAAATGAGGAGAATAGGTTTTGTAGGAAATTCGTTTCTGTCCCCATATCTTCATTGCACTTTATCTGTCACAGTGAGCTTGGGCTTCTATATAGAGGATTGGATTAAAGCTCACCCTGTGCTACTGTGGCTTGAAATTTGGAGGAATGCGGAGGCTGCTTTGACAAAAGATATTGGCCCTCATTACGCCCCTTTCGGTCGGTGGTAAAGCGGCGGTAAGACCGCAAACAGGCCGGCGGCAAAAAAAAAATTGAATTATGACCGCGGCGGTATCCGCCACTTCACCATTCCGACCGTCATGGCGGTGATGACCGCTGGGCTGGAGATTTCGGTCTCCAGCCCGGCAGCTGTCACTAGACCTCCAACGGTATCAGGACCCTGCATACCGCCATGGATTTCAGGTGATTGGGAACTGCCATGAGATCCATGGCGGTAGGCACTATCAGTGCCACGGAATTCCTTCCCTGGCACTGATAGGGGTCTCCCCTACCCCCTGCTTCCCCCCACGAGTCCTCTCCCCACACCCCGTGCCCCCCTGCCGCCCCCCAAAGGTGCCACAACCCCCCTCCCCACCCTCACCCCAACATGCACATATACACATATACACCCCCACAACATGCACATACATGCACCCCTACACCCACACATACATCACAACACATACCCACACACATACAAGCAGACATGCACACCGACCGACCCGCACACATTTCCCATACACACAGCACCCTCTGCACGCATACACGCACTCACACACCCCCTCTACACACTCACACGTATACACCCATGCACGCACACAACACACATCACCCCCCCACCCCCCTCCCCTAACGGAGGATCAACTTACCTTGTCCGTGGGCCCTCTGGGAGGGGACGGGATCAATGGGGGCAGCTCCGTCACTAGCACACCGTCACCAGAACACCGCCACACCGAATCATGGGACATGATTCTGTGGGTGGTGTTCTGTTGACGTTGCGGTGGAGGTTGAGCAGCCTCCACTTTCCCGCCGACCACCAGTATGGCTGCTGGCGGCTTTCTGTACGGAAAAGGACGGAGGGCTGCCAGCGGTCATAATACGCGGCGCGGAAGACTGCCACCACTGGCTGTCTTCAGCACGGGGGTACCTCGGCGGTCTTGCAAAAAGACTACAGAGGTCGTAATGAGCCTGCCCCTTGATAGAGGACTTCACAAGTACTGTAAGATTGGAGTCAATCTGCCTTTTTGGACCCTATGTCTTGTAATAGTGTAAGTAAAAAGAAGGAAGAGAAAGCACTTTATGACTTTGATCATCTTAGGCGCTAAGAGAAGCGAAAGGGAAAACGATCTTTGCTGTATATTTAAATTTGACTGAATCTTATTATTCGAATGATTACCTTTGGTGTGCTTGGGGCTATTGGGTGCGTTCTCTTTTATTCCGGTTTAGATCTCACACAATTAAATATCTGTTATGCTTCCCATTGGGCTCTGTGAAGAACCTTGATAAGAAGCCCTGTCCCTGTGATGAAAAGTCAGGTCAATCAAGTATGATTTTACATTTTTCTGCAAGTTTCATCTAAGCTACACCAAACTTTTTTTAATGCCGCTTTTATAAAATTTGTTTTTTTTAATGTTAGACAATGTAGGCCTGCTCTTAGATTTTTACTGCAGCTTACTAACGATGAAGTTGTTCTGCACATTAGGTGTGCTGTACGAGGTGTGAAGGGGCACCCTTGCCACATTCCCTTCACCGGTGGGATGTCCCTCGAACTAGTTCCTGTTGACAAGGACCTTTGCTTAAGTATATTTGCAGTTAGCTGCTATCCACGTAAATATGTTTGGCCCTAACCCAATCACCTCTAGCACCTGAAAGAGGAATTCCCAACTGACCCTTTCAAACGCTATTTCAGCATCTAAACAATGTGCTGCCATTGGAAAAAGTTAGGTTTTTTAATCAGATGGAGAAATCAACAAATAATATCAGTGACTTGTCTCCATGGTGCAAATCCTGATTGGTCAGGGTCCATATGGTAGTGCATATGAGGCATCAACCTTTTCGCCAATGCCTTTGTGAAGAATTTTGCATCCGAATTTAAAAGAACTATAGGATAGTGGGCCTTACATTTATTTGCTGGTTTACTAGGCTTATGAATAAGAGTAAAATTTGCTGCCGTCATCGAGGGCGTAATGCTTCTTGACTGTATAAAAGAATAAACTTTACCAGGTGTGGCACTAGTTCGGGTGCAAAATGTTTATAAATGCTATTGGTGAGATCGTCCAGTCCTGTGCCTTATCAGGATGCATATATGATATTGCCTTCAAAACTTCTTCCTTCATAATTAATTATTCCTCTAGGCCACCTCTGTTTGCCATGGTTAATTATTTCAGATAATGCTTCACTTCCTTTACAGACATGGGCCCTCATTCTGATCTTGGCGGGCGGCGGAGGCCGCCCGCCAAAGTCCCGCCGTCAGGTTACCGTTCCGCGGTCGAAAGACCGCAGCGGTAATTCTGACTTTCCCGCTGGGCTGGCGGGCGGTCGCCTTCAGACCGCCCGCCAGCCCAGCGGGAAAGAGGCTTCCACGATGAAGCCGGCTCGGAATCGAGCCGGCGGAGTGGAAGCTGTGCGACGGGTGCAGTTGCACCCGTCGCGTATTTCACTGTCTGCGCAGCAGACAGTGAAATACATTTAGGGGCCCTCTTACGGGGGCCCCTGCAATGCCCATGCCAGTGGCATGGGCACTGCAGGGGCCCCCAGGGGCCCCGCGACCCCCCCTACCGCCATCTGGATCCCGGCGGTCGGACCGCCGGGATCTGGATGGCGGTAGGGGGGGTCGGAATCCCCTCGGCGGCGCAGCAAGCTGCGCCGCCTTGGAGGATTCAATGGGGCGGCGGTACACTGGCGGGAGCCCGCCAGTGGTGCCGGTCCGACCGCGGCTTTACCGCCGCGGTCGGAATCCCCATTGGAGCACCGCCGGCCTGTCGGCGGTGCTCCCGCGGTCCTCCGCCCTGGCGGTCTTTGACCGCCAGGGTCAGAATGACCGCCATGGTGTCTTCTTAGTAGGGCGCCATATAATATTCTTTGAAGGCTTGAGTTTTGCCTGCATCTCTACAAAGATTTGACTCTAGTTTCTTACAAGAGTATGAATTGTCCCACTCATTTGCTGCCCCAACCTCCTTGCCTGCAAAGAACCTGTTTTTTTGGCACGTTCATAAAATATTTGTCACAGGTATAGTAAAGCTACCTGGTAAAGTTTATTCTTTTATACAGTCAAGAAGCATTACGCCCTCGATGACGGCAGCACATTTTACTCTTATTCATAAGCCTAGTAAACCAGCAAATAAATGTAAGGCCCACTATCCTATAGTTCTTTTAAATTCGGATGCAAAATTCTTCACAAAGGCATTGGCGAAAAGGTTGATGCCTCATATGCACTACCATATGGACCCTGACCAATCAGGATTTGCACCATGGAGACAAGTCACTGATATTATTTGTTGATTTCTCCATCTGATTAAAAAACCTAACTTTTTCCAATGGCAGCACATTGTTTAGATGCTGAAATGGCGTTTGAAAGGGTCAGTTGGGAATTCCTCTTTCAGGTGCTAGAGGTGATTGGGTTAGGGCCAAACATATTTACGTGGATAGCAGCTAACTGCAAATATACTTAAGCAAAGGTCCTTGTCAACAGGAACTAGTTCGAGGGACATCCCACTGGTGAAGGGAATGTGGCAAGGGTGCCCCTTCACACCTCGTACAGCACACCTAATGTGCAGAACAACTTCATCGTTAGTAAGCTGCAGTAAAAATCTAAGAGCAGGCCTACATTGTCTAACATTAAAAAAAACGAATTTTATAAAAGCGGCATTAAAAAAAAGTTTGGTGTAGCTTAGATGAAACTTGCAGAAAAATGTAAAATCATACTTGATTGACCTGACTTTTCATCACAGGGACAGGGCTTCTTATCAAGGTTCTTCACAAAGCCCAATGGGAAGCATAACAGATATTTAATTGTGTGAGATCTAAACCGGAATAAAAGAGAACGCACCCAATAGTCCCAAGCACACCAAAGGTAATCATTCGAATAATAAGATTCAGTCAAATTTAAATATACAGCAAAGATCGTTTTCCCTTTCGCTTCTCTTAGCGCCTAAGATGATCAAAGTCATAAAGTGCTTTCTCTTCCTTCTTTTTACTTACACTATTACAAGACATAGGGTCCAAAAAGGCAGATTGTTCTCCAATCTTACAGTACTTGTGAAGTCCTCTATCAAGGGACAGGCTCATTACGACCTCTGTAGTCTTTTTGCAAGACCGCCGAGGTACCCCCGTGCTGAAGACAGCCAGTGGTGGCAGTCTTCCGCGCCACGTATTATGACCGCTGGCAGCCCTCCGTCCTTTTCCGTACAGAAAGCCGCCAGCAGCCATACTGGCGGTCGGCGGGAAAGTGGAGGCTGCTCAACCTCCACCGCAACGTCAACAGAACACCACCCACAGAATCATGTCCCATGATTCGGTGTGGCGGTGTTCTGGTGACGGTGTGCTAGTGACGGAGCTGCCCCCACTGATCCCGTCCCCTCCCAGAGGGCCCACGGAGAAGGTAAGTTGATCCTCCGTTAGGGGAGGGGGGTGGGGGGGGTGATGTGTGTTGTGTGCGTGCATGGGTGTATGCGTGTGAGTGTGTAGAGGGGGTGTGTGAGTGCGTGTATGCGTGCAGGGGGTGCTGTGTGTATGGGAAATGTGTGCGGGTCGGTCGGTGTGCATGTCTGCTTGTATGTGTGTGGGTATGTGTTGTGATGTATGTGTGGGTGTAGGGGTGCATGTATGTGCATGTTGTGGGGGTGTATATGTGTATATGTGCATGTTGGGGTGAGGGTGGGGAGGGGGGTTGTGGCACCTTTGGGGGGTGGCAGGGGGGCACGGGGTGCGGGGGGAGGACTCGTGGGGGGAAGCAGGGGGTAGGGGAGACCCCTATCAGTGCCAGGGAAGGAATTCCGTGGCACTGATAGTGCCTACCGCCATGGATCTCATGGCAGTTCCCAATCACCTGAAATCCATGGCGGTATGCAGGGTCCTGATACCGTTGGAGGTCTAGTGACAGCTGCCGGGCTGGAGACCGAAATCTCCAGCCCAGCGGTCATCACCGCCATGACGGTCGGAATGGTGATACCGCCGCGGTCATAATTCAATTTTTTTTTTCCGCCGGCCTGTTTGCGGTCTTACTGCCGCTTTACCACCGACCGCCAGGGTTGTAATGAGGGCCAATATCTTTTGTCAAAGCAGCCTCCGCATTCCTCCAAATTTCAAGCCACAGTAGCACAGGGTGAGCTTTAATCCAATCCTCTATATAGAAGCCCAAGCTCACTGTGACAGATAAAGTGCAATGAAGATATGGGGACAGAAACGATTTTCCTACAAAACCTATTCTCCTCATTTTGGAAAGTCCCACACTGCATAATACCCCCTACCTCAGCCCCATACATGGCAATTGGAATACATTGGGAGTTATAAATTTGTAAAGGGGGGGAAGACGGCCGCCCCGGAGGTTGTGGGAGGCTGCATAAGGAACCTATAGCCTTGGAAAATGTGGTTCTACGCTGCACAATATTTGGTGCCCTAGACCTTCGAGCAGAAAAGGTAACCACAAGGTACGGAAAAGTAATAGTGCTACTCAGGCAATTTGACCCTATCAAAAGGCGTAAAAGTTGCTTACGTCTGGGGCCGCATGCCATAACGTGCAACTTTGTGAAATTTGTCTGCAGATGCAATGAGGCCATGAAATCCACAAAGGCAAATACAAACTGACGCAGTGCCCTGGGGGTGCGTGCCATGAGGACTGCGTCATCGTCATACAATAGGGACCATCATAGATTCTCTCTAATTTTAGGTACATCCGAGGTGGTATGAGTTAAAAAGGGGTGGAGGTTGTTGATGTATAAAATAAATAATAATAAAGGGGTCAGCATGCACCCTTGTCTCACTGCCTTGTTGATTTCAATTTCACCTGAAACCTCTCCCTGTGTACTGATGCGGACCCTGGCCTTCATATCTTTATGTATGAATGCAAGAAAGAGCACCAATGCTGCATTCAGGCCATGCAGAGTTAACAGGTTCCACAGCTTGGAACCTATTCCCATAGTCAAATGCAGATGATAGGTCCATGAATGTAATAGAAAGAGGACACAATTTGACTATTGTATATTTGCCCAAGACCAGATGTAAATGTATGCACTGTTCAATTGTTCCAACTTTATTCCTGAACCCATTTTGACAGGGGTATAAGACCGACTCGACCCTATTCCATTCTTTAATTCTGCTATAAATTACTCTCCCAAGGATTTTTGCTGACATATCTATTAATGATATGGGCCTATAACAACCCCGGAGTAAACAATCCCCCTTTTTAAATATGGGAACAATTATGGAAGTGCTCCAGGAATCAGGTATCCTAACAAGATCAAGATTGTTAAAAACATTAGTAAGGGGAGGAGCCCAGAAAGTGACAGCACTTTTTATCAAACCAATTGGAACATGTCCGGGCCTGGTGCCTTACTTCCAACACTTAAATTGATTGACTAGAGTCACCTAGAAGCCGAACAGCTGAGTTCTATCAATAACAAAAATATAATCTGAGGCAGGAGCAGCATAAATTATGGCAAAGTGCTCTTCCCAGGACTTACTAGTAATATGACAAGTAATGGAGTTCACCAGCTGATTTTTATGCCTCAACTGTGAGAAAACAGCCCAAAAGGATTTACCATTTTTCCAATTAGTTGCCTGCACTAATAAATCCCATTGTGACATCATTACCTCCTGCAGGCAAATGGCTGTAACCTTCTTGTAATGCTTGCACAGAAGAGCCACTAATGCAGCGTCCCTAAGTTTAGCAGCCAAAGCTGAGTGCAGTGCACGGTTCGCTACTGAGCAATCGTGATTAAACCATCTGTGGGAATTCACAATAGGATGTGAGGACTAAAACCCTGGTCGATGAAGACCTCCACAACCTGGTGGTCGATGTCCTCTTCCAGTAAGCATAGCTCCACCAGACCTCTTTGACCAGTTTTTTAAAGAATTGGATTGGGTCCTGCAATCTCCACATCAGCCGTAGGTTATCAGTTAAAGGTAGCAAGTAGTTAGCCACAACATCAATACTAAGGTTCAATAGCAGGGCAATTTTGATAGGGTTCTTATCACTAAAAGTAAAAGGGACAACTGCACCCTGCAACAATATATCCACTAGATTGCGAGTGATGAAGGCATAATCTATTATTGAGGTGCTGCCTCTGCCCCTAAAGGTGGACACTTCAAGGGCCTTAGAGCCCATGACTTCAAGAGCATTTACTAAATCAAGAGAGGCAAGGAAAGGCAACAGCTCCTCACTTCTGGGGTCGATTTTAAGGCGGCAGACGCATCACAACATTCTTGGTGCTAAGTCCGGGAGAGAGTCTTACATTAAAATCACCCACCAGACAGACATAAATTGGGTGCCCTTTCAGCGCTAATCCATCTGCCAGCTTGGTGAAGTAATTAAATAGGATGGGGAACTTAGTGTTAGGAACATTAATAAAGTCATTATTATAGAAGTTCACCAAATACAAACTCAGGTGATTCTTTACCATATTGGTTTGAAAACTACTATGTGGAGACCATAACAACTTAATATATCCCCCAAATGTTACTTTAACCCACGTGGTTAGTACTCTTGAAGCACGCCCATGATGAGAGGGAAGAGCAGGGACATTATAACATTGCTACACATCCACAATTGAGTGAAGTATGTCCCAAGTTTCCTGAAATAGGATAATATCATAACCTCTGTTAAATTTGAGCCAATCAGGTACATTAATCTTTGACCGAAGGCCCGCCACATTCCAACTGTGTATTTTCAAAGGCGCAGCCCCAGCCTCTGCACAGCAGGCCATAGGACTAGCAGTGGAGAAATGTACCAGGGGAATATCGTTACAAGACGTTGGTATTTGGGATACTGGTAACCCAAGCTGTAGTCATTCTACATTATTAAGTTCACAAAGGGGGCAAACATGTTTGAGTTCAAAAGAGACAGTACCCGATTGGGGGTACAATAGGCCCATATAGGGGGAATTGCTGGCTTTTAGAAAAACTCAAGGGGCAAAACAACAACCTTAGTGTCCATCAAGGTACTATATTCTTTCACCCTGAATATGTTCCTTACACAAGCTGGACTATTGAAGTTAGTTACAATACAATTCCCATCAATATATTTTCTCGATTGGCCAAGCTAGCCCACCCTTCTTACCATTAAAATCTCATTAAGTCCCCAAGCATTGAAATTGTTGGATTTAAGCAGCAAATGAACAGCACTCTTGCGGAGCTGGGGCCTTGACCCCCAACTGCCCAGAATTAAGAGGGGGGGGGACCCCTGCCAAGATCAAAACATAGGGGCAGGCTGCTGGGAGCAAGCTCAAACTATCCAAGTTAGGAGCCAGATTAGGGCTTGGAGCTACCTTGGTGGGTAAATTGATGGCTGAGTTAGTGGCTACCAGCTGAGGACCAGCAGGTGATGGATGTGGATTGGTATTCATAGCCGATGCCCCTAAGGTAGTAACAGGCCTGAAGTTCTCACTAGCTGGGGGTTCACAATTGACCAGAGTGCACACAATGAGATTATTGCCCAGGGTCTGTTGGTTGTCCCCAAAAGGGAGGCATGGGCTATCTCTGGCCATTACTGATGGCCTATTTCTGATATCCCCCATATGCTCCATGTGTTCAGTATGCAAAGAATTAAATGCATTAGTCAAACAGTTTTCAATTCTGTCCAGTCAATTAATGGTTTTAATCTCACCTCCAGGATACTGCAAAATGTCTCACATAGACTGGCACATAAAAGAAAGTCCTGAGGCACTAAATCATCACATGTCTGGGTCCCAGATGTTTGAAAATGCAGTTGGGACTGAACCCATGAAAGAAGCTGTCCTTTGCTGCTCCAATGTGAAGACGGTCATTTGCTATTTGCTACCAAACCCTTCCTGGGATGGTTTACCTCTTTGACTTTTACGCTGGGGGAACTCTCAGTAATTCCTGAAGTGGCCATAACAGGACCAACTTGTAAAACGTCAATACTATCGATAGTATTGTCACAGATACTTCTATTAGCATGCACTTGCAAAAGGATCCCCCCGCAGTCTCGATAGGCACGGGAGGCTGCGGTGCATTGCAACTATTATATGGAGAAGCACTAGCTAAAGGATTGTTTGGTGAAGTGCAATAACCCAAAGAGAGTCTACGCTCAGTTAGCTTGAGTTCATTAGCAAGAGAGTCCAACTGCCCTTTCCAACTTGCTATTAATTGTCACTGCGGGGCGTGAGACTGAACATGCCCCGGCAATTTTGCACTTCCCCAGAATAAGAACAACAAAAAGAGAGCCCTCCCCAGTAAACGCCACAAACCATAAAAATATCTTCACAAAGTCAGCAGTGTCCACTAAAAAGAGTTTGAAAGAGAGCGGGCCCAGCCCAGCCTTGTCCGGCCGAGAACAGGAACAGGCGGGTTGTTCTTGGCCCAGTCTTGGCTCGGGAGCTCCTCAATGTATATAAATCAGGTGCTTCTGGGCACAGTTAACACTGTGGGTGGTCTGGAAGCAAGGATTCTTGCTTGTAGTCCTTGGCACCTCAGCACCCCCTCAGCCTCGCTGTTTTTCTTCTCAGTCTCAGGTTTGTCTGAGGGAAAACACTTGATAGTAAAAGAAAAACACTTCTTCTGATCCCTGTCTCTCACTTGTTTGTTGAAGGTAGTACTTTAGGCCCATATTTATACTTTTTGACGCAAACGAGCACTGGCTTGCATCAAAAAAATTAACTGCCGGCCAACGCCATTCCTACGTGCCATGCAAGCGCAATATTTAAGGATTGACATTAGCTGCTGTAGGGGAAAATGGGGGTTGTGCGTCAAAAAATGGTGCAAGTCAGGTTTGAGTCAAAAATCATGGCTCAAACCGGACTTGCACCATTTTTTGATGCACAACCCACATTGAAATGACTCCTGTCTTAGCAAAGATAGGAGTCATGGCCCCTTGCCCAATGGCCATGCCCAGGGGATTTCTGTCCCCAGGGCATGGCCATTGGGCACAATGGCATGTGGGGGGCCCAAATTACGCTCCCCTATGCCACTTAAAAAAATAATAATAATACTTACGTGAACTTACCTGTACTTACATGGGATGGGTCCCCCCATCCATGGGTGTCCTCCAGGGGTGGGCAAGGGTGGCAGGGGGTGTCCCTGGGGGCAGGGAAGGGCACCACTGGACTGCTTCCATGGTCCGAGACTATGGAAGTGAGCCCACAGGTCCCTTAACGCCTGCCCTCACCCAGGCGTTAAAAAACAGCGCACATCATGCTGTGCGTCATTTTTTAAGGCCCGTCCCCTCCTGTGCGTCAAATTGACGTGGGAGTATAAATAAGGCGCACAGACCTTAAAGTAATTTTTTGTACAGAAACGCCTACCTTGCATGTAATTACCGCAAGGCAGTTTCCCGCATGCAAAAAATGACTCACACGGAGGAATTTTGACGTCGGGCATCATAGATTAAATATGGTGCATGGTTTGCACCAAATGTGTGTCAAAATATTTGACGCACATTCGGCACAATCAGAATATAAATATGTCCCTTAGTGTTCCTATCACCGATATGTCAGTCCTGTTCATCCCACGGCAGTTAATTGTTGGTGCTCTCTTTGTTTACATGTGCCCAGATGTGTCACGTTTTTCTGGGTTGCATAAAAAACATAAAAACCCTAATGGAAGTATCTAAAAAGAGACTTATTGTCTGTGTGTTTTTTTTTTTTTTTTAAATTAACAACAAAAAAAGAAACATCCTGGCGCGTACGGTGCTCTTTAAAAGCGGTCGGGAGAGTGCTCCAAAGTTTAGGAGTACCCTTCTCTCCCGACAAGGGACTCTTGCCACTAATACAGTCCCCAGCCCGCTCCTGCTCCTTTCCCTTGCGAAAACCACAAACGGTTACGCACCCGTGTCAGCCACGCTCCACGCTGGGCTGGGTGAAGCATCCTTCCGACGGCCTTCTCGTGGATACAAGTCGATTTCCGCCTCCTTCTATTCCAGGCCTGGTTCATCACGGTCCTTCGGCCATACCGCCCGATTCCTCGTAGTCATCCATTGGGCTTGCTACTTTCCTAACGCGCTGCTTCAGGTACTGCAGGCATCAGCTCATAAAAGATGGCTCCAGAAAGTGAAATATGTTCCAAAAAATAAAATCCAAGGTAAGGAGTTCCCAGAGGTGCCAGCTCCACATTCTGATGTTTTGCTGACGCCGATGTGGCCGGAATGCTTGATCCCTTCAGCCATGTAAATTCTGAAAACTTATAGGAAACACTCTGGCTTCAGGGTGACTTTAGAACAATCTGAGATGCTTAGTGTTGGCATATGCCGAAAGGTTAAAGGCAGACTTTCAAGTTGACACCCTGAAGCTGGGCCAATACTTAAATTACATTTTTGGGGATATACAGCGTGCCAAAACACCACTTATTGGTTGCTGCAGACTGTCGTTCGTTGCTTAACACTATTACTAGTGACCTACACAAAAGATTTATTTGTGCCTTTTTTGCATCATTTTTAACACCTGCACAGAGCAGGCGTTAAAAGGAAGCACTTTTTTATTTATAATGGGGCTCAATGTGCTTTGCATTTTTGATGCTAGTTTGGTGCTTTGCAGGAAACTGTTGACGCTAATCCTGCAAAGCACCAAACTAGCATCAAAAATGTTGATGATAGTTCCCGAACTACCACCATGGTGCGTCGAATCTTAAATACGGCGCACAAATGGTGTTAGTTGGGGAACTAACTGGTGGCATTGTGGGAGGGGGGGCGCTAAGGGGTACATGAAAAGTGGTGCTGCATTGGATATGATAACGCGTCCAGCCCTTATAAATTACCTGGACACGTTGGAGGTCGGTGAACCTTTTAGCCGAGTTGGGCTCTCCTCACCCTAGAATAGTTGGATCGCTTAAACCAATAATCAATAACTGTTGTAATCGATATCCATTACTCTATTACTAGGTCAAAATAACACATTAGGAATCAATAACTGTCCGTATTTTGACGCAACATGACCTTTCAGTCATGAATAACCACACCAGTTTATTAAAAGTTAATGAATTTATTTCCCTATATTAACAAAGCTAACACAATATATATGAGTCTCAAAATCAAATTATATATGTATACGAACATTACTAGCTGTCCATAACGGCAGAAGAAACGCAATCTAGGCAAAATCTGAATTATAATACACTCGGTTACGGCAATGCAAATCACTGTGAGTAATTGAATTTGACTAATTGCATACATCGGTCAGCATAACAAGATTTCAATTCAACATGGTGCGTCAGGTGCATACCTCGACTAACCTCTAATTGGCATTGGCATGTGGGGCTTCATGCAAAACGAATTTAGTCAACACAAATTTGGAAAACTTCTAGCTTGGGCCCTATCAAAATAGCAGTTGGTACCTAGGAAGGAAAACACAATGCATAATACAATTATCCTTTCATAATTACCAAATACAATCAGCATACAAGGAAAGCCTTCTTCCTTCAGGTACCGGTTCGATCAGCATAGGGCAGATTTTAATGGGGCAGAGTTAAGGGCAAGTTTCCTTGTAGCAGCAAGGAGAATGGGGCAAAGTTACTGCATGGGCAAGACGGGGCAAATTAAAGTTAAAGTCTCTAGGGTGAGAATTCTCAAAGTCTCTTTCTCTGGAATAGAGAAAAGGGCATCAAGATGTCGTTCAAGATAACGTCTTGCATTTGGCTTCAAAGATGGCATCAAGGAAAATGGCTGACTTCTCTTTGTCCAGTGGGTTTAAGTAAGAAACATTCCAAATTCTGCAGGGTCTTCCATTGGAGGGTTCATAGTGTGGCTTCAATTTGACCAATGAATAGTGTCTTTCTCCTAGTACTCATTTATGCATACATTGTCCTTGGAGCCTTGGAACACAAGTTGCAACAAAGTTTGCCAATTATTTCGGTATCAGTACTTTTATTGTCCGCACCTGCAGAGACTGACCTTGTATCAAAGGGGATGAAACCGGCCTAGCACGAAACCTTGGAGATAAGTGTATTAGTCATCTTCTACTGGAAAAACACAGAATAAGTCCCTTTTGTTAATAAAAGTGAAAACCACGCAGTTAAATTTGAGGCCAGGCGACTAGGCCAAAGCCTCTACTAAATTTAAGCTAAGCATAAAACAGTTTCAACAAGAAATCATAGCACATATTTGCAATTATGATGGATTACTACATTTTTCAATTCTTCATGATTAATTATGCTCGTTTATAATATTGGCAAACTACTCCGAGGGCACAATTTCCCACGTACATTATTTTTTTACTAAAATCACACTACATTATACGATTTTGGTTACATGATATATGAATATATGTTGGTCCTTCTTTTTCTGCGTCATCAGATGCAGCGCCACTTTTCTTAAATAAGGCCCTTTGAATGTTGGTCAGCCTTCCTCGCCACACTACTATACCCCACCACAAATGTCGCAGAGTACCCTGCCCACCAAAAAGACTGTCTGCCCAATCTATTTTAAATCATGCAGACTTTCAGGTTTCCAACAACGGTGTTCTTGTCAGCTTCACTGTTGGGAATCCCACAGCAAACTCGCGAGTTTGGTCCATCAATGTGGGTGCATCATACCATTTGCCCTGTTTAGAGCTGGCAGTCTGATGAGCTACAGTAGTGTTCTAGGGCTACCACATTTTCATCAATATTCTCTTTCGAGGATTCCAGGCTCCAAGCCTCACTGAAGTTAGGTTGTGTCAATTTGTACTAGTACTTCTCTGATATCAACACATCTAGAGGTAGTACGCTTTCTAAGATATGTGTCCCCATTCTCTCTTAGTAAATGTTCTGCCAATTTCTGATTCCAATATTTTCTGATCTGATGTTTGTTGCTAGGGGTAGCATGTGATGGGAGTTGGTATATTTCTGATAGGAATCATTTATTATTCTCTTTTGTGATCAGCTATTTTTCAAATTTTGTAAGCAGTGAAACAGCATGTGGATTAACTGCCTTGTTTGTAAAACATTGTCTAATTTGCAAGCAGCGCAGCCTTTTGGTCTCTAGTAAGTTATATTCTTTCTTCAATTAGTCAAGTGGTATTATACCAGTTAGTTCAAAGAGGAAACTTAGGCCCTGATTTATATTCTGGCAGAAAGGATACTCCATCACAATGACAACAGAGTACCCTATCCACCAATATAAACGTCCACCCGCCTGATTTAAATGTGAGTAGACCTTTGGTGTAATGACACACAACAAGCTTCCAGAGGCCTCGCTGCAATGGCCCATCTCACCATCACTACCTGGTCCTGCTTGGAGTTGCATGAGCCCTGCTGCTGGCCTCTACTGAAGTAAGTCCTAGTCCCCAAAAAGTACCCCCCACCTGGACTTTTGGCTGGTATCAGAGTGTACTCATGAAGAAAAGGTGAAGATACAGAAATATTGACTTCCCACAACCACAAGGTGACCCCTTCACACAGAGAAACGACCATCCATGACAACCACCAATGCAAAGCTCCTGCAAGACCTCAACAGTAGCAACATCTATTTAATCACTTCTATGAGAGTGCACTTCAAAGTTTTTCTAGCCAGGTTGAAGAGCTAGTTAAGAGCCAATTCACACATGTAAATAATGAAACCATTTTCCTATAGGTTTGGCCCTTTGGACAATAATATTCAGAAAGAAAGAAAGAAAGAAAGAAAGAAAGAAAGAAAGAAAGAAAGAAAGAAAGAAAGAAAGAAAGACACAAATGATAGAAGGGAAGAATGAGAGAAAAAGAAAGAATCAAAAGGAAAAAGCAAGGGAGAAGAAGAGAAAGTAAAACAAGGATAACTTAAATTCAGAACAATTTCAAATCGCCACAATCTGAAAGGCTGTGAAATAACAGTAGCCAGAAAAGCAAACTACTCCAAATGGAATCTAAAACAGAATTGGCAGGAGCTGAGATCTGTGAAAGGTGGTGGGTGCATCAAAGTGTCCTACTATTACATCAGGCTCTAATCACAAAGGCACCACTAAAGTAATTATAAAGTTAAAACCAAAACACTGGCACTAAAGGGAAGTAGCTTGTTTGTGAATGTGCTTCTTGTGAGAAAGCAAAATGCAGTCAGTCAAAGTGAAGATAACCAGTAGCTTAAGTAGGCTGAACCACTGCCCTGTGCTATAGGCTGTAGTGGGCGGAAGCAAAATGTGAAAGACACAACAAAAGACCAATGAATGAAGAAAGGTGGCTAAAATCCTCTACATGTCAGTATATTATACATATTTTAGTACAATCAAAAGGTTGCAGCTAAACCAGACTAAAAATGTGAGTGTAAGCTCCTCTATGGAGACTCCTTGTTCAAAGTAACATAGCTATTTTTATTTACACAAGAAAAGTCACTATTACTGTTTCTTCTATCCTCACCATCTGATTAATTCCCCCTTTCTACTTAACCCTTTTATTCATTATCTTTTTCACTCACTGGATTAGTATAAAGAACTCCTCTCAGCAGAAATTAGTTTCTTCCTTTCCATCCATAGTATTACAGTTTTAATCTTGTATTCTCTTATGTAATATTCAACTTCAACTAGTATATGTACAGGATGAATAGGCGATGTGAGAACAAGATGCTTGGAAACCCTTTGCTCTCCTTTAACAATTGTTATGCTTGTGTCAGAAGCCTTCTGCTAATAGGGTTTCATGGTCATCTCTTTCAAAAATAAATCATGCCATAATGAAAGACAAATTCAAAAGTTTAATTTACTTCTTTGCTTATACCTTTAAGCCGCCTGTAGTCAATGATTGTATTTTTGTTGTGCTCTCATAGACATTTCTCTCTTGTTCAAGATTCACCAGACTGTATCAAGTGCCCGGATGACCAATGGTCTAGCGAGAAACGCGATCAGTGCATTCCCAAAACGATTGAGTTTCTTTCCTTCCACGAAGCCTTGGGTTACATCTTGGGTGCTGTGGCAACAGCCAGTGCCTTGGTTCCGATTGTGATCCTTTTTGTCTTCTTCAAACACCGAGAGACTCCAATAGTAAAAGCCAACAATCGGGCACTCAGCTGCTTTCTTCTTCTGATCTTGTCTCTCTGCCTTCTCAGCACATTCCTTTTCCTAGGACACCCTACAGACATCACTTGTATGCTGCGTCAGGTTACCTTCAGCATCCTCTTTGTCATGTGTGTATCTTGTTTATTGGCCAAGACTGTCTTGGTGCTGATGGCATTTGAAGCCACATACCCAAACACCAACCTCAGAAGGGGTTTTGGCCCTAAGGTCCCAGCAATGATAGTCTTTACTTGCACACTTGTGCAGACTCTCATATGTGTGGTCTGGTTGGTCTCATCCCCTCCTCATGCTCAAAGGAACCTAAAATCTCTGATTGGGAAGGTGGTGATTGAGTGCAATGAAGGCTCCTCTCAAGCCTTTTGGTGTGTTCTAGGATATATGGGGCTCTTGGCTCTTGCTTGTTTCCTGGTTGCATTTCGAGCTAGAAAGTTGCCTGATAGCTTCAATGAAGCCCAGCTCATCACATTCAGCATGGTGACCTTCTTAACTGTCTGGACACTGTTCCTTCCAGCATACCAGAACACCAAAGGGAAGTACATGGTGGCCGTGGAGGTCTTCACCATAATCTCCTCCTCAATGGGTATTGTAGTTTGTATATTTCTTCCAAAGTGTTACATCATTTTGATCCGACCTGATTTGAACATCCGAAATCATATGAAGGGTAAGCTTAGTCATTGAGATCATGGAACTAAAAACATTCAGCCATGGGCCAAAAAGAAATTGGTGAAGGATGGACAAGTTCAGCAAGAGACTCGTTTTTCTAGACATCTCATTTGACATTGTGATCGATGCTGAACATGTTGCTTATCCTTCTGTTCTGCTTTTGCAATTCCTAAACATTGAAAATCTCAATGGTTACATAAATGGATTGTACAAATACCCTTTATAAAAATGATTGATTTGCTCTTTTACGGTTGAAGAATGTTCCACCATCTACCAAACTTGAGTTTTCTTACAATTGCAACTGGTATTTTGAAAATCTATTTATGAAAGTATGCTGTAAATTGACTCTTTTGTCAGGTGTTACAAATGTCTTATACAGCAAACTGTCCACAGCAATCAATAGACAAACGTCAATGTAAATCTGATTTTAGGGACTCTTAGCATTATACACAATACTTAACAGTTCCACTCAAGAGAACTGAAGATAATGCATAGATGTAAAAAATTGTTTTTGTGAACTTCGCCCATAAGATGGTACATCAGAAAGTTAAGTTAATCTGCCAGCCCCCACCACAGGTTCATAAAAAAGTCAAAAGTATTTTAATGCTAAACTTGGGGTTGTGCCTGGAATGTGGAGCTCTTCTAGGATTCGGTTGGGTTAGGATGGGACAACAGGGGTTTATAGACACATGTACATACCATATTGTGCTGCAGAGTGGAGAAACAACATAAGCATCCAACCAGATTACGTTTTATAAAGGCATTCTCCTACACGGGAAAAGGCGCCAACACCAACACTGAAAGTATGCTGCATAGAAAGACCTATCAATAGTTGTGGCTCCCGGCAAGCAGAAGGGGCAGGGCGGCAAGCGAGGGGTAAGAAATTAAAATCAAATTAAAAATATATTTTTTAAAACACTTACCTGAACGCTGCACGCCGCTCGGCTCCTCCACTTCCTCGCTGCAGGCACAGGCTCAAAGCAGCATCAGGATTGGCTGGGGGCACACGACTTAGAACCTGTGCAGGCTCTCTCTAGCCAAGCAACTGTATTGCTGGGCTGGAGAAAGCCCACTGTGAATGTGTGTTTGGCTGGCCAAACACACAAGCGCTCTGAGGGGGAGTGCTGGGCACTCCCCCTCATTGCTCGTCACCCCTGTGTCCCCATCCTTTTGCCAAAAAAAGATAATAAACACTATTTATTATTGTTTTTTGGTAAAAGGTTTGCAGCTGCTGCTGCTGGCAGGGGCAATGCTCTTCTGCCCTAATGGAGGAGCCGCCCCTGCCTATCAGTCTGCTTTATTAGCAGAACTAATATTACTTTAGCTGTTGCGATGCCCAAGTGCCTGTTATGGTGCTCTCAGAGAGTATTCCATTTAGATCAGTTGGAAAGAGAGCTGAACATAGAGAGACTGGGTGTGAATAACTGAATAAGTTACTTGAGAAAAAGGCTGTGAGAGACTGGAATAAAATGGACACGCTAACATCACATGCTAACTAAACAGCTCAGTGAGAGAATATCAGATTCCCTTTCGGTAAATTAAATATAAGGCAGTCACATTTACATTATCCACCAGAGGCAATGTTGCTAAAGGAACACCTATATCTTTATTTCCTTTTTTTCAGGTTCACATGCCTAGGCCTTCATCGAAAAATGACCCTGGACCATGATTCCTCTATTGAAGAAACAAGGTCAAACCTCTCTCATCCACACTTGAATTACCTTGGTCAAAAAGCCTGAAGAGAGCCTGTTCCTTTATCTCCAAAAATCCATGTAGGACCACCATGGATCTTGCACTTGTAATCTATGTCATTATACTGACATTACAGTACAGGGCATCCTGGATGATGTATAGTAGAAAAGATAAGCTTGGCTTCTTCTCTAGCATTCAATCTTTCATAGATACTATTTTGTATATTTCCAACTGTATGGCTAGGAATTCAAGGAATTATTCTTTACAAAAGTAAATCATTTTTTCGCAATAATAAATCCTATAGGTAGCTGTTCTGTGCACGCTTTGACATTTTTTGTGAGCCCCACCAATGATTAATTTGTAAATAAAAAGGTGCCGGTGCTGAAAGGTCTCCTCTTAAACAAGCGGCTGTTGTAATTAAAAGTGCCAGTGCATGATACTGAGGACGGGTAATCCTGAAGCCACCTCGGGCCTCTTCAATCCATTACAGCCACCCCTGCCCCTTCAGCTCATTCTTGCAGCTTCCTGCTTTTCCCCTTTCTGAAGCTTTTTTGTTTTTCTCTTCCTCCGTCTTTTGCTCGCAGTATGCTTGAGATAGAAAACTAAGCACCGGCCCTCAGAAATAAGTGTCGGTGTTCCATGCCGGAAACAACAAGCACAAATTAAGCACTGAGCCCCACCCATCTCCTTCAGGCTTCTTAGCTCCGAGTCAATAGATGTGGGTCTTGCCAAGCATTGCTAAAAGGGGCTGCATTAGACTTTTCTCCAGGTTGTTGTTGGTGGCAGCCATTGGCTCTGTCATCACCTTTCAGACTTTTTCCAGAAAAAATATTTTCCACACATTTAAAAATAAAATACCCAGGCTTATCAAAGGATTGTGTTGCTCTTGTGTCATGCAGGGTGATGCAAGGACATCACAATCCTTAAGTCAGAATTACCAATCCACACAAGGTCACCTTGTGTGGCTCTGCTGGCTCAGTAAATTTGGATTAACAAGGGCGACGCAAGTCACTGCCTTGCATTACCATGTGCCGGTAAGGTGTTACATGGGTGGAGAGTGGGTGTTCCCTTGCATCCACCCATGTATTTTGGCACATTCCCAGTGTTACCAGGAGAAGTAAACCTGTGAATACATCAGAATTGTTTGCCTTCTTGATAGATTTGCAATGAGGAGAAATATATTTATTTCTCCACGTTTTTTCCTGCGGCCTAGCAGGGCTGTATAACAGAAGTGCCCCAGGGGTACAACAGGCATATGCGCCCACTTTACACACCCATGGGAACTTTAGTATTAAAGAAAGGGCTGCAAATTCTTGTGTGTCCCCTTCTGTAATACCAATACTGCTGGAGCTCATATAGCGCCAGCGCTATCATCAGACAGTGTTCCCTCATTTGCATAGGGATGCGGGTCCATGCAAATGAGGAAATCCTTTTGCCTCTGCACCCAGGTATATTATTGACATGGGTGCAGAGGCAAAGAAGCTGACAGGAGGCGAACTGAGAGTGTGCCCCCTGATGGCAGCCCTTGAGAGGCAGAAAGAGGGTCCTATAGACAACCCAGTCATCCGCTTGCAGGCGGGTGCAGTCACTCACTGCAACCGCCTGTAAGGTGATCTCTAATCTCTCTTAAATGTGCAGGTGGTTGCCGCCTGCACAGTGAAAAACAGAGTAGCTTTGAAGCAGCTGCTCTGTTTTTCACATGAATGTGCTACCCCCGAGCAGCACACGTCCGGGGGTGCCCTGGGTGCAGCGTATTCATGGGTATATGTCGCATTTTCCTTGTTTGTGCTGTCGCACCTTTTAAAAGATGCGCTCGGCGCAAACAATGAAAATGCGCCATATGTGTGATATGGCCCCAGAGGAAGGAAAACACCTCTAAGGATTCTTTTTGTGCAGGAAAGTGTCCCATCCTGCACAAAACCAGTCTTGCCTGCAACACGGGAACCCTTTCACCATGGTGAAAGGGTGCCTCTGTTGGTGCTAGGCAGCCAAAAGTGCACCAGTGTTAGGAAATGACAGGGATGCACCATATATCAGTAAAAATGGCACATTCTTGCCCTCTCCAGTTGATGTAATGTAGTAAGTTGTCTTGCTGTGCTGCTCTGCTATGAATATTGATATATCATGCCCCCAGATGCAACAGTAATTTACTGTGCTGATGTTAGGAATGTGCTCCCTAAGAACAACCCCAACTGTATAATAATATGATCCTCTGACAACATTCTCCTGTTAATTGACCACCAATGTATTTATGTATTTTTAGTGGCTTTGTGACCATTTATTCTCTGCCACAATATTGCTTCTTTGTACTTTTACAGTTCATTTCATCTCTTTCACCTTCTTCTTCATAATTATTGCTCTTCCTCTTGCCCACTGGACTCCCTTTATTTCTTGGAAGTGTTTATATGGCAGTGTATTCTGAATGCGCAACCAGTTCCTTTAATGGACTTTATTCGAATGCAATGTTCTGTGGTAACAGCTAGATGCTGGAACCTTATTTTGAATTTGGGCAGCCACTTTTTGTTATTTTGATTTTCAATCTTATGGTTTCCATTTTAATATATAAATCCCCTTAGTTATATATCATCCAATTCCAGTACTTAATTTGTAAAAAATTAATGTGCTGGTGACAACAATTTTTGTTTGGTTGCTGCTGCTGCACCCTGCCCTCCCTACTGGTGCCAACCTGGGGGTGCCTACGTCTCTCACTTGTGATGTGCACTTTCTTCATTGAAACCACCCAAAGTGAAGCAGCTAAACTCTAATTTCTCTAGGAAGATCTTGGGAAGTGTTTTTCAAATGAGAGAAAATACACTTGAAAGAATGGACTCAAATGGTGCATTCGGCAGTACAGTTTCCACTTACATATTCCAAAATGCCAGCTCCCTGAAAGGGCACTCACTAAATAGTCTGGTACTTTCATTGTCCACTTTAGGGAGGGGAAGCTACACCACACTAACGTACTTACTAAAGCTTGCAGTTCTCCACTCCATCTTAAAACAGCTGTCTCCTTATTTAGATTTGGCTTGCAGCACAGCTATCGCCAGGACTTCATGTGATCATTGAAAAAGAGCTTTAAGAAGCACTACCAACAGAGAGATTTTAGGTCCTCCC
Organism: Pleurodeles waltl; assembly: GCF_031143425.1. NCBI lineage: Eukaryota > Metazoa > Chordata > Amphibia > Caudata > Salamandridae > Pleurodeles > Pleurodeles waltl. The sequence continues at coordinate 140,062,852 of NC_090451.1, forward strand.
AGATCTTGGATACCTTGAGTACAGGAATATATTAGATAGGAAGGGTGTAATACAACCAAAAGACTACTTGTTCCCCTCCTATTGGCTCCTGAGGGGTTTTCCGTCAACTAACATGGCTGCCGCATTCATGTGTAATGACGTGGAGACATGCCCAAGAAGTTGTTCTCCATACTGCCACAAAACAATTGCACATTCTTAGCTGTTTACATTGACAAATCAAAATTTTGTGGGTGTAGGATTTATTTGGCATCATTCTTCTCAACTCAGTGACAGAGATTTTCTGCTCATCCAGCAATGCTTTGTTTGACACAGCGAGGAAGATAGTATTCAAACCAGCATTGGCAAAGCATTTTTGCACAACTTTATTGTTTGAGAAGCTGCTGGACCATCATCAATCTAAACAAAAACATTGCCTAAAGGCAAAGATGTTGTTTTGGTCTTAAAAAAGTACACATTGCCGTAGCACTCCGTAGCACTGAAGGAAACTACTTTGTGTTGATGTGTTCCTTGAGAAAGGGAAGCAAGCCATAACTTATAGTAAATTCAGCCCACGGTTGAAGTGGGCTGACATATTGCCACTTGATGCATGCTGGAGTTGGTAGAAGAAAAATTTGAATGATAGAACCACATAATGATGGAAAACGTCTGACTGAAAATCCATATGCATAACTATATTATACACATATTTTTAGTAAATAAAAATGCCTGGGTTAACACATTCTAAAAAAAGCCAAGCGGTCTGGCATTTGAGAAAGAAATAAAGAAGGAAGGAAAGAAAGAAAGAAAGAAAGGAAGAAAGAAAGAAAGTGGAACGATAAAGAAAGAAGAAGGTGAGAAAGAAAGAAGGAGAAAGAAAAGAAAGAAGGAAAGAAGGTAGAACAAGAGAAAAGAAAGAAAATGGAAGAAAGACGGAAATAATAAATAAAAGTAATGGGAAGAAAGAAGGAAAGAAAGAAAGAGGAAAGAAGCAAAGAAAGAAAAAAGAAAGAAAGAGGAACTAAAGAAAGAAATAAGGAATCACAGAAAGATAGTTAGGGTTGCGTAGAAAGAGCACCCTTGTGAGCTTATATTCAGAGTTCTTGTGAGCTGCTGGTATGGTGTGATAAAGCAGCAGCCAGATAAGCAAAGACCCTTTTGAAAGGAATTTACAACAGCATTATCAGGAGACAGGAACTGATAAAGATGGAGCCTGGTAGAAAGTTTCCTGCTATCACATCAGGCTCCACAAAAAAGGCAACACTAAAGTATTGATAAAGTAAAATCAAAAACACTGGCAATGAAGGGAACTACCTCCTTGTGAAAGGGCTAAATGCACTCACTCAAATATAAATTCTTAACTGGACTTTTCTTGCCACATACATTTGTCAACCCTTCCTCATAATTTCGTATTTTCCTGCCAGACAATTCCAGAGGCCCAGCACTAAATAAAGCACTTCCATTTACCTTCTTCCTCTATCTGCAGCCAAAAATGAAAATGTTGCCATTTAGCATCCTAATTTAAATCTGTCATTCTAATTCCAATAGAATGTCACTTTCATCACCCCACCATCAGAGTTGTTGGCTTGCTAACACAATTCCACAAAAAAGACACAAGACAGCCACAGAGGAGAAATAAACTAGAAGGGTCACCCAAAAATATCAAGAGTGTTCAAACAGTTATAGAATAATAAGGTTGTTAAATTGGACTGAATTATGGTCATAATTGTAATAAGGAAAGATTATTAAAACATACAATTATCATATGAACTTTCATCAGAAATAAACAGTTGGCATTAGACTGTAATGCTCAAAACAACCTTTAGAGGGCACCATAACAAAAATACAATTTGTAAGAAACAAGGTCATGTACCCATATTGTTAGCCCCTAGAGTGGATAATCCTATGAAAAAAACAGTAAAAAGTAATGCAGTGTAACCATATATTTAGCCCCTGGAGGACATTTTTAGGGCTAGCAGACCTATTACAATGATATTACAAACAAGGTCTTGAAAACAAAACTTCTCCCAGCTGTAAAACAAAAGTTGTAGCCATGAGAAAGCTTAAAAGACACTGAATGGTGGTAGGGGTTATTATTTTGGGGGCCCCACTAACCTAGTTTGTGGACCTAAAGATGATGTAGACAGACTATTTTGAAGGAGGTCCCATTGTCCTAGGACCACCACAGGCTGAGTTATGAGCAAAAATGTTTTGTAAGAGTAAAGGCCTGCAAAGCATTATGGGTTGCGTTTTTGTGCCACAAATATTGTAGTGTGTTGCCTGCAATGCTCAGAACAGCCCCTAAAAGACACCACAATAGAAATAGTATTTGAAAGAAACATGGTTATTTAACCATACAGTCAGCCCTTATAGAGCATAACCAAATGAAAAAGGAATGAGGCAAAATAATGGAATGCAACCATTTGTTTAGCCCCTACAGGGCATAGTACATCACACATTTTCAAGGCTAGCAGGACAATTGCAATATTACAAACAAGGCCCATAAAACATAACTTCTCCCAGCTGTAAAACAAAAGTTCTAGCCCTATGAAAGCTTAACAGATAATGAAAGGTGGTAGGGATAATTGTGATCAGTGTTTTGAAGGTGGTCCCATTGTCATAGGACCACCGCAGGCTGCGTTATAAGCAAAACTGTTTAGTAAAAGTAATGTCCTGCAAAGCATTATAAGACAGTTGTCCGTGCCACAAATATTTTAATATGTTGATATGACTGTATTGCTTAGAAGAGCCCATAGAGAACACCACAATGAAAATAGCATTAGTAAGAAACATGACCATGTAACTATATATAAGTAGCACATATAGGGCATACTCACACAAAGCGAAAATGGCAATTAATAACGTAGTGTAACCATATATGCAGCCCTTAGATACATAGTGCATAATATATATTCAGGGCTAACATGCCTATAACAACGATATTAAATACAAGGCCTTCAAAACACAAGCTATACCCAGCTATAAAACAAATGTTCCAACCAATGGAGAGCTTAAAATGACATTGAATTGTGGGAGGGTTTATTATTTGGGGGTCCCCAATTACCTAGTGTGGGGGGGGGCAAAGATAATGTAGACAGAAAGGGCATGTTGTCATGAACGTTTCCGTGGTGGTCACATTGGCCTAGGACCACCAAAGGCTGAGTTACAAACAAAAATGTTTTGTAAAAGTAATACCCTGCAAAGCAATATGGGTCACATTTTCCCAAGTACAGTGAATATTGTACCATTGGCTGTGCCACTGTGCCGGGAGAGCCGCTTGCGCTTCTAGGATTTCTGTTTTACGTAAAATATTCACCACTTTTAAGTGTTTTAAGGGGAGAGCCACAAGAAGAGACTCTGATTAGGTAACTGTGAGCAATGTGACCAGCGCTCCAATTCCGCCGATCGAGTTCATGCTGTGAGCGCTATGGCCTCCATGCAGCACGAAGGGAAGAGACAAAAGAAATAGTGGGCCCACACTGAAATATATATCGGCGATCGTGTAATAATCCATGTAACAGAGGCAGTCTGTAAGCCGTGACATAAACAACCTCAAGGCAGGGCAAACGTGATGCATTTAGCAGTGACATCAAGTGATTTGTGACAGGCAAGCCCACAAATGAGTGAAAGTGATGAGCTTGACCTGGGTGTGGTTAAAAGCCCACAATACTTACAAAAGGTTTAATCGCTTATGCGCTCGACCAAAAAATGCACCATCTGGGTGTGAACAGAATGTGGGAGGGAAAGGGCTGGAGGGGGATGGTTGCAATGAATGGAGAAGATGCACAGTAGCTGCTTTATTTTGTGAAAGCTCATGGCTCACAGTGCTTTACAGAGGACTCCAAGATCAGGGCATAGAGGGCTCTTAAGACAACACAGAGATCTTGAATCAGGCAGCCCAGCTGTGAATAAATAGGGAACATGCTCGCACAATGGATGTAGACATGGAGAGCAGAGCAATTTACAACTGGAAGAGACAGCCTTATCTGTCCCTGACTGATCCACACTCCACCGTCCTATCCGGGAGTACTTTTCAGTGAGGCCTTCAGCAGATAGCCCTGATCAGCTGCAAAGCTTATTCGCTGTCCCTACCCCATCTCTCTCCCTCCCCCTTCAAATCAGGCCTCAACCTCTTCATATCCAAGCTTCTCAAAAAAACCTGTTTGTCTCTGAAAGGGCTGCAGCTGCCCATTTTCTTTCGTCCTTCCGCTGTCTGGTAGTAAATAAACGAGGTGCATAAATATATTTAAACAAAACTGGTACTCTGTGATGGAATTGGAAGACCTTTACTCTGGGAACCCATAAATTGGGGGTCAAAGTGTGGCAACAAAAACAGGGGTGGAGTCACAGGGGGTTGAGTCATGAAAAGCAGTCTGACAATCAACTTAGAAATTTATTTTATAAAAACTCTGCAACAAAGAAATTTGCAACAAGGAGAAAAGTGACTGTAAACCTGCTTTGGCTTAATTGGTTGTAAAGGGTGCATATTAAAATATCTTATGGAGTTATTATGCCTGCTGCAGAGAGTTTTATGTGCCCAGTACATTTCACAGAATAATACCAATAATATAAATCTGGTGTTTAATGCATTTGCTGAAGAGATCTGTGTTTTGTCTAGTCACAGTTTTAACTCACAGTAGCATAGAGGGTTAATGTGTCTCCTGGACAACACATTGGGTAACATGCAGATGATAGATTTTATTTTATGTAGACACAGTGATCATTGTATTAGTACTGACAACCCCAAGCACTGTGTTACAACTTAAATCCACTGTGTTTTTCTGGCCATACATTCTTAACATAAAATCCCTACCAGTAAAGATGATGCGTGACTCATGTGTCTTGAAACTCCCATTGTTTAATGTAACATCCTGCACTAGATGATTTACATGCTCGTATGCCTTATTATCAAGGTAATAAGTGTGTCTGAGATGTAAAGCACTGTGACACCCTACATTGGGAAGAGCAGCAATAAAAAATAAATAAATAAAAAAGTGTTATTTAAATTTTTATTCATGTAAGTACTCGTACAGACTGATACACCTGATATTATTACAATACAAGCATATCTCTTATATACAGGGAGTGAGCACGGTCAAAAGCTTGCCTCCAAATAGTTGTGAAGCGATAACAAGCTCTGTCTAATTGTTTCAATGCCATTGCATTGGCGTCTAGGACTTAGGCTCCAAATAGCTCACAGCCAGATTTAGGGGGTCATTATGAGTTTGGCAGTATGGCAGAGGCCACCAAAAGACCACCATGTTTGTGGTCTCACAGACCGCCGTATTACAAGTTGAACAACCAGGACCCAAAAAACATGCACAAAAAAACAACACCTTCAGCACTCTGGAGGGCGGGAAACAGGGGGTCCAACCACCAGCTCTACCAGCCTGTCAACCAACCACCCAACCTATTACAATTAACAAATCACAATGGCGGTTCTTCCATGGCAGTCATCAAAGGGTGGTGCAAACCACGGAGGCTGGCGGTCACCACAGTAATGCACAACACCACATTGTATGGATTAAAAATCCACACAGCTGACACACATTCCCCCTGACACACCTGCAAACTCCACTATAAAATACACCCCTTCACTCACCACACCCCTTTGCATCTACAATGCCAAAAGTAGAAGCCAGAGCTCAAAAGAGGAGACACAGTACCATAGATTAGGCCCCCCTCCAAATTTCACATAGCAACTATCCCACTCCCACACAACACACCACCACACAAAATAGCACCTCTACACATCATTTACTAACCGTTACCCCCTCACCACACAGCACCTACACCCTATCATCCTTTTTTAGTATTGTCCACCACCGCCATGTCACCATAAAAACATCCCTGTTTCACAGACGACGAGTGAAGAGTCATGGAGAATGAAATTATCAGAGTAGAGCCACACTTATTTGAAGACAAAGTCCAGCAGTCCACAAATGAGAGGAAAATGGAAATGTGGCAAAGAATAGTCTACAGGGTGAATTCCGTAGGCAGCTACCTGCGCACAAGGGACGACGTCAAGAAGAGGTGGAATAACCTCAGGGGATGGTGCATTTCAGGTCAACCAGGCACCAGCTGGCAGTTCTCAAGACTGGTAGTGGTTCCCCACCTCCATCCCGACAGTTCACATCATGGGAGAAGAAGGTCTTGGCCATTCTGCATCCTGCGGGCTTGACAGGAATACCTGGGGAAGTCAAGTTGGGTAAGTCACTAAGCCAATAAAGCCACCAAAATAATTTTTTACATGCATGCTCATTGATCACCTTTTACCACCTTAACAGACAAACCACTCACCACCCCTGTGTCCAAGTGTCTGAATATCCCTGTCTGACATGAAATTAACTCACCTGGGGGCACAGTATCTATGTGTGGCATGGGGGGTACAGGGACTGACAGCACTACAACTCCCAGCAGGCACTGTTCCACTGTTCAGTGGCACAGTTCACTGTTCTGTCCATTAAGAAAACCAGATCAGTGTACCATATTGAAAATAGCCTTGCATGTAATCTGAACAATAGAGTATACTCACATGAATGCTCCACAATTGTACAGTCTGTGGGAATGACAGCAATGCTATGGTCATCTGCTAGTACGATAACACTAATACACAGCTACAACTGTGTCCTCTACTAAACTGTCTCTTCTACCTCCCATCGGTATGGAACTGTACTCACCTAGGGGGACAACAATAGTATAGTCCATTGCCATAGGGCAGCTATTGACAGGAATGCCAAGGATAGCTACCACTGAGATACTCCCCACACACACAGCTACAACTGTGTCCTATGCTATTCTGTCCCTCCTACCTCCCATCACCTATTGGACTCTACTCACCTGGGATATCTTCATATATGCAGTGCGTTGTACTTGTTGTAACCCCTCACATATGGCCAGGTAGAATAGGTACTCCAAATCTGATGGCCAGGCCAGTGTCCACATGACACTGTGCAGCTGTCTGTTGACTGAACAATGAAGTATTACTAACTGGGAGGCACCATGAAACATATACTACTACAATGCTGCCAAGATATTAGTTAATGAACAGACATCCAAGTGCCAAGATACTCTGACATCCTGTAGCAAGGTGACTTAAAAAGGAATTGTGTGTACCCCAAATGTCAGGTCTTCATAATTGAAAGCAGGTCACAGTCCTATAAGGGGATCAAGCAAGGCCAATCTGAATATGGCCCAAAGCACATCTACCTGTCACATTCGGTGTTACATGTCACATAACAACCTGTAACTGTCTGTTTCCCATCTTCAACAGATCTACCTGCCACTGGGACCATGGAAAGCACTCCTGAGACAGACACTCCCCTCCTGCATGAAGCCCTCAGTGAGGAGAGCACTCCTGTATGTGTGTACAATGAGAATGGCTCTGGCCCATCTGGGCAACCTGGTCCGATGACATCATTCAGCCTCACCCTGCCCACATCGGCTTCTCGCAGCCCTGTTGCATGTTCATCCCAGGCAACTAGTCGTCCCCAAACCTGTGGTCCAAGGACAGTAACAACCTTCATGTGCCCCCCAGTCCAAGTACTGGAGTCAAAACTTCAAAACCCCGACAACGATGGACCTGGCACCAGTGGCAGTGGGCAAACTGTGCCAAGGGTGCTGGCACATGGGGGTAAGGTGCGTGGGAGGGATGGTGTGGACAGTGGCACCAGGCTGCTAGGGATAGTTCTGGCCAGGACATCATCTCCCAAGTCTTAGGAGCCTACGAACAATCCAAAGGTATGATGGACCAGGTGCTTGTTATGATGGGAGATTAAGCAGCTGCAGAGGGACAACCACCAGGAAGTCACGAAACAGTGGGAGGCTATCACTACCCACATGGTCTCCCTAACAGGGGTACTGAGAGACATCAACAGGAGCCTGAGCAGGGAACGTCCACAACACCAGACCCCTTCCATTGGCCAAGTTACACCAGCACCTCCAACATCTGTGGCAGCCTGTGGAATGGGAGCCCTGCCAGGGAAAGGACCTGCACCAGGTCCCCTGCCTCTATAGCTGAATAGCTGAAGAACCCCCTGCAAGCATCAACGTCCACCCAAACATCCAGGAGGTGCAGATGGGAAGACAACAACCACTGCCAGGAATTTACCTCCAACTGATAGATTCCTTTTTTTGTGCCTCAGATGCACCCTTTTGACTTTTCTACTACCACTTTCCAATTTACCAGGTTAGTAGGACCATGGACTTGGGACTTAGAATGCTGTGACAGCTACCCAAATAATAACATCCACTATCACGGATCCCTTCACTGTTTGAACATTATTCATTTGCTCACATTCATCCTAATATCCTGTGCACATGTAAATAAACACAACTATTACACTATCTGTGTATAATAGTCATTTTTCATCTATGTAAGTAGATTAATCTAAAACATATTTCATGCTCATGATTAACTTATAAGAAGGAAATGTGAGGAGGGACATGTCACAGGTAGTGTAGTGATGACATAAGTGGACAATCACCAATCTCTATTTATTACACTGTGCAGCACATAGGCTGACCAAATGTCAGGACTGCCTTAGTCAAATATGTCTAAACATTTATTGCTTCCGCCTAGGTGTCAGTAAGTAACATCCCACAGAGCACTAAAGTAAGGGACATGTCAGACTGTGTCCCTCCGAATAGCCTAACAGATTGGTGGGAATTGTCATCAGTAACGCTCATCACATACCTATACCATGCCTACCAAAGCAACATACCCCATAATACAGAGAGAGGACAGTACCACAGACCCTAGTCAGAGAAACTTCCACTTACAATGGTCAGGCATCTGCAGGCTTGCTACTCACCTTTGTCAGTGTTGACACACATGCACAGTGGCCTGCAACACAATGACAGCTACCTACAACTCAAACAGTATAATTGTCAATACAATATGAAGGTAAGGTTGAGTGAATGGATGCACAGGATGACATGTGTCAAAGACAGATGATCACACACATGACACCATTGGACCTACATGCCATGGCAAACAGATCTATTGTGTAGCACAGATCTCTGCCATCCACTGTCCTGACAGCCTGGGCATGTGACTCATACACCTAAAAAATGTAACACAGTACCTGGATCAATCCATGTCCACTTCACATGTCAGACCAGCTAAAGCCATCTGTCACTGACATAACTCAGAAATGTCCACATAAGGATGGCCTTGTGAAGAGACCTGGAAGGAAAATGTGGTAAACAAGGTGTTTCAGCAGGTAAAGGCTTAAATGACCTAGAAAACATCTGTTCCAAATATCGCTGTTTCTCAGATTGTGTATTTTGACTGCCCCAAACGAAGGAGTTCCATACGAGAGTCACAAGTCTAAACTTGCCTGAAAACGTGAGCTGTATACTGCAAAGCATCAAATGACCTTTCTGATGGTCACACAGAGACGCTTCTCAAACCAATCCTGACCCCCACACTACCCCACAGAGTCAGTGAAATTACAGACCACCACTTACTTACACTCAGGTGAAGTACTGATTAATGAGATCTGCCCGCATGTCTCCACCTTCATCCTCATCATTGTCATCCTCACTTGGCACTTCTGCATTCTCACCAGGCGGAACTGCTAGCTCTCCCTCATCTGGGATGTATGGGATCTGTTGCCTCAGGGCAAGGCTGTGGAGCATGCAGCAGGCTACACTGATCTGACACACTTTAGCGGGTAAGTAGAGCAGGGCTCCACCAGACTTATAGATGCTGCAGAATGTTGCATTCAGAAGCCCAAAGCCTGCTCCACTACATGCCGTGTCCTTCCATTGCCTCATTGAAGTCGACTTCCCTTGGCATGGTTAGGTTCTTCACTCGTGTCAACAACCAGGGATGGTTTGGGTAGGCAGAGTCCCCTTTAAGGAATCGTGACATGTGTGCAAACCTGAGTCCAGGGCATCATCACATTTTGCAGGAGACATAGCATACAAACACACATGACATATATATCGTACCAACCAGCCAGGCCCTCTCTGGTTACTGTTGTGTCACCAGCTGTGGAATAGGGCTGTTCCGCATGATGCAAGCATCCTGGACTGAACCTGGGTACCGTGTACATACCTGGGAAATGTAGAGGTCCTCCAAACAGATTACTTGGGCATTTATGGAGTGGAAGTCCTTCCTGTTCCGATAGACCTGTTCATTGTCATGAGGGGGAACCAAAGATAAATGTGTACAATCATTGGCTCCCACTACATGTGGGATGTGTGTCGAACCATAGAACTCTGCCTTCACATGGGCCAAATCCTTACATTGTGGAAATCAGATGTAGCTGTCCAGGTGTTTCAACACTGCAGGCAGTACATCCTTCAAGACCAGACTAAACATAGGTTGGGACATCCCTGCAGCTAAGGCCACTGTAATTTGGAAGGAGCCTATGGCCAGGAAGTGCAGCACTGACATGACTTGTACAATGGGTGGTATGCTATTTGGATAACTGACGGCAGGCATCAGATCTGGCTCCAACTGACGACATAGATCATTGATTGCCTGCCTTTCCAGGCGGTAAATTTATATGACATTTCTATTCTCCATGGTCTGCAAGTCTGCTAGTGGATGGTACACAGGAGGTTGCCTGGCCCTTCTCATTCTAGGGTAACTGTGTGAGAGAAAATAAGAAGGTATGTCTATCACTCAGTGTGTCCCTTGTAAGTGACATAAAAAATGTGACATGCCATTTGATACAGTGAAAACATGATACACAGCACATACCAATGGTAAAAGTGACACATTAGTTACATGGCATACCCTTACCTCAATTAAGATATGTGTATATATAAACGGATGCATCAGTGAGACTATGTGATATTGACATCAAACAATACCTGTGTTTAAAAGCACAAAAAACATTTTTGCCAATGGCCGAGAGGGTGATGACTGTGCCTCCAAAGATTTTTGAAACTTAGCAGGACAACATGACAACATTTTTCTTCAATCTGGACAAATATACATCATTGGAAAATGCCAGCACTGAAGATTATGCAGTAGAAATGTTTCCCACTTTGTGTCTCATCAAAAAGTAACTTTTCCGACCATCAGAAGGCTTTAAAATGATGACTGCCTCACCTACTTCACTGGACAATAGGAAACGAGTGTGACCGCCGGCAGAATGCATCCATGTGGTAGGCAGATGCTACAGCGGTGGACATTGCCATTGGAACACATTCCTGCCTTTCACAGTCTTGGGCCAGTAGCAGTGGCCGGCGGCGGTGATGGTTGTGTATGTGGTGGACGTGACCGCCATCTCCTGATTAATCTCTCACTTGACTCCTGACACTGCTGCCAGCAAGACCTTGATAACCTGAGGTGCTGTGTTCTGCCTCTGGGAGCATTCATGCAGCATTCCCAGGTGAGAGGGCCCCTGCCCTCTCACCCGAAGAGCTGAAGAAGCTTGGGGAGGAGGTCCTACCCCTGTATGAACAGCTCTATGGTGCACCAGAGGAGCAGGTAAGAGCACCATGTGCACATATGTTTCTGTAGCTCGACTAAGCTTTGATTGAGTTACCATAGGCTTATGGGCAATATGCCAGAATGTGTCTTTAAAGCCCTCTAGGCGCTATCAGTGTGCTTAAATGGTTGAGTTCCTGGGCATGTACCTATGTAAAGTGACAGGTTTAGAGTCCTGACACATTGTGGCGCGTTTGCAATGAGTGTTCCCTGAGCCACCTTGTGACTGTTGCCCATGGTTAGCTGAGGTTTCATGACAGCCATCACCAGGTAAACCCATCATCAGATGTGCTTGATGTGTGGTCATATGTGCTAACATGACATCAGTAGGTATTGGTGCATGTTGTTTCTCACCATACTTGTGCCCTTTCTGTATCTGCACATACATCTGTGGCCACATCTGGCAGTGTTGTAATGTTGTACTGAAGCCAGCTAATGATACTCTATGGCTCTGAGCACTGCACATTGAAAGCCATTGGAAAATGGCTAGGGGGTACATGAAGTATTGTGATGCATCTAACCTTTTGGGACATGGTAATTTGTGTTGATCTGTGTGGTCTGCCTGCAGAGAAAGTTGCCTTTCAATTGCCACTTTCTGTAAATATTGCCATCTGGACTGTTATTGTATAGCTTTTGCACTGCAAATGTGAGCTTGTAGCCACACCCGGTATCCATAAACAGCATGTTAAAAGTCATACCTCACTACTAAGGTTCATCGACTTCAGCCTATGCCCAGTGCATACCATTGCCATGGCATTGGGGGCATGATGGAAAGCTGTGACAGATGTGCTCATACAAATTATGACCATTTGTGTTACATATCCTTGACAGGTCCTATGATCACACTGCCCTGTTGGCTTCTTAATCAGTCTTGACCCTGTTCGCCAGGGAACAGTCCAGCCCGAACTGCAAGGCCAGGTTCTCCACAGTCCAGAAAGAAACATCCTGAGACCGGTATCACTCTTCATCAGCCAGGATAGCTTGAATTCAGTGGCACAGTGAGCAAGGGACCCACGTCTGGGCATAACCTTCCCACTTAGGGCAACTTTAGCAACACAAAAGGATGATGGACAGAGTGCTGAAACTTTTCAACCACTCAACCCCAGTCACAGATCTCGGTTTAATCCATTGTTCATTTGCTCACCATGCAACCCCAGTTTGGACCCAGCCATATGCAAATCAGTCTTGACCCTGTTCCCCAAGGTGACAGTCCAGCCTGAACTGCCAGGCCGGCACCAGTCCCAGGATGCTTGTTCCCTGTCCAGGGAGGACCTGATCTGGCAGTTTGGGTTGGACTGTTCCCATGGGGAAAAGGGTCAAGACTGATTTGCATATGGCTGGTTCCAAACTGGGGTGACGTGGTAAGCAAAATAACAATGGATTAAACCCCGATTTGTGACGTGGGGTGAGTGCTTGAAAGGTTTCAACACTCCATCCATCATTTTATTTTGTTTTGTGATGTTGCTTTGTGTGCCCTAAGTGGAAGGGGTAAGCGCAGATGTGGCTCCGTTGCTCACTGCATTACTAGATTCAAGTTAGTCTGGCTGATGAAGGTTGATAATCTGAAACTGGTCCAAGTATACTTGTTTTTTGCCCAGAAAGGACCTCACCTGGCAGCTCAGGCTGAACTGGTTATATAACAATGGATTAAACCCTGAACTGTGATTGGAGGTGAGTGTTTGAAAAGTTTCAACACTCCATCCATCATTTTATTTTGTTTTGTGATGTTGTTCTGATTATGGCACCTGTATTGGGTGGAATAGTTACCTAGTTATGGTATGGTCTGTGTGGTTGGTCAACTTAATTCCTGGTATTGAGAGAAATGCATTGTATTGTGCTGTTACATGATGTTGGCACTTTGCTGGCACTTCCTGTGGGAGGGGATGGGGGGGTCAGTTGACATGATGATATGTGATTTCTTTTTTGATTTGTGATGGAAGTGTTATCATGTGATTGTATGAACCTACTTCACTATCTATTTTCAGCATCAGCACTGGCAGGTGAAGGAGATGGGGCACAGAAGAGTGGGGAAGCTTCTGGCCACGGGACCTCCAGTCACGACACCCCAGACACCGAGGGACCCTGAGTGCAATGGGAGTGCCACAGTGAGATTGGATCTGCAACATCTTCATCTGAGTCCTCCTCCAGTGGCCACTCTCTAGTGGTGGTAGACCCATCGAGGACCACTCCAGTACCATCTCTATCTGCCACCCCCGTTCTATCACCGCCCTCCCTGTTGCTGGCCAGCCAGTTAGCCGTGCCCTCTCGTTCAGGAGGGTGGGTATCTCCTTTGCCGCAGGCACCTCTGCCCCAGCCCCTGTTCCCCCTGCTGCCTTCAGTGCAGAGGCAATTGAGCTCCTTGAGAAGCATCTCTGTGGGTCAGTCCACCATTGTGAATGCCAGGGACTAGCAATGCAGGTTCAACAAAGCAATACGTTCCAGGAGGGCATTCACGGTGCAATGACTGGTCTACAGAGATCTTTCCAGGCTCTGGCCTCTACACTGATGGTTGCCAGTCCCCCCTTGTCTACCCTCCCCCTCCTCCTTCCTCTTCCCAGTCCAAATCCCTCCTCCCCAACCCAGCCAAAACACATAAACAGACTGGCATGCATGCACCTCAACAGACAATGGAAGCACACACAAACATAAGCACCACAAGACACACCACCTGCATGCACACAAACAACATCCACCTGCAGACACAGCAACAGTCACAACTTGCCCTGACACCCCCACCACCCAAGCATCACATACACAACAGCTGGCACACCTGCAGACACCACACCATCATTCACTGAGCCAGCCACCACACCTATCCTACCCACAGACACCTCCCCAGCAGACCCTCAGACAGCCACACCAGTCACCATACCCACAGACACCACAACCACTGACATGCCTACATGCAGCAAACCCACCATACCTGCAGTCACCACCACAACAGACAGCTGCCACCCACCATGGCATCCCCCAGCACTTCCAACCCTCATCAGCCCAAGACACATAAACGCCCTCACTCACCTACCCAACAGACACCCAGCACACGCAAGCAAACCTCCCGCAAACATGCACCCAAACCCCCTACTGATGACCATCCCCGGGAGTCTAAAAAAGTTTTCCTTTCTAACCTTGGCCTTTTGCTTATGCATCCCCTGGGACACCTCACAAAGAGGTGTTTCCCTCCCCAAGGCCATCCCTTCCACCTGAAAGGCCTTCCCTATATCCTGTCACAATCCATGCCCCTCCCACTACCAAGAAGAGATCTACCCTTCCGAAAAAGGTTCCCCAACTCCCAAACCAAAGCCAAAACCCACCTCTCCCTAGCCCAAACCACCCCTCCCACGCCACGTCCCCATACTCCCTGAGGTGCCTGCCTGCCCCCTTGATGCTCCTACCTGTGGAGATTACATGGCAGTCAGGAGTGAGTTGGGGTACAATTTTGTGCCTTTGGTGCAAAAACTGTGACTTATTGACTGGCCAATGGCCATGAACTTTCATATATTTTGCACTATCAATATATTATAGCCAACCAGTTTTTTGTTACATCTTTGTCCTGCATTTCTTTTCTAGGACTGAGTTGTTCCTGGCTGACATTGGTTGTGTGCAGTATTTTGTTGTGTGTGCTGCTTGCTGCTTTATGTATTGTTTTAGCAGTATGTGAGGCTATGTGCAATGCTGTTGCCCACCAGGGCCTGTTTGTGTGGGCATGTTTTTGTGGGCCTTGTTCAATATACGATGTGTCCCAGTATGGCCTCCTTCCATGTATAGTTTTGCTGCTGTGCTTGCTGTGCCTGTCTTGTTGTGATGTGTCCCTTTGTGTGTTTTGACTGTTTCTGAGTGTACTGTGCATGCGCTGTGTGTGATGTGTGTGTTGATTGCTGGGTTATATGATGGTATTGTTGTATGTGTTACATTACACATGGATGTACATTGTGCTGTATGTGTGCCCAGTCCCTGGCCAGTGTTGGGTGTAAGCATCTGACATGTATTTATATTTGTGCAGTTGTTGTGTTGTTTTTACAAGTTTGTATGTTGTATGAGAATCTGTGACACTGGGCCTGTGCTCTGTTCCTGTGCGTAAATGTGTGGTATTGACGTGTGGTGTGTGTGCTGACTGAAGTGTGTGTGATGTGTATGTGTGGGTGCCCTTGATGCAGTATGTGAATGTGTGCATTACTATGCTACGATGTTAGAGTGAAGCCCTTCTCACCACCCTCCCTATGGTATGTTATGCAACTGTACAAATTTATACATTTTACATATGTAACAGGTGAGTGTGTGTGTACGTATGGTTGCTGTTGTCCTCATCCAAAATTATTACATTGTCTTCCGGTTAGCAGGAGTTGCAGGATGACGTCTAGTTCTGGTTCCATGGCGACTCCGGACGTGTATGGCTTCCTGGAGGTGAGTGTCTCCTTTTATAAAGTTTGTTTCCACCTGGTGCTCCGAGGTGGTTGGACTGCGGCAGTCACATTGGCGGTGTGCAACCTCCTAATAAGTCCAGAGGAAACATGGTCTCCACCAGACTGTTTGTGCCTCCAGATGACTGCTGCGGTCTGTACTGCCTGGCGGTGCTGGCAGACTGCTTGCGGTCTTCTGGTTGCACCAACGCCAATCTCTTAATTTGGCGGCCCTCTCCTCAGCCTGTTGGCGGTCAGACTGCCACCACCAACATGGCGGTCACAGGACCACCAAACTCATAATGAGGCCCTTATACTCGAACAAAAGGAGGGCTGATAAATCTAGTATTTGTTTTGGGCCAAGTTTGAATCTAAAATATGAAAGCCCCCTTACTCTCTGCATGTTGCTGCTCCAAACAGAAAGCAGACTGAGTGGGCACTGCTGAACTCAGCATATTTTACTGGGGCCAGGCAGATCCCTAAACTGGCTCCGTAACAGCTGCCAGCACAAGGATCCAACTGGATCACCTTTCATTCCAGCACTGGTAGTAGTCCTTTCTTTAAAAAAACATATCTACCTTATCTCATGCTCCGGTACAACCATTCCCTAAGCACCTTTTTTCTTTGATTAACATTTGTTTTCACTACTTGTAAATTATGGTGAGCCACATCTTTCAAGCCCATGTCATTGTGTTTTGCTCATTATCCATATGGTTCTGTTTTCTGTAAGAATATTTTTTCCTTACCCCGCTTTCAATTCTTCAGGTGGTGCTTTGTCGTTATAATTTCCAGAGCAGTTTGTGAGCCTACTTGTTACAACTCGCCAACCTTGGGAAACCCTGTGGACAGGGTAAAGGGCGGGATCTGAACCACACATAGTTGGACTGAATGGTGATGCCTTGGATGAGAGTAAGAGCCTTGCATCGCCCTCTGAAACTTGTTTGCACTCAGATGCAAGAATTTCTTTTCATGATGAGAACACCTAATGTGTAGGAGAAGAGATCTGGGGGTAGTATGAATGAGGTGCAGATATTACCTCCTTGTCCGTCTTCCTCATTGCACTATTTACAGTCAGCACAAACTTGAGGGGGATTTTAAAAGATCTGTTTTGTCTTGACTCTTTTCCCTTCCAAATGTGGATTGGAGAGGCATTAAGTAAACAAAAGTTTGACACTTGGAACCTCCCCACATTTTGCACAACTCTTTCACTTATAACATACTCATAACACATGATACCCAAGTCACAGAGCCTGTGTTAATGCAGGTTTAACTGTGGACGACTCTAAGAAAGTACAGTATTATTTGGAGTGAGTGCTTGCCTACCTCAAGAAATAAAACCACTAACTTGTCAGGATGAACCCTTCAATCACTAAATTAACCTGTGTGTAACCTCCTGGTAGCTATGGCACTGAGCAGACAGGCTTAAGTTAACTCAATGTGTAATGTATTTATGCAGCACTGAAACAGTAAAAAAGTAAAATAACAACACCAAATGACAAAAATCCCAAACCAAATTAGAAAAATAGAGATACAATTAATAAACAAAATGACAAACAAATGACTAAAATTACAATAAGATGAACCAGAGATATTAATTTTTTAAGTTTCAATTATAAATAGCACCAAAAAGCACTAAGTACCAATGATTGTCATTGGAAGCTGTAAGCTACGGCCTACGCGTGAGTTCAGGCCGACAGTGATAGAGCGCGAGTTGGATAAACCAAAGGGACTTGCCTCAGTTAAAAATGTGCCTTCTGACTTAGGGCCGTATTACGAGTGTGATGGTCCAAGGACCGCATCACTCATGGTGACAGTCGTAACGCCCCAACTTTGGCCATCCAACTGCCACATTACAACCCAGATGGTGGGACTGCCTTCCCCGCCAGGAACATGGTTCCCGACGGCACGATGGCAGTCAGAGTTGTACTCAGCCAGGACGGCGCTGAACTCAGCACCGCCTGGCTGATTACAACTCCCCTTACCGCCAGCCTTTCCGTGGTGGTCTGAACGCCATGGAAAGGCTGACAGTAAGGGTGTGCAGGGGGCAACGGGGGCCTCTGCACTGCTCATGCTTAGGGCCCCCCTGCCCAGCACATCAGAATGCACACTGTCTGCTTTGATGGTTGGCCCACTCTGTGCTACAGTATAGTACTCGACTCCCTTATTGCAGCACTGTTCTTTCCAGACTGACCGGCAAGAACGTTCTATTACAATGTTCCAGCCCGGCAGGAACTTCGAAATAGGGTGGGGGATGCTGACGGTACGACGGTAGTGTCCTCCCTGCGGCATTGGCGGTCACGTGGTCCGACCCCAAATGTCATAATGAGGCCCGTATTGTGTTTTATGGAGCACAAAATCATCCAGAAGAGCAAACCTGAAGCTGTACCTGAGGAAGATGCATCAATGTCAGACACATTTTCTGCTAGGTTCGTCTGATGGCTCTGGAGGTCTTTGAAGTCCAAACGTTTTCTAAGTCCCAACTTTTCAGGGTTTCTAGAGCAGCTCATCTAGGTCACCTTTAATGCTCCCCGGGCCTAAACAACAGTGTTTAGGGGCCAGGACAAACTCCAACAGATGCCACAAGCAGAGTCCATTCCAGCTCCTGTGGGTACTGGTTAACTGGTCACTTCAGGAAAAAAGGTCTCTTGCACCTTGTGTCTCTGTAGACATACAAGAGGTTATCTGTTCACTTATTTATCTTGGGTACAAGAGAAAGCAGGCTTTGTGACTCCTCTAAGATTGCAGTAAACAGGGTCCAGTTCTCTTCTGCAGGTCCAGAAAGTCTTCTGAAGTGGGTGCCCTGAGATGCCACATTTATGGTTGGGATGAGGTAGTGGGTGTTGGTGACTCCTGGACAATTCCTAACCAATGGAGTAAAAGTTATCTGGGCCTGGCCTACCTGTTTTTTTCAGTAGTTCCTGTTTGCCCTAATGTACATGGTACAAAATACAATATTTCAGGGCTGTCCAAGATGGCCACAGTCTCCAGCCACCCTAAACTTGGGCTTTGCGAGCTGGAGCTGTGTAGATGAGTGTACTATAGAAATCACTATTGTCCTTTCACAACTAACCCTGGAATCTAGTTTGAAGCAGGCCCTCAACCTACAACAAAAATGAGACAGAAAAGAGCCCTCATCACCCAGAAAGGAGATACACTAGAATCATGATCTGGTCCTGTTTAATCCCTTTTCAGGATGCAAATGTTTTACAGGTTCCTCACAAAGATATTTCAGGCAGGATTTGACACTGCTGTGTCAACAGGACGGGCAGCAGCAGCCTTCTCAATCAAAGTGGTCTATTTTGTAGCTCCTGGAAGAAGTTTCACACCTCTTAAAATGCCCACTACAATTGGGCAGCTGGGGAGCTAATACAAATTGACCTCTAGCAGCTTCAGGCAGATTAAAGGTAATTTTATAAAATATACTTTTCCTTAATGATTCCTAAAAATCTGACTTCTCAATTGAATTTTATTTTAACAACTATTAAAATAGTGGTCTGATAATTTTTCTAGCTGGACCCAAATTTGAGATAGCAATATTGATATTGTCACCAGCACTCTGTCTTTTTGTATAGGATAGTCAGGCCTGCCACAGTGAAACTATCTTTTGGTGCCTTGTCACTGTAGGGACATTTTGCCATGTATTTCCTACATGGCCCATGTTTAAATACTATGCACCCTGCCTTGTGGGCTACAAGGCCTACAAAGAGGTGACAATAATATTTCAGAGGGAGGTTTTTGCATCTTGAAAAGGTTTATTTTGGCAGGTCGCACTGCAGGTTTTACACTGCAGCAGTCAGGTTAGAATGGTAGGCTGGTAGCCATGTTTTGTGGGCCTGATCTGTGAATGGCACAATTGGTGCTGCAGACCAGAGGTGGCATTTAACTTCCAGCATCTGGGTGCATTTTCTACACCATATACTAGGGACTTATAGGCAAGATAAATGTGCGATTTACAAATAAACCAATTAACCCATGTTTTAAGGAGGAACACATATTATTATAACAATTGTCCAGTGGACTCATTTTAAAATGGTACCTTCTTATGTGTCTCATAAGAAACCCAGAGTTACTCAGACTTATTCATCCGACCATAAGCAATTACAAAGAAGACAAAACACAGGACTGATATAGTTTGGAACTTGTAATGTTTTGACTCAAAGCAAGTGTAACAATCAACAAAATAAATAATCATGGTGCAGACGACGCAGTGCTCTAATGGTGATTATATTTACAAATAACATAGATAAATGAAACTGTGCAAGCCCAATGATTGTATGCATTGATTGATAAAATTCGTAACAGGGTTTGCATATGTCAGTGTGGAATCCCTTGAAGTTAAAAAACACGTAACAATAAAGAGGGAGAGTTCATCGACTGCTCCACTTTTGAATGAGTCCCAAGGGTCAATTGTATTATTACATACCTACCATGATCTACGTATGCAGATATGGTTGTCCTTGTTATTTCAACAGACATTAAGGATTACACAGACACTCTACTCCTGGTTAGCAGGGGTAAAGTGCACTAATTTATACTGTCGGCAAAAATAGGGTCCAGAAAAAGGCGACAACCCCAGGGTGGCCATGCAGAAAAGATGATTTTCCTGTAAATACTGCCTTTGTCGTTTTTGTGATTCCAAGAGAATGCTTGAATAGTTTCTAATCAAGGTTACGAGATGACTCAAGCTCACCAAGGATCCAATGCTCCTTTACTAGGTTTTTCTATTACAAATCGTTGTTCTCATGTGTTAGTTCGAATGAAGTGAACCGGAACTACAACTCCCAGAATACATAACGTTTGTTCAGCTAAACCTCAGGACTGCAGTACTACCCCTTCATGATGCGGTGTCATCTTGTAACCCTGTTCCCTAATTCTCATATCTCCCCAAATATGAGAAGCACTTCAATGCTTGCGCAAAAACTATATTTAGCTCTATATGCGTACAAAAGAGAAGAATTATCATCAGTTTTGTTCCTTTGTGTGCTCACTCTGGGTGAGAAGCATATCCATTCAAAATTGACTTTGTAAGTAACGCTCACCTCTTTCAGGTGTACCACTGGATGCTATTGGTCAGTTTCAATGTTAACTATTAAATGTAGATGGCTGTCACGTACATTCACTCCAAATTCTGTCAATATCGACTGTTCCTCTGTAATCAGGAAAGGTGTAGAGTGGTTTTATCCTCTCATGTATCTGCTTGATGGAAGAGGAAGTGTTGCTGTGGACCAAATAATTTGAGAACACCTCTTTAAATTAAATATATGGTCACTTTGCCTCACAGTACTTCAACTGAACTGAGCTCAATGGATCCACTGTATGAAACGAGCACACGTTCTTGTTTTCCAGCTGTGCATGTTCTGACTGCCCACTATCCCTTTAGCACTATAGGTAGGGTAACCTACCTATAAGTCATGCTTTTACTGCACTTATGCACAAGAAGTAGTAGGCAATGTGGATTGTAAGTGAGTGCAAGCCCGAGAAGGCAAGCACATCTTGATGTATCCTTCCCATCTCTCCTCCGCTCATTCTCTGTGCCTGGAGACACGGAGGCCCAGATTTACTAAGGCTTTGCGCCAGCACAAAGCAATGCGTGCTATTTACTATCCAGGACAAAAGGTGTCTTGCACTGGAAAGGTGCCATTTTCTCTCTGAAAAAAAAGCTTTGCGTGGCATTGCTTTGCATCATGTGGGTGCTACTGGAGTGGATTGGCAAAAAACATAGGTTTTGATGCAACTCCTGATCAACTAATATACCCAGGACAGACTTTGTGACGAAAAGTAACATCTGTTTGACAAGAATGATAGACACAGTCAGTGAAAGAGAAGGAAAAATAAATGGGAGAAGAAGAGACTTGCAGGGTACAGGAACATGAGTAGTGGTCAGGACAAGAGAGCAGATACTGAGATATAATGATATAAGGGGAAGATACAGGTGAGGAACATGTCTGCGGAAGCAGAAGAATGTTTGCGCGAGAAGAGGAGACAGAAGAGCGAAAGAAAGAGCAAGATGGAAGAGGGCTGAACATAGGAGAGAGGCAGAGCAAGGGATAGAGGAGTGAGTGGGGAAATGTGGGGAACACAACGGAGTGTCAGGAGAGAGGACGAAAGAGGAAAGAGACACATGGGCACACCGGGTGGGAAGCAGAAGAGAGGACAAGAGACAAGGGAGAGCCTTAACATTGGGTTTCAATGATGACTTGTACGATGGAATAGTTCTCAAGTTGTCCTGAATTCAAGTTAAATGCACAGGGCATTGTTCACAGTGGTAAAGTTACACTTTTGGTGTGAATTTATTATTTTGTTTGTTATACACAAAATACGATTGTAGTTTTATGTGTACTATCTTTACAACTTTGGAGAACTTTACGCATTAAATGATAGGACAGTCTCATCAGTCGTAAAATACTACATGTAGAACTACACTCATAGTTTGTGAATACAAAAAAACAGCAAACGTACACCAAAAATGTAAGTTTACATTTGTGAATAAGGGCCACAGTGAGGAGTGACAGGGTAACAGGTACTCCACTCTTAAAGTGTCTGCCTCCACTCCTCTTATGCCTCTAAGCACTCCTAACAGTCCACAGGCTTCAAGTGTTAGGCTCAGTACACAAGTTTCCCCTTTATAGACACTCACAATAAAAGAAGCCTTTGTTCGTCTCATCTTTCACCACACTGATACGAAAGCACAGAAACACAGACATATATATCAGGATCCCACCCATGGCGGTAGCCACGAGGGTGTGTCGGCAGAGCAGGACCGCCCAAACTATAATTTGCCCCACCTAATCACTCTGACAGAAGTAAAAATGACAGCCCAATTCAGTTGTGGACCTCAAATTAAAACATGTTTGTTCTCTTAGTATGGTGTAGATCACTATCTCTCCTTTTTTTAACCCATACTACTGCTACATTACAATACCAAGGGCCTGATTTAGATGTGGGTGGACCAGTAACTCCGTCACTACAGTTACAGACATCCAGTCCGCCGGCATCTAAATCCCATAGAATATAATGGAATTTAGATGTCAGCAGACGGGATATCTATCACTATTGTGATGCAGTGACTCCTTTGCGAATATCTATCTCTCCTCTAGCTCATCTATTAATCCGAGCAAACATCTGCATGAACTAACATAACTGCCCCACTCCCTCACCAGTGATAACACCTAACTCCTATTAATTTAATCTACCACAAAGAAACTGGAGTGAATGTATGGAGAGTATGACTTGAACACTCAAGACTAATCCTAATAACCAGTAACACTAGAGTAACCTTGGGTTCCAGAGCAGCGGGCTGCTCAGCAAAAAATGCTTAGTCAGGGGTGGTAAGTGCTTTACAATCACAATCTTTTCAAGGAAAGCCTTTGATAAAATAGCCTGACAGTTTAAGCGAGGAATTAAAGTCATGCAAGACCACAACATAAAAACAAAAAAATGTCAATTTATGCAAAACAATTACAGAATTGTGCCATGGAATTAGGAATACGATAGGGATATCTGTAAACACAGAGATGTAAGGTGAATCACCTCACTCTCCAGAGGACGAGGACCATCAAAGAGTATCATTTTGAGGGGTCTATAAATACACAAGCCACTCCTCCGCTCTCTTCCAGGTGTGATTATAGACATTATGATCTCCACCCCTGGGATAAAACCACGCAAAACTGGTGAAGAAATCTGTGAACCAGGGTTATGTCAAGCACAGCTGCATTAACCACATAGAGGATTTAGATAGAAGACCTATTACTTAATAACAAAGATTTACAATACCTACCAGAGTTATACTGTGACCTGGAGCTTCGTCTCACCATATAATTAAGATCCTCTTCCCTTGAGGTGCTCAAGGTATCTTTCTTGGCTACAATATCCCAAAAGGGAGGGCCAATCATATTGCCTGACTAGATTGAACACAACACCAGCAAAGAAGCCCTACAACAGCAAATGTGAGAATTGTAATGGGTGGTCATGTATAGCCCATTGTCTTGTGACTGGACAGTATGGCTGCCGCTACTGATGTTCCCGATGGGGATGGCGCATTTGGATCCCTGCGGGCTTTAGATGTGAGCTAGTGTCTCATTTGATATGTGCAGTGGGCAAACTGAGGATGTGTTTCTATTTGCTAAGTATTGGAATTCATCTCTATATTCGCACGTGTTAAATCTTATGAACATATTTCAAACACTGATTAATTCTAGGAACAATGTAGCGAATGGCAGTTCCTCGAATTATGATAAAATATGACTTCAGTCACTCATGCTCAATCATATGTAAACCTTTTCCCATCTTTTGCGTACCCTACTTCTACGCAGCTTGTAGGTGCGTGTAAAATTTGCACACATTTGGTGGAGACAGATTTGAGCTTATTAACTTTCTGAGTCTTCTGTGAACATTCCCATGTTGAGCAGGATTTACACTACAGCATCAGAAATGTGCTTTGAACAATGAACTTATTGAATGATATTCAACATACTTCACAAATTCAGGGTAATTGACACGTGGTGCACATTGGTGGAACACTGCCAGTAGTATGTGCCAAAATGTTTTACTATGGAACGCTGGATTTGAAGTTCACCAGACTGGGGTTGGAGCACTGTAATACCCGGGCCTTTCAGGAGGCAGGAGATCGGAAAGCAAGAAGTGCATTGTTGGGGGATTTCCACCTTTGATTACACGATTGTTCAAAGAACTAGAACACCTACATAGCATCCAAAAACACGAGGAGGAGGATTGTTTAAGCCCTAATGAAGGCAGAATTGCTCGACGCAGGTTTGCATGCCTCCTCTCCTCATTCTCTAAAGACTCATCAGAATACCCTTCTGGGAGCCTCATCCACATTGACTCTTTCTTGTACTTTAATGCCAAACAGAAGCTGCTTCTGTTTTTTGGTTATTGTGTACAATAGAAAAAATATAGTACACTGTTCCAAGACATAAGGCATGCGAGATAGAGGCATACCAGTATTTTCAGGAGAGCCCTCAAGCATCTACTAGGATGCTAGGTATCATCATTGGGCAATCTCCTCATCAGACGGGCACTGAAATGTCTGGCGAACCACCCCAATCAAGGTGGTGGTACTCAACCGAAGAAACTCCAGCAGATGTGAATGAGTCTGCGGAAAATACTGACAAAAAGACAAAAGTGTAGGAGAGACAAGTGATTTAAAATTGGCTCTGAGCCTTAGGCATCATATTTTAATAATTCAGAAAGAAGGAACAGGTCAAGATTAAAAGAGAGGACTAGAGGAGTAGACACAGGTAAACATGTCCCATTATACTCCATGAAAGGAGAAAAGGTAGAGTACCCAATCCTAACAAAAAGTGGTCAACATGTTTCGCGCCTCTGTGGTCAAAAACTGATCCCTTGG
The DNA here is from genome assembly GCF_031143425.1 of Pleurodeles waltl. Classification (NCBI taxonomy): domain Eukaryota; kingdom Metazoa; phylum Chordata; class Amphibia; order Caudata; family Salamandridae; genus Pleurodeles; species Pleurodeles waltl. Next base: position 140,088,044 of record NC_090451.1, read on the forward strand.
CGCTTCATCAGGCCCTAGACAACTACTTCTCCTATTAAAAAGAAAAATAAGTGCTAGAAAGTCACTTACTGACTGAGGACTACTTGTCACCGTCAAGTAGACAAATGGTCGCCCTGCATGAAAGTAAAAACATAGACAATAATTAGTGTCTACCAAGTGCAAAAAAGTGATGGACACACAAAAACCCGGACATCAAATGTGGCACAGTGAACAGAGCAAGAAAAGGCTTACCCTCCCATGGTAGAGAATAGGCATCCCAAAGAAGAATTACTATGTACAAAAGAATATGTTATAATGCATAGATAACAAGCATAACAATGGGTGAATTAGAAACTAATGTTATCACAGTATTGATAAAATAGGGGTCCACAGAAGTCAAAAGGTTGGGAACCACAGCTCTAGGTCCTAATTGTTTCTATGCATTTTATTAATTTGTTGTTTTGATCATGGTTGAGAGAGCATTATGGGGTAACAAAATGCTAGCTTCAACCTCCGATCATGCCCGACTGCCTCGGTCCGTCTGGGTGGACAACATAGTGCTAAATTAATAAATGACTACAGCTGCCTGGATCAGGAGAACGGTACTGCAGCCCAACATGGGTGGGGTTAGTTTCCCCTTGCTTTCTGTTGTTTCCGGCAAGGCACCTGGTCACCACCATGCAAGCACACAGCAGGTGATTGGTCTACAATGGTGGTGGTAGCTTTGTTTTGTTCTTTGCACATGTCTGTCTGCCTGCATCTGACCTTAACAATGCCCCTTGCTATTGGGCAGATCATGTTGTCAGGATGTTGTTTTCCATTGGCTCCAGAGCAGGTCGATTTGAGTCCTTTTCTGATGGTCCTTTCAGCATCTTCCATACATAATTTGAGCCGTCTTGGCCAGATGGATTTGTGGACATGAATGACTACTAGTGAAGTTAGTCAACAACTCCGCACCTGCCCTCCGGTCACACAAGAGCGAGCGACAGTGTCTCTGGTCCAAGCAGCAGTGGCAGAGAGCACACACTAATAAAAGTGCTGAGATGGCAGTTTTTTCCCTCATGATGGATCTCTGTCTAGGAAAGACATACAGAGCACAGTCCCCCTGCCTGCTTACCAACGTGACAATGCCATCAGGAGCTAACAGGCAGAAAGAGCTGGCCTTACAGCAGAAAAGATCTTGTGACACAGCCCTGCAACCAGACCAGACACAAACCCCCACCCCCAGCTGCCTCCGGAGGCCCATCCACCGTTCACCTATCCTTCACTAAAGGATACCAAGAGACCAGATTGGTTGTGGTGGCAAAATGGCCACAGTTTATTAGCATCAAAAGCTGGGACATAGATCATCACGATATATACGGTCATTAGCATGTCAATCATGATTATCTTGTATTGTAATAAGAACATGAATTCCTAATACTATGTGTATCCATTCAACCTTATAACATATTAAGATTCAAATCAGTTCAATATGTCAGGTCTTATTCAAACAGTCATAAATCATGTGCTCCTTCTGCTGCCACTCAGTACTGCGGTTTGCAATTTTGAGGCTTCCCCTGCTACTGAATGTGTGGTGCTTGTGGCCATGAGGCTATGCATGGGCCACAGGTGCCACGACTGTCCAGTGTTGACCACCCCTTAACCTTTGTTTGCCTTCAGGTGTGCCTGCCAAGAGGCATCCCAAGGACCCAGTCCGGGTAATTGTGCGTCCCTGTCGTGAGGCATCCCAAGGACCTCATCCAGGGCCATTGCCCCTTTTTACCTTTAGTGTGAGAATATTTGTTGTTACCGCCTAGCAACTCCCTCCCCAGTTGAAAGTCCCTGCCTTGCAGCATCCCAAACACCTGTCCTGAGCCATTTGTATGTGTCCCTGCCGTGAGGCATCCCAGGGACCTTGTTCGGGAGAGTGCCCTGTGCTGCTTTGTTTTACTGTACAATATCAAGACCCTCTTAATGCTGTCTTGGCCTTGTAATTCTGCTGCGGCTGCGACGCCTGCAAAACCTGGGATGAGTGGGTGGGTATAACTTTCTCCCTGTTGACTGTGTTGCAGACACACTTGTCCCAGTTGCCTGTTGTCCTCACATGTGGCCATTCCCCTCCCCTTGTGATTGGACAATTTAAAGCCTGCATGCCCTGGTCACTGAGTGACCAATTGCTCCCCTTGCCCCTCTGGTGGGCTTTCTCCTGCCATTTGCTGCCGTGCCCCATCTGATTGCTGACTCACTGAGGTGGGAGCCTGGGGGGCGAGGAGTTAGCCGCCATGCCACCTAGGTTGACTACACCTCTGGTACAGCAGTAGATCCCCCCCAGCTGTGCAGGGAATTGCCGCAGGCTCTCCCGCCATTCACCTACCCATCACTAAATGATACCAAGAGACCAGATTGGTTGTGGTGGTAGAACGCCTGCAGTTTATTAGCATCAAAAGCTGGTACATAGATCATCATAGTATATACAGTCACTGGCATGCCCAGCATGATTATCTGGCAATGTAATAAAATCATTAATTCCTAATACAATGTTTATCCATTCACCTTAATCACATAATAACATTCAAATCATTTCAATATGTTATGTGTCATTGAAAGTCATAAACCATTTGCGTTCAGTGACAGCTCTCCTACTACTCAGTACAGCAGTTTGCAATGTCAAAGCTTCCCCTGCTACCTAATGTGTGGCATTTGTGGCCACGAGGCCATGCCTGGGCCGCAGATACAGTGAACGCCCAGCACTGACCACTCCTTACCCTTTGTTTGCCTTCAGGTGTCCCTGCCGTGAGGTATCCCATGGGCCTCGTCCGGGGCCGTTGCCCCCTTTTACCTTTAGTGTGAGGATATTTGTTATTTTTATTACCACCTTGCAATTCCCACCCTGGTCCAGTATCCCTGCCGTGTGCATCCCAAAGTCCTGGCCTGAGCTATTTGTATGTGTCCCTGCCGTGAGGCATCTCAGGAACCTTGTGTGGCCAAGTGCCCTGTGTTGCTTTATTTTCCTGTACAATTTCAAGACCGAGCTAACGCTCCGCACGGCCCTTTAGTTCTTCTGTAGCTGTGAAACCTACGAACCCTGAAGTGTGTGGCTGGATATCAATTTATCTCTGGTGACCATGTTGTGTAAGAGTAGGCTTCTTCACTGGCAAACCTGCCTACATTCAGCATAGGTTGGTGCAGCACAATATGCGGTGGTTAACAGAGTGAGAAACTGCAGAGGAAAAGGGGGTGAAGAATAGAAGAGGATAGAAGAGGAGTGATTGATGCACTCCAAATACCACTACCCCTTCCGCTACCCCTTCCACAGGCCTAGACTTGTTCAATTCACAGTCTATTTTCAGAATTGTAAAATTTGTAATTGTAATTATTAACAACATTATTGTTTTTATTCATTGATCTGATTCTGCTAATAATGATTGGCAACACGAATAGACTTGGCTTGTTTTACATGGATGTTCATTGCTTCATGGTATGGCCGGATGCAGTGAAAACTCACAGAGGGACACACAGATACTGGTCATTGCTTTGATTTGCTCATGAGGAAGTGCACCGGAAATGTCACACGTTTGCCAGTAGAATGTCACTCATGCGAACTGAAATCATTGAAGTCATTGAAGTGTCACATAAGCAGTTTGAAAACCTGGCAGCTAAAAATGTACTACTTCCTTTGGATGTCTAATTGACATTTTGAATTTCAAAGGCTTTTGTGCAAATCTTCTACACTCTAAGACAGTCATTAAGGGGTTTGTGGAAAAGGAGAGCAGCTGTAAACCCCCAAGCCTTTGGTTGTCCACTTAATTAGAAGTAAGAATCCACCTCTATTGCAGGGTTGGAGCTTCAGTCCACTACACCAGTGGAAACCTATCACTCAGAAGTCTATAAGGACGGCCAGTTCACGGGTGCATTTGATGCGTCCTATGTATGGCAATGCGACAATCACTAATTATCCCTGCCAGAGTCCACCATGTGACAATTCTTTATTCTTGAAACAAACTTCCACTTTGGGAAAACAAAAACAAAAAAAATCTGAAAAGCAAAAACTAATTCCATGTCTGCGCAAAAAAATATAGGGCGACCACAGCATCTAATCTACCATTTTATCTGCGATGCTCTGTAAACACAGAAAACCCCACCAGGCAGAGATGTAAAAGTAAAACAAGCAGTCCTGTATCAGAGGGACAGAGGCTAAATTCTCTTCCAAACCACCATTCAACTGGCCACCCACAAGACGGTGCATGAGCCCCTGCACTACAACTTTAGTCTGGGCCACAAGATATATTTTCTGTGACAGAAATTCAGACAATAGAGCCAAACTGTGTGACCAGAAATTGTGTGGATACCCCTGTTGTAGGGCCATCTCTAGTGATGAGAGGTACGAAGTTCTACGTATCATTTGATATAGGTATTAGAAGTTTAATCTCATCTGAGATGAGAAAAGGACTGAGTTTGGCAGTGATTGCCCTCAGCCACTGCTATATTTCGTGCTATATTTTGTGCATATGCTGATATTGCCTTAATGTCAGGTGTCTGTCTATCAAAAGTATCATGTATTGGCCAAGGCATCACAAAATAACTTAGATATTTCATGAAGTCCAGTAGAAGTAGGCCTGAGATTCACTGAAGAGTTTCAAACCTGTCATATGATGAACACGTTTTTCAAACTCTTGTTCCTTTTGATTGTATATATTCACTTCTGTTGTCATTGAATGACATGTGCCAAGATTTCACCTAAGCAAGAATTACTTCAAGAGGCCTCTACTGTACATCAAAGACCATCTCTGAATCAGTCTGGAAAGTTTACAAAACAAGATGTGGTCCGAAACAATATGCAATATGTTAAACGCAATGCACATTTCAAAGAAAGGTACTTCCAAAATATCATTTGCAATTTAAAAAGAAAAGAGGTTTAACAGGATAGCGATTTATCTTTCATTTAATTATTCAACCAGTGTTGGATACAGTCGATTATTCGGTCTATTTATAATATTTCAGCTCCATGAGTGTCACATGAAATCTCTAAACACAAGGTATACACAAGGCAAGTCTCCAACACACTGAGTCCCTCATTCAGAGTTTGCCTAGTAGTGGGAAAATGGTGCTAAATTTAGACGAAGTGGCTGCTCCACATATAAGCTGTATACACTTAAAAGTGTGGGTGTAACACAGGAAGCCCATTGGGTGCAGCCTCTCCCTCCTTAACTGGCCCTCTCCTGAGCCCAGCCCAAAGCCCACTAATCTCTGTGGATTACATGGAAGTCTCAGGGGCCCCTAACTGCATTCTGCATGGTGGACCCATACAATTTATTTACACCACTGGATAAAACTGAAGTTATTGTATGAGAGATGCTGCAAGACCACTTCCATAGAAAGAGCTAGTGATTTTGTTGCACCTTTAAATGTGGAAAAATAGGTTGCAATGGTATTTATGTACTTTATTTTCCATTGCATACTGAATTCAATGTACTATCATGATTACCAGCTGTAGTAAAGGAATTAACAGAAAGGGGCTTACAATATCTCAATAAGTGCTTTGTATTTCTTTTATGAGTTCAGTTGGTTGTCACTGGCTGAGTTTCCCCTTCAAGTAACTTCTGCTGTTCAGATCAGGCCGGAAGACAATGATGTAACATTTAGGAAGAAATATGCAAACTACAATCCCCATTGAGGAGGAGATGATGGTGAAGACCTCCACAGCCACCATGTACTTCCCTTTGGTGTTCTAATAGGATGGAAAAAATAGTGTCCAGACAGTTAAGAAGGTCACCATGCTGAACATGATGAGCTGTGCCTCATTGAAGCTGTCCGGCAACTTTCTTGCTTTAAATGCAACAAGAAAACTGGTGAGGGCAAGAAGCGCCATGTACCCTAGGAGACACCAGAAGGCAGCGGGAGATCCTTTGTTGCATTCAATCACGACCTTCATGGTCTGGGATTTTATATTTTGTTCAGCATAAGGACAGAACAAGACCAACCAGACTGTGCAAATCACAGTTTGGATGAGTGTGCAAACAAAGACTATCACGGCTGGTATTTTTGAGCCAAGTCCACTTCTCAAGGGCGTGTTTGGGTGGGTGGCTTGGAACGCCATTAGGACCAGGACAGTTTTGGCTAGTAAGCATGAAATGCACATGACAAAGAGGATGCTGAAAGTGACCTGGCGAAGCATGCAGGTGATGTCAGTAGGACGCCCCAGGAAGAGCAACGTGCTTAGAAGGCAGAGTGACAAGCTAATTAGAAGAAGGTAGCTGAGGGCCCGATTGTTTGCCTTGACGATAGGAGTTTTGCTGTGCTTGAAAAAGATGGCAAATATTGTGATGGGAACCATGGTACTGGCTGTGGCCACAGCAATCAAGATGAAACCCAGGGGCTCTTGGAAGGAGAGGAACTCCACATATTTGAGGATGCAGCGATCCCTTTTCTTGCTAGACCACTGATCATCTGGGCACTTCATGCAGTCTGGTGAATCTAGAACAAGAGACAGATATCCATGAAACAAGATGAGACATCATCTTGAATTATTTGGTTGGGGTTTGGAGTGGATACTTTCTACAGGCACTCTTTCCTCGTGTTACAGTAGCCTTTCTGTTAAAGTCTGATTCTGATCATGTGAGCCAGGTGGCATGGCATAGAACACAATCAACATCTTTTACATAAATGTCTTTTGTGTAGAGGGAGCAATAGAGTAACAAAATATCTCACTTTGGCATTGCATGGTCTTCCTGTATGTGATGCCGGTTAACACTATCACAGAGCACCTAGAATTATGCAGATCTTATCAATGAGTGACTGTGCAGAAGCTAAACCAGTGAGAGAGGCAGATCTCACACCAATGTGAGGGCAAGTGACCGAAACTCCAAAGAAGGAACATCCTACTGCTCTGTATGCTGGTGTGTGACAATGTCAAAACAAAACAATAACAGCATACACTCTTATAAAGGGGGTCATGCAATGAATGTCAAATACTTCTCAAAACCCTAGCAGATGTCATTAAACAAGGCAACTTTCTAGAATGTCTAATGTCGGCCTTTGTTAGAGAAGCAGGACTAGGTGCAGAGAAGTTTTCTTTCTACATTATATGTTCCCTTTAATGTGCCATCATGTTTTCCATATATTCCTACTGGAGCGAAAGATTACCCAGGATTTGTCTAAATAGCTAGGAAATTAAAGATATGAGTCAATAACACAGTCAATATTGTATTGTTTCTAATTCAAACACTTATAGCTGAGCTGTTTGAAACCCTGAAGACACACATATCGACTTATTTTCTTGAAGGAATTGTAAAGTACTATATCTTATTTAGTGAAACATTTTTAGCCTGTCTGTGCTGGAAATTTTCCTTTCATCAGAGTGTAACCAGATTGTTTTACCTTTTTGCTGAACCTAAGTTTTTTCTGTGCACTATACTCCTGCTAACCAGTGATAAGGTGCCCGTACTCCTCCTTTCAACATAGTAAAATGGTTATACTCCTGATTGGCACATTATTAAATATACTCATAAGACCCTAGTTCATGGTGCCAAGTGTACACCGGGTCTGTAAATTAAATTCTAGTAGTGGACTGCAGCATTCATTGTACCATCCATTGTAGTGGCACTCTAAAGCATGTCTCCAGATCTACAGTTGGAGCCAAGGCTGTGTAGTCTTAAAACAAAGATTTGAGCAATGTAAACCTTGATTGACACGCCTAAACATTCCTTTTACATATTAAATCACTCATCAGCAGGCCGTATTAGCCCGTAAGACAGAGTGCATGGTATTGAAAAGTAGAACATATACAAGTTTAATGTTAACCATGTCCTTACCATGAAAAAGCCCTAAAAGCTTTGATCACTGCTTCAGGGCTGGCTGTTCCATAGGAAAGCACTACAATACAATACATTATCTCTGCAGAGGAAACAGCTACAAATGTATTTTTTGGGACTTTAAAATAGTTATTAACAGCCCAATTCACTGGGGACGTTGGATTTGTAAAAGATAGTTTGGAAAAAGGGCTTTTCGAAAGTCACCTTTGTCCTGCCTTTAGTCCCTGGAAGCTAAATCTGCATTTTGCTCACTCCCTTCTGCCAGCCATTAAGTTAGCAATTCAAAGGGAGTGAATGAGATGTAAACGTGCTCCCAAGACATGGACAAAAAGCCTTGTTGCGTCCTGACCTTTCGGCTGGGCACAAGGACTTGATGAACTTCAAAGATACCTACACTGTCACAAGCAGGTGTAGCTAACACCCTGGCCTCCATGATTCTTTTTCCCTCCATCACAATGGGTTTCTGGTTCACCTCACAGTGTCAACAACTGCTTGACAGGTCAACTGCGTATTTCCTATACAATTGTGGGCACTCTTCAAGGCAGGGAAACAAGATGCCAAAACAATTCTTGTGTATCCACTGTCTGCTTGTTGAAGAACATTTGCTCTACCAGACTTCTGTGTCCTAGTTTAATGGGGACACAGGAACTGCCTAAAACTGGATTTTAGGAGCATTGGCACCGGAGCAGGAGGGAGCTGCATCCCACTTGGCCCTGGGGGGGGCGAAACAAGGGAGTCTGAAGCCACCAGTGAGACAGAAGGCGAGGGGAGCTCCACAGCGGGGACAGGAGCAGAGACCAGCGACAGCGACTCCTCCTGTGATGGGTGCTCCCTTGCGGTGGTGGGCCCCTCTGTGCCCACCGCATCAACAGGTACAGCCGCCACCCCGCCTACCAGCACTGCCCTCCCAGCAGCCCCTCAGCGTGTGTCCCGTGCCCGCTCACCCAGGAGAGTGGACATCTCCTTTGCCCCAGACACCTCAGGCCCTGCCCCAGTCAGCCCTGCTGCCCTCAGTGAGGAGGCTATTTACCTCCTGAGATCCCTCACTGTTGGGCAGTCAACAATTCTGAATGCCATCCAGGGTGTTGAGAGGCATTTGCAACAAACAAATGCATACCTGGAGGGCATTCATTCTGGCCAGGCAGCCCAACAGAGAGCATTTCAGGGTCTGGCCTCAGCACTGATGGCAGCCATTGTCCCTGTGTCCAGTCTCCCCCTCCAACCTCCTCCACCCAGTCCCAATCCCCTGTACCTCAGCCTATCCCAAGCACACCATCATACCAGCATGCACACACATCAACACACAAGAGTAGCTCAGGCAAACATAAGCACCACACATTCCACAGGCACTCACACAAGCATCATATCCATGCACACATACCAACATCCACTCCCCCCTCCTCCACGTCTCCCTCCTCCCTCCAATCTCGTCTCCACTCACTCCTGCATGCACTACATCCTAGCCACTACCTCCATCACCAGCATGCCCATCACCACACACAGCTCACGTGCACTCACCACCCCCACTACCATTCACACATCCTGTGTCCTCTCCCAGTGTGTCAGTGAGCCCACCTCCCAAAGTACACAAACGCAGGCACACACCCACCCAACAGCCATCCACCTCACAACAGCCTCCAGCCCATGCACCTTCACCCAATTCAGCAGACGTACACCTTCTACAACCACTACCTCTCCTCCACTCCCAAACCCCCTCCATCTACCCCTTCCCAGTGTGTCTAAAAAACTTTTCCTGGCTAACATTGACCTCTTCCCTACACCTCCCCCCCGTCCTTCCACTAGGGCCAGGCTTACCAGGTCCCAGCCCAGCACCTCAGCCACCACATCCCCAGGCACAGTGGTGCCAGCAACTGCGGGGTCATGGAGTGCGCCAGCCATCAGGGCTGCCAGTGTGCCACGGAGCGAGGGCAAGGACATTCCACCACCTGCCATGGTTAAAAAGCTGCCCACATCCTGGAGGGAGAAGCCGAAAACACCTGCCACCAAGGGGTCAGCAAAAACTAAAGGGGATAGTGGCAAGACAACTGTGCCACCATCAAAGGTGGGGAAGGGCCAAAAACAGAATGGCAGGTCAGGAGAGGGCATGGTGGCACAGACTGAGGGACCAGTGTCACACCTTCTGTCCACTTCCACGCCAACCTGTACGGCGGAGAACATTTCCACCTGCACCGCCACCTGCACCGCCACCTGCACCGCTACCTGCACCGCCTCCAGGACGTCTACAGCTGCTGCGACTGACCCCAGCCTCTACCCCGGTGGGCAGCCATCCGAGGCTGCAGGAGACATCCTGCTCTCTCTCTAACTCAGCTGGTGCTGACACATGCTCTGCCGCCACAGACCCCACAGCCAGCACCGCCACCACAGACCCCGCAGCCAGCACCGCAGCCACAGACCCCGCAGCCAGCACCGCCGCCACAGACCCCGCCGCAAGCACCGCCACGAATGACACCGCCGCAAGCACCGCCACGACTGACACTGCTGCAAGCACCGCCAGCGGCCCCGCGACGTCCTCAGATAGTGGCACCACCGCAGACATGGCTACCGTCCCCAGTGGTCAGTCGTCCGAGGCTCGTGGTGAGTTCAAGGACCCTGGGCAGCTTCCATGAAGCATCACTGTCATCACAGTTGTCACCTGCATACGGAATGCGAAGCCGCAGCAGTGTGGGGTATGCCTCTGCCTCCATGGCGTATCATGCAACCTGTACCTCGGCAATCTTGTGGCACACACACCCAGGAGAGTGTGTTGTTCCGGCCACACTGCACGTGGAGCACTCTGGGCACCATGCCCCCTCCAGAACCAGTGAAGAGATACATCCATTACCTAAGTCCTTGGCAGGATGAAGCGCTCTGGGCACCAGGCCCCCTCCAGAACCAGTGGAGAGATACATCCACTACCTCAGTCCGTGGCAGGATGAAGCACTCTGGGCACCAGGCCCCCTCCAGAACCAGTGGAGAGATACATCCACTACCTCAGTCCTTGGCAGGATGAAGCACTCTGGGCACAAAGCCCCCTCCAGAACCAGTGGAGAGATACATCCACTACCTCAGTCCTTGGCAGGATGAAGCACTCTGGGCAGAAGGCCCCCTCCAGAACCAGTGGAGAATGGCATCCACTACCTCAGTCCTTGGCAGGATGAAGCACTCTGGGCACAAAGCCCCCTCCAGAACCAGTGGAGAATGACATCCACTACTTCAGTCCTTGGCAGGATGAAGCACTCTGGGCACAAAGCCCCCTCCAGAATCATTGGAGACTGTTATCCACTTGAGAGACTGTGGCTTTGCACTCCCCAGGACAAAGCAGTGGGCAAACCACCCACTGGAAAGACTTGAGAGACTGTGCTTTGCACTCCCTGGGAGAAAGCAGTGGGCAAACCACCCACTGGAAAGACTTGAGAGACTGTGGCTTTGCACTCCCCAGGATACAGCAGTGGGCAAACCACCCACTTGAGAGACATGAGAGACTGGGGCTTTGCACTCCCCAGGATAAAGCAGTGGGCAAACCACACACTGGAAAGACTTGAGAGACTGTGGCTTTGCACTCCCCAGGATAAAGCAGTGGGCAGACCACCCACTGGAAAGAGTTGAGAGACTGTGGCTTTGCACTCCCCAGGATACAGCAGTGGGCAAACCACCCACTTGAGAGACATGAGAGACTGTGTCTTTGCACTCCCCTGGATAAAGCAGTGGGCAAACCACCCACTAGAAAGACTTGAGAGACTGTGGCTTTACACTCCCCAGGACCAAACTGTGGGCATGGAGCCCCCTCGTGGAGCAGTGGCGTCGTGCGTTCATCAGGCTGAGGTGCCCCCCCTCCCCGTGAGGTGCCTGTATATTTTCTATCTGATGCCCCTCCAGTGTTCTCTCCGTTTGGAGTCAGTATCATGTGTGGGCCTCGCCCATGTATTTTGGGCCCAGTGGTCCACGGACAATGATTGGTGCACTATCCTGACTTGTGTATTTGGTGTACATAATTGTATATACTGGATTTAGAATTTTGATAATGATATTTCACAAGATTACATTCGTTCAAATCAATTCCTTTTGTCCTTGCGTTCTTCCAGGGGGTGGGGGGGTGTATATGTAATGTTGCTGCATGTATTTGTGTGTATGGTGTTGTGGGTGGGGGTGTTGCGTGTGTGTGTCACTCTCTTTTCCCTCCCCCCTCCCCTGTGTTGTAGGTGCAGTACTCACCGTGGTCGCAGCCGCCATCGTTGGACCTCCTGATAGAGGTGCAGGAAAACCATCATGTGCAGTATCTGCAATTCGAGCTCCATGGCGTCCTGGTTCCTCGTGGAGTGTGGAAAGGTGAGTGTTTTCCCTTCTGTGTACTGTTTCTGCCGTGTTTTTGTTCGTGTTGGTTCCGCCCCGGAAAAGGTGGCGGATAGGCCTGTTGTGATAGGGTGGGCGGTAAATTGTCTTCCGCCTGCCTGTTGGTGGTGTCCACAACGCTGTTTGTTTGTACCGCCGTGGCGGTCGGACTGTTAATGTGGCTGTCTATGTTGGCGGTTTCCGCCACGGTCGCAATCCCATTTTTTTCTCCGCCGGACTGTTTGCGGTATTACCGCTGCTTTATCACCGACAGCCAGGGTTGTAATGAGGGCCTATATTTTGATATTGTGCTGTTTAACCTTTGCTTCCAACAGGTCTCCTTCCCAGCTGTTCCTTTCCTAATCCCCTTTTCCCCACTTGGACTCTCTTAGGCTCTGTGATATTTCTATCAGAGTTTTGGAGCTGTCTTTTGGTGGACTTGTTGGGAACGTGCGCAGACCCCGAGGATCTGGTCTCCCTGACAACTCTTTTCATATATCGTTTTGTGGCTAGAAGATTGGTACGTATCATGTCCTGTATGTGGTGGAGACAGCAAGCAAATGAAGTGACTGCTGGGACTGTAGATAGTTCCCAGGAGATTGTAGGAAAAGTTTTTGGATGTAAACCATAGGTACAAATAAAAGGTGTGGATCCTGTCGCACCGTGTTGTTATAGGAAAACTCAGCTACTGGGAGATGTGATGACTAGTTACTTTGTGTGGCATTACAGAAACAGTGTAGGTACTGTTGTATTCCCTGATTTAGGCCTTCCGTCTAACCATTGGTCTGAGGATGGAATCCAGATGATATAGCAACGTCTATGTGTAAAGATTTCCAAAAGGATTTCCAAAAACGTGACACATATTGGGGTCCTCGATCTGAGATGATTACTTGTGTGAAGTCATGTAAGCAAAATACATCTAGCATGAAAATATGGCTAATTTCTTTAGTGGTGGACAATTTCTTCAAAGCCGTAAAATGAGCCATCTTGGTAAACGAGTCAACAGTTACCATAATGGCATGGTTTCCTGCAGAAGATGGCAAGGAACATAAGAAATCTGTAGACAATGTGTTCCATGGTACGGACGGAACAGGCAAGGGCATCAATAAATCTGCCGGCTTAGTTCAGGGTGTCTTGGTTTGAGAACATATTGGACAAGAGGTTACATAGATTTCAACGTATGTCTTTATAGTAGGCCACCAAAAGGAAGAAGGAGCAGTTCCTGCTTGTTCTTGATTCCACAGCGTCCGGCAGTAAGAGAGTTGTGACAAATCTGCAAGGCTTCTGTTTGAACTTTTTTGGTATGTAGAAACAAGGTGTGTTGATGATAATAGTATCCCTGTTCTTTTGTAATTGAGGACCTAGAGGGTTCCACTCTTCAAGAGGGAGATACTGGTATTCTGAAGTCCTTGGAGGTGTGTCGAGGGCAGGAGCCCTTTAATTCCTTACTTGCGCTCCCGCCGTCGCGGGAAGCGCGTCAGAGGTCCCAGGAGGTGTGGCAGGGGCAGGAGCCCTTTATAATTGAACAGCGCTCCCGCCGTCGCGGGTAGCGCGTCTGAAGTCCTTGGAGGTGTGTCGAGGGCAGGAGCCCTTTAATTCCTTACTTGCGCTCCCGCCGTCGCGGGAAGCGCGTCAGAGGTCCCAGGAGGTGTGGCAGGGGCAGGAGCCCTTTATAATTGAACAGCGCACCCGCCGCACGGGACGCGCGAGGGAAGCGCGCCCGGGCAAAGCCCGGGCCAAGGGCGGGCCCGTCCTTGCCCGTCATTGCCAGGAAGAGGCAGGGCTGGGCCACCCCCCTGACATTCATCCAAAGTTGTAAGGATCAGGCAACCTACATGCACGGCTGCCTGAAGGTACTGTGTTGACATTTACTCCTAAATAGGTCATTCTATAGAGGGCCATAGGTCGGTATATTCCACCAATTGTTGCAACGCTCTTATCATCAGAGGGGCAAGGTTGGGCCGCTGCCTTTTTACACGTTGCAAGAGGTCTGCATATTTCTTTAGTGGAAAACTTATAGATATCGTTGTCATAATTGTACTATCTAGGTCTATCCCCACCAGCCCTTGCTCTATTCTCTTTTATAATTTATATATTGTGTGGACTGGTTCAAGGAGCCGAAGCACTTCATAGGCAGTTCAAGCTATGGGAAAACGCAAGGCATCAGAACCCCCAAGGGGGAAGGAGAAATCTGTAAAAAAACTTAGGAATGCGGGTGAGAACTGCACAATAGCTGAAATAGACGATCTTATCGAGGAGGTAGAGTCACTACTGTCTAGCAGGGCCACTATTCGGGAGGGTCCCGATAAAAAGATTACCTCCTATTACACGAAGAAATCCGAATCAGTGGGAAATAAAGTGATAGAGATTGTTAGCCAGCAAGAGGGGGAGGCACCATCTGATATTAGGACTGGCAGCCCTAAAGTTGCCACAACTCGATCCATACACCTATGCACCTTCGATAATAATAGGAAGAAGAGCCATACGCAGGAGCATGAAGCTATGTGCTCTAATAAATATGCAGTCCTGGCAGAACTCGATAGTAGTACTGTACAGAATGCACAAGAGGGGGATTCTGAGAATGACATACACCCATATATCCCAACTGTACAGTCAGATAGTGAGAGGACCTCTCCTCTCAACTTAGAACCAGTGAACCCTCTGAAATATAAAACAAGATCCATAGCAGACCTTTATGATCTAATCACTGGATTAATCCAGGAAGTTAGGGACCTGAAACTTGAAGTAAGAACCTTAACAGAAATTGTGGAAAAGGAGGTGGGTAGGGGTATCCATAGAGCCCAGTGCAAAAAGGAGTCCCCCCCAGTTTTGTTCCATCTACAAGGTAAACCCACATGTTCTCAAAATCTGATCACTAACCCCGACCCTACTCCAGCTATAGCTAAGATTGTACATCATCCACAGGGATGTAGGACAGGGATTAATGGGGAAAACATTGGCTCATGCAACTTCCCTAGAAGAAATGCTAGTGATTTATGGCAAGGATCAGGGAATCTACGAAGAGATCCCCGTTTGGTAAAAGGATCCCAAAGAGGAAATTTGGAACCTACTCCGAATCCCTATTCCCAAGTATCTAATGATTACAATCAATACACTATATGGAATCCATATTCTGAGGAGGATAGGTTTCCTAGTACGACCAATGTTGTTTATTTGTTAAATGTTCCAAAATTGCCCTTAAATAGCAGAGAAGATGAGGACTCCTTAAAAAATAAGCTTACACACTGGATTAGGGCCAAAAGACACTGTCTATCCATAATTCGTTCAGATATCAGGGGGGCAGAAAGAATCCCTGGAGAGAAGGGGCAACTTGATGTTATTGCACTAACATTTAAGGATGGAAGATTAATCAGAGGCTTGATTGACATGGAACAGAGAACCCCCGCCCCAAATTCCAATGCCATGAGGTTCAGTTCGGATCCTTTAATTACCAAACTCCGTGTCCAGAGGCATAAGCACACTTACAACGAGGGATTGCAAAAGAGAAATGGTGATTCCATTCTTGATGGAGTAGATTGACTATTCCAGATGGATCAGGCACAAGTGGGACCCAATGGGGACACAACAGTAGGTGAGTCCCACGAAGGGAATGTTCTTCATGCTACAGGGGCAGGGAGTGTAGGGGAGCCTTTGCATAGTAGGAAAGATTCAACAACCTTTCTGAGTCCTAGTTCCAATGTTACGACCTTAAACAGAAGGGGTCTTATTACCATGATTTCTTGGAATGTAGCCGGCTTAAAAAATAAGCTCATAGACCCCGATTGGCAGGACTATATTGACCGACATCATGTCTGTCTCTTTCAAGAGACATGGCTCAAAGATCCACCGTATAAATTAGGATATAAAACCTACTTTATTAGTGCTACCTCAGCTGCCAGAGGGAGACCGTCTGGGGGGTTGGTTATATGGGCAAAAATCTCATTAAATGTCGAGATATGTATGCAAGATACTGAGTCAGAGGACATTTTATGGTTGGTAGTGGGAAAAAAAAATAAGATAATAACCCACTTGTTTCATGTATATATAAGACCTAGAAGATTAAACTTGGGGTCTCCTGAAATAACTCTACTAGATGACCTGCTTAAAAAAATCCCAGCAGGAGAGACAATCATGATAGGGGGTGACCTTAACTGTAATTATGAACCTATAACTGGATTCGAACATTTAGCAGAAGAGGAAGATCGAATGAGAGCAATTCCTTACCTAACAATAGAAAAAACTGTTCCAGGCACAGTGGCCGCACTGCAACTCATGGGCCTCACACTAAACAATGGTCTGAGGGCGTGCAATGGCAGAGTGGGTGAAGGAGGCCTTAATCTGGATACTTTCCAGAGAGGCAACTCAACTTCAAAAATAGACTACATTCTGCATAGTATAAGCACATGGGGAAGATTAGCGAATTTTAAAATTGATAAAAGAAGGGATAGCGATCACTTCCCGCTAATAATTGAACTCAGGGCCCACCTCCTACATTTGGACTTGGAATATACAGACCATGACAAGGTGGAGTTACAACCCACCCTCAGTAACAATAGAAGGGTTGTGAAATGGCCAGCAATACTAGGTAATCAGGATACAATGAAAAATATTTACAACATATTTTCTGATCTCCTGGAGCCTTATGCAGAAAATAAACTTTGTGATATTCCTATTACGGCTATTCACCATTCATTGAGTATTGCACTAAGACCCATCCTGACCAAACAGTTACAGATCAAGCACAAAAAGGAGAGGGTCCATACCACCCCAAGCAGTCCATGGTATACTATCAAATGTAGGGAGAGGAAAAGAGTACTGATAGAGGCACTAAAGCAAAAAAATCAATTAGCCGTACAACAGGCAAGGGCCAGCTATAAGAAAACGCTGGCCACTGCCCAAAGCAACTGGGAGGATAAAAAATGGCAAGATCTGCTGGAAGCAGCAAAATGCAATGATACAAGGACCTTCTGAAAAATAGTTACCCATGGCAGCAAAGAGGGGATATTTACCACAGATCATCATATAGATCCCAAAACATGGGTTAACTATTTTACACATCTTTACTCTGACCCCCCCATCCTCGATTTCTATCCCTCACGACATAAAACCCTAGCTACTTGGGGCATTTTACCCGAGTTACAATTTGGTCTGGAGGAGACGGTGATTGCTATCGAAGCAATCAAGCCAGGGAAAGCCCCAGGTTTGGACAAGATCCAGGGGGATATGTTCAAGAATAGCATAGAAATTTGGGCACCTTATTTAAATCTTTTTAATAACGCTATAGCAAGGGGAGGCCTAATACCCGAGACATGGAAAGGGGCAGAAATAATTCCAATTTACAAAAAAGGATCCAGGGAAGACCCAGGGAACTATAGACCAATCAGCCTTATAGATGTTATGCAAAAAAATTACGCTAGACAGATCCTGAATAGAATTAGTATCTGGATAGAAGAGAACAGCATAATGACTATATACCAAGCAGGCTTTAGACAGCTGACGAGTACAGTCGACCAGGCCTTTAGGCTATTGACAATAATGTGGAAATATACTAGACTAAGGAAAGGTCACCTCTACATTGCATTTGTGGACCTGCGTGCAGCCTTTGATCTGGTGCCAAGAGTCTCCTTATGGGCAGCACTAGGAAAACAGGGCATGCCAGGGAACCTCCTGGGCCAGCTGGAGAGGTTACATGAAAATACATTTGCAAAAGTTCGGTGGGGGCCAAAGGGAGAGTTGACAGACCCAATACCCATCAAGAGGGGGGTGAGACAAGGCTGTGTGCTGGCCCCAACACTTTTCTCATTATACATCAATGATCTGGTCCAGTATTTGAAACAAAGTAACCATGACTCACCAAGATTGAATGATGTTCCGGTCCCCGCCCTTCTTTTTGCAGATGATACCATTCTATTATCTCAAACTCCCATGGGCTTGCAATCCCTATTAGATAAATTCAGTGAGTATTGCAGTTCGAAGGGATTAGAAATAAATACAAATAAGACCAAATACCTGACTGTTAACCCCCACAAAGCACTTAAGAGAAACATTCGGATTAGAGGGCAGGCACTGGAACGAGTAAAAAACTTCAATTATCTAGGGATACTGCTTGATGCCAAATTGTCATGGGCTCCGCACATCAGTAAAGCTGCTGTCTCCTTAACTCATAGCTCCATGGCAATTAGTAAAAAATACAAATGCTCAAGGACGAGCATTGTGTCACCAGTATTTGAGATCTATAGGTGCAAAGCACAGGCCGCTGCTCTATATGGTGCTGAACTGTGGGGGTTTACAAAATTAACCCCATTGGTCACTCAGGAAAATAATTTCATGAGGGGGGTACTGGGTCTACCTCCATCCACTCCGTTGATCCCTTTAGCCTATGACATTAATATGAAACAAATAGGCAAATTGGCAGCCCTGAGGCCCCTGCTTTACTGGTGTAGACTTTGGACAACCCCTGAATTGATCCAATACAGGCAAGCACTAACAGAGATCATGGGTTTGGACAAGGCCATCTCCCTCCCGTGGCTTCACTATATTAGGCAATGTTTTTACAATCTAGGGCTGAAAGTCTATTGGGATGAACCGCACACACTTACAACTCAATCCAAGATCCGTCTAAAACAAGTATTTTGGGACTTTACTCTTAGTAGCCCTTTTTATAACAAGGATCTAGGTAGACTAACCCTAAGTTTCCTGGATTATAAGCCATTGCCGAGTGCTGAGGAATGGATAGATACTATCCAACCTAGACGAGCAAAAGTCTTATATATGAAGCTTCGATATGGGATTCTCCAGGTTAAGGCTTTTACCTTTAAATGGGGCCTCCCGAATGGGAGTAGTCATGAGGCGACCTGTGAGCTGTGCAATATGGGGACCCCGGAAACGATGGACCATGTTCTTTTAAACTGCATTGCTTATGAAAAACAGAGGAGGAAATGGATCCGACCTATCTGCAGGAACGTTGGAATCAGGAACTGCAATGAAGCAGCAAGACTCTTGAGATCCAGTACGTTACCATATGTTGTTTTTGGTCTAAGCCGGTTCCTACTTGCAATTGCATTCATCAGAGACAAGGCAGGCCTTGGGTTGTAAGCGCTTTAACCCAGGCAAAACTTCCATAGATAATCCACGGTCCCCAAACTGACAATTGGCACAAGGACCGTAGTCATTGAGAGGTTTCTTAAGTTACCTAGAATGGTCGATTGACACGTATGGAACTAGTTTTGGGATCCAGTTATTCATTTTCTTTTATCTTAAAAATTCCCCCCTTAGCTAAGCAACGAAGTGCCTGATGGCACGGGAGGTACCCTTTTTTTTTTTTTTTTATGGGTCTTATAAATGAAATACTGTATTTGATTCTTATTTATTGCTTTTAAGACCAACATCAGATAATTTGTTTTTAGTAGTTAAGATAATATTAGTTGCTGTTGGAATAATGTGCATTTGTATTACCTGCTTGTACCCCTTTTTACGGCTTCTAAAATGAATATAGGCACGTAGGAATGATAGAAATCGTTGGGTCCTGGGGACTGTCAATCACCTTTTAAAAATTAGCTAAACAACCCCTCATCTGATGATGGTATGCATATTGCCAGGATTTTTAGAGGCATTTTGATATGCCAGACGCAAACATTTTTCCTAAAAACGTGCACCCTATTTTTATAATGGTCATTATTTGTGCTAGTACATAGTCATTGCCACTATTAGTGGGATAGCAATCTTAACTGTTTTTGTATAAAGATTTATATTTATAGGCATTTTATAATATTTATATGGTGATTTGTATGATGATGTGCATTTTATATTTTTATAGTGCTTTTATTGATTAATTGTGTACTTGTTTTTCACAACTTGCCTATTTGTATTGTATAGCCCTGAGGGAGTTCTGGCCGTGTTCAGATTTTACAGTTTTTCTTAAAAAGTGCTTACGTTCCCTTTTTAGAAATGTAAGAATTTTGCCAGTATGCTTTTATGGTATTGTTTTGCCGAAATAAAGCTGAAAAATGAAATGAAATGGTATTCTGATTTTACACGATCGAGAAAGGATTGTACGACTCCTATGATTCAACATGGTTCTATTATATTCGGAGAAGAAGTAATTGCACTTTCTGGATAACGGCATGATAAAATATCTGTCACAAGGTTCTGGGATTCAGGTTTGTATGTTACCACAAAGTCATACTGACTGAAGAAGAAAGCCCATCCGGCCTGCCGACTATTTCGACATTGAAAGCTACAGAGGCATTGCAGATTACGATGATCTGTTCTAACTTCGAAAGCTTCCTTGGTACCCATTAGGAAATGCCTACATTCTTTACAAGTGGCCTATAGAGCAAGCAATTACCGTTCCAACTCAGAATGATTGCATTATAAGTTCCTAGTATATGGTACCTAAGTACCCAGGGCATTGGGGTTCCAGGAGATCCTTATGGGCTGCAGCATTTCTTTTGCCACCCATAAGGAGCTCGTACAAACACTTCTTCAGGACTGCCACTACAGCCTGAGTGAAATAGTGCACACATTACTTCACAGCCATTTTCACTGCACCAGGTAACTTATAAGTCACCCCTAAGTCTAACCTTCAGTTACTGAAGGCTAGGTACAAAGTTACTGTGTGTGCGGGCACCCTTGCAATAGCAAAGGTGCTCCCACATTGTCCAGGACCAATTTCCCAGACTTCGTGAGTGCGGGGATACCATTATAGGCATGTACTACATATATGTCAATACATATATGTAGCTTCACAATGGTAACCCCGAATATGGCCATGTGAGGTGTCTAAGATTGTGAAAGTGAACCCTAAATCCAAATCTGGTATTGGGGGCCAATTCCATGCACCCTGGGGGCTCCACCATGGAACCCCAGTACTGCCAAACCAGCTCTCTGAGATTTCCACTGCAGCCCCAGCTACTGCCACCTCACAGACAAGTTTCTGCCCTCCTGGGGATTGGGCAGCTCAATCCCAGGAAGGCAGAACAATCAAATCAAATCATTAACATTTATAAAGCGCGCTACTCACCCGTGCGGGTCTCAAGGCGCTAGGGGGGAAAGGGGGGGTTATCGCTGCTCGAACAGCCAAGTCTTTAGGAGTCTCCGGAAAGCGGAGTGGTCCTGGGTGGTCCTGAGGCTGGTGGGGAGGGAGTTCCAGGTCTTGGCCGCCAGGAAGGAGAAAGATCTCCCACCCGCCGTGGAGCGGCGGGTGCGAGGGACGGCAGCAAGTGCGAGGCCAGCGGAGCGGAGGGGGCGGGTGGGGACGTAGAAGCTGAGGCGTCTGTTGAGGTATTCCGGTCGTCTGTGACTGAGATGAGGGCGGTTTCCGTGCTGTGGTTGGTTCGGAATCCGGTTTGTGAAGGGTCGAGCAGGTTGTTGTCTTCCAGGAAGGTGGTCAGCTGTTTGTTGACGGTCTTTTCTATTACCTTGGCTGGGAAAGGTAGAAGAGAGATGGGGCGGAAGTTTTTCAGGTCGCTTGGGTCAGCCGTAGGTTTCTTTAGTAGGGCGTTGACTTCAGCGTGCTTCCAGCATTCGGGGAAGGTAGCAGAAGAAAAAGAAGAGTTGATGACGGTCTGGAGGTGCGGGGCGATGATGTCGTCGGCTTTGTTAAAGATGAAGTGCGGGCAGGGGTCCGAAGGGGCGCCGGAGTGGATAGAGTTCATGATGGATTTGGTTTCTTCCGTGTTGATGTGGGTCCAGTTGTTGAGGGTGATGTCCGGGGAAGCGGGTTCAGTGGTGTATGGTTGGGTCAATGCATTTCCTTTAGGAGGGGGGTGTTACACCCTCTCCCATTGGAAAAAGGTGTTAGAGGCAAGGGAGGGGTATCCTCTCAGAGCCTCTGGAAATGATTTGAAGGGCATAAATGGTGCCCTCCTTGCATAATCCAGTCTACACTGGTTCAGGGACCCCCAGTCCCTGCTCCGGCTCAAAACTGGACCAAGGGGAGACCACCCCCCTGTCCATCACCACCACAGGGGTGGTGCCCAGGGCTCCTCCAGAGTGTCCCTGGCATTAGCCATCTTGGATTCTAAGGTGTGGAGGCCCTCTGGGAATATCTGAGTGGCCAGTACCAGCAGGTGACATCACAGACCCCTCCTGATAGGTGCATACCTGGGTAGGTAGCCAATCTCCCTCTCAGGACTACTTAGGGTCTCTCATCTGGGTGTTTCCTCAGATTTGGTTTGCAAGACTCTACCAGGACTCCTCTGCATCCTCTGCTTCAGCTTCTGACCGACGGATCAACCGCAGACTGCTCCAAGAACCGCTGTAACTGCAGCAAGGTATCATGGAAGGCTACGGTGACCTGCAACTTCAGCTCCAGCCAGCAACTGCAACAGTTTCTAAGGTGTGCACGCTCTGAGGACTGTCTGTCTTCACCCTGCACCAGAAGTACCAAAGGAATCTCCCATGGAGTGACAGAGTCACTTCCCTGCTTCAGCAGGCACCTCTGTGCGACGATGACCGGTACTCTGGGACTCCTCTCCTGTCGACGAGCGTGATCCCTGGAACACAGGTGGTAGCCTAAAGTGATCCTGACTGTCCAAAGGTCCAGCTGTCCAAAATTGGTGGAGGTAAGAGCTTGCCTCCCATGCCAGACAGTACCCCTATGCAGCATGTTTTCTGCAGCTCCTTGGCCTTCTGTGCACTCTTTCCAAAAGTTCTTTGTGCACAGCATAAGCCAGGTCCCCATCACACTATCTTGCTAAGCACAGCTCTCTGAGTTGTTCTCCAGCGGCGTGGGTCCTTCTGTGTAGTGCTGCAATGACTGCACTTTGCAACTCCTTTGTCCACGTGTCCTGGGACTCCAGTGGGTGCTGCCTGGTCTTCTGAGGGTTCTCTGAAGTGCTGAGAGCCCCCTCTGTCTCCTCAGTCTGAGTTGAGACCCCCCCAGGTCCCTCCTGGGTCCAGGCAGCTCCTCTTTGACACAAAACACGTTCTTGCATGAACCAAGGCTTGTTGGCGGAATCCAGCAATGCAAACAGCCTGCATCCAACAACTCGATGTGGGACATCTCTTTCACCAAGCAGGAACCCGCAGCTATCTGCTTTGGTGCAATTCTGTACTTTTCTTCCAACCGTAGAATCCACATTTGCACCTTTTTCCAGGTGGGTGGGGCTCCTGTTCTTCCTGGTCTCTTCATCGACTTCTGGACTTCTCCTCTCTCCACAGGTCTTCAGGTCCAGGAATTCATCGTTGGTTGCTTGCAGTCTTGCTTGGTTCTTGCATAATTCTTCACCACAACTTGTACTGTGTTTTGAGGAAACTTGCTGTAATTTACTCCTGCTTTCCTGGGCTCTGGGGGGGTAGTTTACTTACTTTTGGTGTTTTCTTACACTCCAAGCACCCCTCTACACACTACACTTGCCTAGGGGGGAATCCGACTTTCGCATTCTACTATTTTAGTATATGGTTTGTGCTGCCCCTAGGCCCATTGCAATCTATTGCGCTTTTCACTGTTTGCACTATTCTACGACTATTTACTTACCTGATTTTGGTTACTAGTGTACATATTGTGTATAATACTCTAATAAGAAGTATTGCCTCTAAGATATTTTGGCCTTTTGTCACTAAAATAAAATACCTTTATTTTTGGTAACACTGAGTATTGTCATTTATTGTTAGTACTGTCTGACTATAGTGGTATTGCAAGAGCTTTGCATGTCTCCTAGTTCAGCCTTGGCTGCTCTGCTACAGCTACCCCTAGACAGTCAAAGCTGCTAGAACACTACCTAGATTTCACTAATAAGGATAAATGGTCCTGATATAAGGTGAAAGTACTTTAGGTATCCACTACAAATCAGGCCAGCCTCCTAGATTGGTGGTGCAGCAGTGGGATAAGTACTTGCCATTGCCTTATCACTTGGTCACTGGTGCTTTTCACAAGAAAAGTATACTCCAATACTTAGAGGTATATACAAATATACCTAGCAATCACTTTTTCACTTCCAAAAAGTTTTTACAAACTTTTTAAAAGTTTTACGAAGTTCTGAAAAGTTTTTCTTTTCCTTTAAAAAGTTACGTGAAATAGTTTGCTTACTTCTTACTCTTCTCTCCAACTTTTTCTATCACTATGTCTTCTATAGGGGCTACCCGCAGGGCTGTCAAGACCACTTATGAAAACCTTAATTTCAAAAGTCTGAGGGGTCTCTGTTTAGAAAGAAGCTCAGGGATTGGGAAAAACCCTACTAAGGATTTCCTCTTGAATGTCCTCTTACAAGATGACCAGGAGCATCCTGATAGTCATGTACAACCAGAAGAGAAGGTAGAGGGAGATTCTGACAAGGTAGATTCAGGAGAGGGTCCTGAACATGCAGGGGAGGGTCCTTCCACAACAAACCACCTAGTGTAGCTGGTGGTGGGAAGGGGGCACACTCAAGTAGGGCACCCTTCACCCCTAGATGCCAGGTCACTAGGGTTACACAGGTTAGGGAAAGATCAACCTCTGCTCACTCCCATGTCACTTCTGTGTCAGAAGTGTCCCACACATCCAACCCTGAGGACCAGTCCCTAGCTGGGGAATTCAGAAAGCTGAGGTTGGAGGAGGCCAGACTGAGGCTACAGCAACAACGGTTGGCCTTAGATAGGGAGTCCCTAGCTTTGAAAAGGGAAAGGCAGCGGTTGGGTTTAGTTCCCCATGGTGGCAGCAGGAGCAGTAGTTTTAGAAATTCCAATGTTAAAGAGCACACATTTGATTCTAGAGACCTGCATAGGATTGCCCCCCCCTTACTAGGAAGGGATGACATTTACAAGTGGTTTGCTGCACTTGAGATGGCCTGTGAAGTTCAGAGGGTCCCCCAGGTACAGTGGGTTTCTATTCTGTGGTTTTCCTTCTCTGGCATGGGGAGAGATAAACTCCTTACTGTCAGAGAAGATGATTCAGATAAGTACAATGTTCTGAAGACTGCACTCTTGGATGGATATGGGTTAATCACTGAACAATATAGGATTACGTTCAGAGAAACCAGAAAAGAGTCTTCACAAGATTGGATCGACTTTGTGGACTGTTCAGTGAAGACCTTAGAAGGCTGGTTGCATGGAAGCAAGGTGTCTGATTATGAAAGCTTATATAATCTAATCTTGATTTTAGCATATTCTTAACAATTGTGTGTCTGATTTGTTACACCAGTATCTTGTGGACTCTGATCTGACCTCTCCCCAAGAATTGAGAAAGAAGGCAGACAAATGGGTCAGAACAAGGGTGAGTAGAAAAGTTCATACAGGAGGTGACAAGGACAGCAAGAAGAACGATGGTAAGTCACATGACAAGGGTGGGGACAAAGATAAAAAGTCAGAGTCTACAAAAATCCTCTAGGGTGGTGGGCCCAAATCCTCTTCTAACCATCAGAAACAGCCTTGGTGTTATCTATGTAAGCACAAAGGCCATTGGGCAAGTGATCCCACTTGTCTCATGAGAAACATCAAACCTCCAACCACCACAACCCCCACTTCTCCCACTAGTGTCCCTAGTAATAGCAGTGGTGATGGGAAAAACTGTACAACTAGCCAAACAAAGGGTGTAGCTGGACTCACTTTTGGTAATGTAGTGGGGTTGGTCTAGTTAGGGAGACCACTGAGGCTGTTTTAGTCTCTGATGGTGGAATTGACCTTGCCACCTTAGTTGCGTGTCCCCTTAATGTGGATAAGTACAAGCAACTACCCCTGATTAATGGTGTTCAGGTCAAGGCCTACAGGGACACAGGTGCCAGTGTCACTATGGTGATGAATAAACTGGTTGCCCCTGAGCAACTCCTACTTGGTCATCAGTACCAGGTTACTGACACCTATAACAACACTGTTAGCCACCCCATGGCTGTTGTGAATCTTAACTGGGGGTGTTACTGGTCCTAAAAAGGTTGTGGTATCTACTGACGTACCTGTAGAGTGTCTATTGGGAAATGATTTGGAAACTTCAGCTTGAGCAGAAGTGGAGTTGGAGGTCCATGCAGCTGTGCTGGGCATTCCAGGGCACATCTTTGTTCTTACCAGGGCGCAGGCCAAGAAGCAAAGAGGACAGGGAAACTTTGATCCTGGAACAATGGACCAAGTGCTCCCAAAAACCAGGGGTCAAAAGGGCAAACTCTTGTCCTCTATCCCTCCCTCTCCAGAAGATTCCCCTTTTGATGTGGAGGAGTCAACTCCTTGTGCAGAACCTACACCAGAGGAGCTTCAGGCTGACACAGCTGAGCTTTTGGGTGCAGGGGGCCTGCCAGGGAGGAACTGAGTGTGGCACAGCACATCTGTCCCATATTAGAGGGTCTAAAACAGCAAGCTGTCAAAGAGCAAAATGGGAATATCAGTGACTCACATAGAGTTTATTGGGAGAACAACCTCCTTTATACTGAGGCAAGGGACCCAAAACCTCGTGCTACCAGGAGACTGGTCATTCCCTTGCAGTATAGGGAATTCCTCCTTACTCTTGCACATGATATTCCCCTGGGTGGACATCTGGGGCAAAGTAAAACCTGGGACAGGCTTGTCCCTTACTTTCACTGGCCTCACATGTCAGAGGAAACAAAAGAGTTTTTTTGCTCTTGTGTCACTTGCCAAGCCAGTGGCAAACTGGTGGCACCCCAAAGGCCCCCTTAATCCCACTGCCAGTGGTTGGGGTGCCCTTTGAAAGGGTAGGGGTTTATATTGTTGGCCCCCTTGACCCTGCAACTGCTTCTGGTAACAGGTTCATCTTAGTGGTAGTGGACCATGCCACAGGATACCCAGAAGCCAACCCCTTAAGGACCACTACAGCTCCTGCAGTAGCAAAGGCCCTCTTGGGAATATTTTCCAGTGTGGGCTTTCCTAAGAGGTAGTATCAGACAGGGGTAGTAACTTCATGTCTGCATACTTAAAAGCTATGTGGAAGGAGTGTGGTGTAACCTATAAATTCACCACCCCCTATCATCACAAACAAATGGACTGGTTGAGAGATTTTACAGAATTCTCAAAGGTATGATCATGGGACTTTCTGAAAAACTCAGAAGGAGATGGGGTTTTCTCCTGCCATGCCTCCTTTTTGCCTACAGGGAGGTACCCCAAAAAAGGAGTGGGCTACAGCCCCTTTGAACTCCTATTTGGTCACCCTGTTAAGGGTCCCCTTGCTCTTGTGAAAGAGGGGTGAGAGCAGCCCTTGGAGCCCCCTAAACAAGACAATGTGGATTATGTGCTTGACCTAAGATCAAGAATGGCTGAGTACATGAAAAAGGCCACTAAGAACCTTCAGGCCAGCTAAGAGCTTCAAAAGGATTGGCATGACCAGAAGGCTGTCCTGACTGAGTACCACCCAGGACAGAAGGTGTGAGTTTTGGAGCCTGTGGCACCAAGGGCACTCCAAGATAAATGGAATGGACCACATCTTATTGTGGAAAAGAAGGGTGAGGTCAACAATTTGGTAGACCTTGCCACTGCAAGAAGTCCCTCAGGATACTTCATGTCAACCGCCTTAAGCCATACTATGATAGGGCAGATTTGACCCTACGTATGGCCACAGATGAGGGGCAGGAGGAAGAGAGTGACCCTCTCCCTGACCTCTTCTCCAACACTGAAGCTGATGGCTTAGTGGAATGAGTTGTACTTGCAGACTGCTTCAATGCAGAGCAGAAGGAAGACTGTAAGAATTTACTAGGCCAATTCTGTGAACTCTTTTCGCTCACACGTAGTCAGACTACTTGGTGTGAACATACCATTAATACTGGAGACAGTTTGCCTGTAAAGTAAGATTTATATGCAGCCTGACCATATCAGAGACTGTATTAAATCTGAGGGTCAGAAAATGTTGGACCCAGGTGTTATTGAGCACTAAGACAGCCCCTGGGCCAGCTCAGTGGTGCTTGTCCCCAAACCTCATGGCAAAAATAGAAAGAGAGAAATGAGGTTTTGTGTATACTACAGAATGCTCAATACAGTTACAAAAACAGATGCTCACCCCATACACAGGGCAGGTGAGATCATAGATACACTAGCATCTTCCAAGTATCTAGGCACCTTTGATTTGACTGCAAGGTATTGGCAGATCAAATTATCAGAGAATGCTAAACCAAAAAGTGCATTTTCAACCATTGAAGGGCATTATCAATTTACAGTTATGCCCTTTGCTCTGAAAAATGCACCTGCCACTTTCCAGAGGCGGGTATACACAGTCCTCCAAGGTCTGGAACCACTCAGTGCTGCATATCTAGATGATATTGCTATATTTAGCTCCACCTGGGATGACCACCTGGTCCCCCGATGTAAACTTTTGGAGGCCCTGCAAAAGTCAGGCCGCATTATCAAGGCTTCAAAATGCCAGATAGGGCAGTGGAAAGTAGTTTATCTGGGCCACCTAGTAGGTGGAGAACAGATTGAACCACTACAGGGGAAGATACAGACTATTTTAGACTGGGCTCCCCCTACTACTCAAACCCAGGTCAGAGCCTTTCTTGGTCTCACTGAGTATTACAGGAGGTTCATTAAGAACTATGACTCCATTGTTGCCCCTCTTAATTACCTCACCTCAAAAGATGCCTAAAAAGGTATTATGGACAGCCAGCTGTCAAAGAGTTTTTGAGGAGCTTATGCAGGCTATGTGTACTGCACCTGTCCTAAAAAGCCGAAATTACTCTAAAAAATTGATTGTCCAGACAGATGTATCTGAACTGGGGGTTGGGGCAGTGCTTTAACAACTATTCTCAGAGGGCCAGGATCAACCTGTTGCTTTTATCAGTAGGAGGTTGACCCCAAGAGAAAAGCGTTGGTCAGCCATTGAGAGGGAGGACTTTGCTGTGGTCTGGGCCCTGAAGAAGTTGAAACCATACCTACTTGGGACTCACTTCATAATTCAGACAGCCCACAAACCTCTCTTATGGTTAAAACAGATGAAAGGAGAAAACCCTAAATTGTTGAGGTGGTCCATTTCCCTACAGGGGATGGACTGTACAGTGGAACATAGACCTGAGAGTAACCACCCCAATGCAGATGGGCTCTCCAGATATTTCCACTTAGACAATGAAGACTCATCTGGGGAAGGTTAGCCTTATTGTACCTCGTTTGGGGGGGGGGGGTTGTGTAGGAAAGTACCATCTTTCTTGGCATGTTACCCCCAATTTCTGCCTGTTTGTCAGTATGTTTCACTGTCTCACTGGGATTCTGCTAGCCAGGACCCCAGTGCTCATAGTTTGTGGCCTATATGTGTTGTCAGTATACTTGACTGTGTCACTAGAGTTCTTCTAACTAGATCTCTACTGCTTATGCTCTCTCTGTGTACCAAATCTGTCACTATAGTTTAGTGACTGCATATACCAATTCTAATTGGCACACTGAACCCCCCTTTTAAAGTCCCTAGTATATGGTACCTAGGTTCCCAGGCCATTGGAGTTCCAGGAGATCCTTATGGGCTGCAGCATTTCTATTGCCACCCATAAGGAGCTCATACAAACACTCCTTCAGGACTGCCCCTACAGCCTGAGTGAAATAGTGCACACACTATTTCACAGCCATTTTCACTGCACCAGGTAACCTATAAGTCACCTAAATCTCTAACCTTCAGTTACTGAAGGCTAGGTGCAAAGTTACTGTGTGTGAGGGAACCCATGCACTAGCAAAGGTGCCCCCACATTGTCCAGGACCAATTTCCCGGACTTCGTAAGTGCGGGGACACCATTATAAGCGTGTACTACATATATGTCAATACATATATGTAGCTTCACAATGGTAACTTCGAATATGGTCTTGTGAGGTGTCTAAGATTGTGAAATCGAGCAACCAATCCAAATCTGGTATGGGGGGGCAATTCCAAGCACCCTGGGGGCTCCACCATGAACCCCCAGTACTGCCAAACCAGCTCTTTGAGGTTTCCACTGCAGCCCCAGCTGCTGCCACCTCACAGACAAAGGAAAGGAGTGTGACCACTCCCCTGTCCATCACCACCCCAGGTGTGGTGCCGAGAGCTCCTCCAGAGTGTCCCTGGCATTAGCCATCTTAGATTTTAAGGTGTGGGGACCCTCTGGGAGCATTTGAATGGCCAGTGCCAGCAGGTGACGTCAGAGATCCCTCCTGATATGTGCATATCAGGGTAGGTAGCCAATCCCCCTCTCAGGACTAATTAGGGTCTCTCCTCTGGGTGTTTCCTCAGATTCAGTGTGCAAGACTTCACCAGGACTCCTCTGCATCCTCTGCTTCAGCTTCTGACCAACGGATCAATCACAGACTGCTCCAGGAACCCCTGTAACTGCAAAAAGTATACAGGAAGGCTACTGTACACTGCAACTTCAGCTCCATTCAGCAACTGCAACAGTTTCTAAGGTGTGCATGCTCTGAGGACTGCCTCTCTTCACCCTGCACCAGAAGAACTGAAGGAACCTCCCGTGGAGTGACGGGGTCACTTTCCTGCTTCAGCAGGCACCTCTCATCGACGATGACCGGTACTCTAGGACTCCTCTCCTGTCGATGAGCATAATTCCTGGAACACAGGTGGTGGACCAAAGTCATCCTAACTGTCCAAAGGTCCAGCTGTCTAAATTTGGTGGTGGTAAGAGCTTGCCTCCGTGTTCCAGACAGTACCCCTGTGTATTGTGTCTTCTGCAGCTACTTGGGCTTCTGTGCACTTCTTCAAAATGTTCTTCTTGCATAGCGTTGCCCAGGTCCCCAGCACTCTATCCTGCACCGCACAGCTCTCTGAGTTGTTTTCTGGCGGCGTGGGATCCTTCTGTGTAGTGCTGTGATGACCGCACTTTGCAACTCCTTTGTCCCCATGTCCTGGGACTCCGGTGGGTGCTTCCTAGTCTTCTGAGGGCTCTCTGAAGTACTGAGAGCCCCCTCTGTCTCCTCAGTCCAAGTTGAGACCACCAGGTCCCTCCTGGGTCCGGGCAGCTCCCCTTTGACACAAAACAGGTTCTTGCATGAACCAAGGCTTGTTGGCGGAATCCAGCATCCAACAACTCGACGTGGGACATCTCTTGCACAAAGCAGGAACCCACAGCTATCTTCTTTGGTGCAATTCTATACTTTTCTTTCAACTGGACAATCCACTTTTGCACCTTCTTCCAGGTGGGCAGGGGCTCCTGTTCTTCCTGGACTCTTCATCGACTTCTGGACTTGGGCTTCTCTCTCCACAGGTCTTCAGGTCCAGGAATCCATAGTTGGTTGCTTGCAGTCTTGCTTGGTTCTTGCATAATTCTCCACTATGACTTGTAGTGTGTTCTGAGGAAACTTGCTGTACTTTACTCCTGCTTTCCTGGGCTCTGGGGGTATTTTACTTACCTTTGGTGTCTTCTTACACTCCCAGCACCCCTCTACACACTACACCCTTACCTAGGGGGGAATACGACTTTCGCATTCCACTATTTTAAGATATGGTTTGTGTTCTATTGCAATCTATTGTGTTTTTCACTGTTTGCACTATTCTATGACTATTTGCTTATCTGATTTTGGTTACTAGTGTATATATTGTGTATATTACTTACCTCCCAAAGGAGTATTGCCTCTAAGATATTTTTGGCCTTGTGTCACTAAAATGAAATATCGTTATTTTGGTAACACTGAGTATTGTCTTTTATTGTTTATAAGTACTGTGTGACTATAGTTGTATGGCAAGAGGTTTGCATGTCTCCTAGTTTAGCCTTGGATGCTCTGCTACAGGTACTCCTACACAGCCTAAGCTGCTAGAACACTGCCCACATTTCACTAATAAGGGAGAACTGGACCTGGTATAAGGTGTAAGTACCTTAGGTGCCACTACAAACCAGGCCAGCCTCCACAGGTTTTTTCCCTGTGGGGAGGTAAATCACCCTGTTTGGTTACTTTTACCTGACCTGAAGTAAAGAGAAACTGTGGAACCTGTGGTTTCCTGTTGTTAATGTGTGGAAAAAGTTTCAAAGTGGGGCAGGATCACTGTCCTTGGGGCCCTTTGTTAGGCCAGGGTTGCTGTCCTAAGGGTTGTAACGCTAGACGGATGTGCTGTCTTAGCAAGGCTAGAGCAGGGCAAAATGTTTTTCCCAAAGTCTCTAAAGGGGGACAGGGCTGCTGCCCTTCTTGGGGTAGAGCAGAACAGGGTTGCTGTCCCAAGGGCTCTACATAAGAGCAGGTTTGCTGTCCTTTGGTGTGAGAGGTAGTGCAGGGGTGCTGCATTCAAGTTTCTCTGGGGGGGCTGGAGGGTTGCTCCAAGTTTTCTAAGACAGGGCAGGGTTGCTCTACTGTCTTAGGTTTCTCACAGAGGTACTTTTACTTCTGGGAGTCCAGCTGTGGTAGTTTTTGACTCCTTTGATACAGGCCCCACCCTAAGGGTGGTATACCCCCTCAGAGGATTGATATCTTTAGTGGTAAGGTGGGCAGGGGATACTTTGATATCCTGCATGCATGTGTTTTTAGGAGTGTCCTGGGCCATTATGTTAGGCTCCAGGGCTCCTTCCCTTTTTTGCTTTTTAATCTCTTTTAAGATTAAGGAAAACAATTATTTGGGACTACCCAGCATGGATGCATGGGAATGAGACTCTACTTCAGCCTAACCTGAGGTCTCTAGGTCATTTCCTAAGTGACAGTGTACAGGTAAGCTAAGTGACACTACCACCTGCTTAGGGTGAGTAATGCTACCCCAACTAGGTTGCACTACAGTTAAGGGGAGAGACTGAGTGGAGTTGTTAACATCTGTGACTTGGTATTTCTGACCAAGTAGGTGTTGTGCAGGTGACACTAAGTTTTCAGTGACTATAGTGATACTGGCACCTGTGTCCCTGTAGGCCTGGGCCTCAACACCATTTATTAGTATGTGCTGCTTATACCTATTCCATTTTAAGGGGACAAGCAGCTAAGGTGGGAAGGCCAATGCCCCCTGGTGTGATAGAAACTGTCTTGGGGGTTTCTACACCTACCCCAGTTTCTATTATGGACCCAAATGTGAACCCAACTACACCTTTGTTTTGACTATTGCCACCACTATTACTACTACTACTATTAGGGACAATAGAAGTGGATGTGGAGGCTCAGGGGCTTTACTAGGACAGGATTTGTCCCCTGGCCTGTAGCCTTTATTTCAGCACACATAGCACCAAGGCTTTTTACTGTGGGCAGAAGGAGAAGAAAAGGTTTTATTCCCACCCCAGAGGAGTTTTGTGGACCTGATGACTAGTCTTTACTTTTGTCTTTGTCCCCATCCTAATCCTGAGGCTTACCGCCTTCTTTCTTCTTAACCTTGTCACCCCCTGTGTGAGCTTTTCTGCTCACCCTTGTTCTGACCCATTTGGCTGCCTTCTTTCCCAAATCTTGGGGAGAGGTCAGATCTGAGTCTACCAAGTACTGGTGCAACAAGTCAGACACACAGTTATTTTAAATATGCTCTCTCAGTAACAGATTGTACAAGCCCTCGTAGTCAGACACTTTGCTGCCATGTAACCAGCATTCTGAAGCTTTATCAGAACAGACAACAAAGTCAACTCAATCCTGTGAGGCATCTTTTCTGGTCTCCCTGAACTTGAACCTATATTGTTCAGTGGTAAGACCAAAACCTTCCAAGAGTACTGTTTTAAAATATTGTAGTTGTCTGCATCCTCTTTTCTGACAGTAAGAAGTTTATCCCTCCTCTTGTCACAAGAGGACAACCAGAAAATAGCAGCCCACTGCCTTTGAGGGACCCTCTTTACTTTAGAGGCTCTCTCAAGTGCAGCAAACCACTTGTATATTTCATCCCCCACCTTGAATGAGGGAACAATTTTGTGCAGGTTCCTGGAGTCTATGGAGTCCTCCCTGACTCTATAATCCCTGAAACTGCTGCTGCTGCCACCATGGGGTGCTAACCCCAACTCCTGTTTCTCTCTCTCCACTGCCAAGGCCCCCCTATCTAGGGCTAGCTGTGACTGCTGCAGCCTCAGCCTGGCCTCCTCAAGTCTCAGCTTTCTGTGTTCTCTATCTATAGAGAAATCTCCTGGAGTTGTGCAGTGTGACCCCCTCAGGCAGAATTGGATCTTTCCCTAGTCTTGGTGACCTTAGCTACCTCTCCTCTGGGTGTAAAGTGAGCCCTACCTGAGTAACTTCCCCTCCCTCTACCAGCTACAGTGGGTGTTCTGCTAGGGACAAGATCCTTGGAAGAACCCTCCCCGACCCTGGAAGATTATCTTCTAGTTCAAGGGGGGTTAGAGTCTCCCTCCTCCTCCTCCTGGCTACTGGCATGATCTTGGTCATTCTGGAGAAGGAGGCTCACAAGGAAACCTCTTATTTGGATTCTTCTCTATGACTAGCTTCCTCTCTGAACACAGCCCCTTCAATTCCTTGAAGATCATGCCCTCATAGGAAGAGTCTGTGACATCAGAACTAGGTCCAGCTGCAGACATGGTGTGTGGGTTAGGGTGGAGTAGGTTAGGGTGTACCTAACCTACCTAACTTCTAGTTTCACAGAAAGAAAGGTAGAGACTAGATTCCTGTACTAGGTATAATGTACATCTCTAGGTATAGAGTAATCTCTCCTATGGAAAGCACCAGGTGACAGAGTGATACGGCAATTGCAAGTACTTATCCCACCATTGCACCACCAATGTAGGATACTGGCCTGATGTGTGGTGGGTACCTATGGTACTTATACCTTATACCAGGTCCAGTTATCCCTTATTAATGTAGGCAGTGTCTAGAAGCCAGGCTCTCTAGAGGTACAGGTGGATGAGCAGCCAAGGTTTATCTTGGAGACATGCAAAGCTCATGCAATACCACTGTAGTCACACAGTACTCGCACACGTGAAAGAAAATACTCAGGGCCGTATTTATACTTTTTGGCGCACAACTGCGCCAACGCAGTTGTGCGTCAAAAAATTTAACGCCGGCTAACGCCATTCCAAAGCGCCATGCGGGCGCCTTATTTATGGAATGACGTTAGCCGGCGGAGCTGCCTGGTGTGCGTCAAAAAAAATGACTTACACCAGGCAGCGCCGGCGTAGGGGAAAATGGAGCTTGGGCGTCAAAAAATGGGGCAAGTCGGTCTGAGGCAAAAAAGCTGCCTCAACCCGAGTTGCGCCATTTTTTTTTTACTCCCACCCTCCATTGACATGACTCCTGTCTTAGCAAAGACAGGAGTCATGCCCCCTTGCCCAATGGCCATGCCCAGGGGACTTATGTCCCCTGGGCATGGTCATTGGGCATAGTGGCATGTAGGGGGGCACAAATCAGGCCCCCCTATGCCACAAAAAAAAAAAAAAAATACTTACCTGAACTTACCTTAAGTTCCCTGGGATGGGTCCCTCCATCCTTGGGTGTCCTCCTGGGGTGGGCAAGGGTGGTAGGGGGTGTCCCTGGGGGCATGGGAGGGCACCTCTGGGCTCCTTCCGAGCCCACAGGTCCCTTAACACCTGCCCTGACCAGGCGCTAAAAAATGACGCTAAAGCGGCTGGATGTAATTTTTTTTGACCCGCCCACTCCCGGGCGTCATTTTTGCCTGGGAGTATAAATATGGCGCACATGCCTCGGAGTCATTTTTTAGACGGGAACGCCTACCTTGCATATCATTAACGCAAGGAAGGTGTCCACGCTAAAAAATGACGCAAACTCCAAGATCTTTGGCGCTAGACGGGTCTAACGCCAAAGTATAAATATGGAGTTAGTTTTGCGTCGGATTTGCGTAAAAAAAAACGACGCAATTTCGGCGCAACCAGAGTATAAATATGCCCCTCAGTGTTACAAAAATAAAGGTACTTTATTTAGGTGACACAAATACCAAAAATACCATAGATACTATACTACCATAGGAGGTAAGTAATACACAAATTATATACACTAGTATGCAGAATTAGGCATGAAAACAGTTAGAAAACAGTGCAATTAGTGAACATCACAATAGTTAGAAATGTGACTTGGGGGAGCACAAACCATATACTAAGAAAGTGGAATACGAAAGTCGGTCTCCCACCTAGGCAAGTGTAGTGTGTAGAGGGGAGCTGGGAGTACTACAAAACCCCAAAGGTAAGTGCTAGAACCCACCCTAGCGACCAGGAAAGCAGGAGTAACACACAGTAACTTTCCCAAGACACACACAGAGACCGAAAAGAAAAATTTATCAAGAACCAGAGGAGACTGCAAGACACCAACAGTGGATTCCTAGACCTGAGGACCTGTAGAAGAAGAGGACCAAGTCCAAGAAGCATCGAAGACTCCAGGGAGAACAGGAGCCCCTCCTAACCTGGATGAAGGCGCAAAAGAAGAACCACCGGTTAAGAAGAACAGTCAGTATTGCACCCAAGAAGACGGAGTCAGGTTCCTAGTTGGTGCAAGTGATGTCCCACGCTGGATGGAGGGTTGCAGTCTGGATTGCGTTGCTGGAGATTTGGCAAATGCAAAGCTCTCAGTTAGCGGAATATGGCGATGCCTGGGACCAGGAAGGACCAGGTGGACTCTACCCAGGAGGGGGAGTCAGAGGGGGCTCTCAGCAACTCAGAAAGCCCACAAAAGACAAGGCAGCACGCACAAGAGTCCCACAGCATGGGGAAAAGGAAGGTGCAAAAGAGGTCCATGCAGCACTACAACAAAGGCTCCCACGTCACCAGAGAACCACTCAGGAAGGTGTGCGTTGCAGGATAGAGTGCTGGGGGAGGAGCTGAAAAAAGGCCGAAGAACTTAGTGGAAGGATGCCAACAAGCCTTGGCAGCTGCAAAACACGCGGTGCAAGAGGATATTGTCTTGCGTGGGGAGGCAAGCTCTTACCTCCACCAAGGTTGGACAGTTGGACAGTTGGACATGAGAACAGACAGGACCACTTCAGTCCACCATCAGTGATTCAGAATCCACATATCTCAGCAGGAGAGGGGATCCATGCAGCCGGTCGTCATTGCAGTTGGTGCCTGCAGAAGCAGGGGAGTGACTCCTTCACTCCAAGGGAGATTCCTTCGCTCTTCTGATGCAGGCTGAAGACAGGCTGTCTTCAGAGGATGCACGACCGGGAATAAGGTTGCAGATGCTAGCAGGAGCTGAAGATACAATGTTGCAGATGGTGTCTTGCTTCTATGTTGCAGTTTGTAGAGTTCGTGGAGAGTCCAGATTCAGTTTCTTCAGTGAGAAGTCAAAGTGGAGGATGCAGAGGATTCCTTCTGAAGTCTTGCAATCGTAATCTGAGGAACCACCCAAAAGAGAGGCCCTAAATAGCCCTGAAAAGAGGATTGGTCACCTAACCAGGTAAGCATCTATCAGGGGAGGGCTGTGACTTCACCTGCTGGCACTGGCCACTCAGATGCTCCCAGAGTTCCCTGCCAACCTTGAATCCAAGATGGCAAAACCCTGGGACCCACTGGAGGAGCTCTGAGCACCACCCCTGGGGTGATGATGGACATGGGAGTGGTCAATCCCCTTTCCTTTGTCCAGTGTTGCACCAGAGCAGGGACTGGGGGTCCCTGAACCGGTGTAGACTAGTTTATGCAAGGAGGACACCAAATGTGCCCTTCAAAGAATTTACAGTGGCTTGGGGTGGCTACCCCTCCCAAGCCTGTAACCCCTATTTCCAAAGGGAGATGGTGTAACACCCCTCTCCCAAAGAAAATCCTTTGTTCTGCCTTCCTGGGCTCAAGCTTTTCAAGTAACAGGAGAGCAGAAACCTGCCTGTGAGCTGGCAGCAGCTAGGGCTGCCTGGAAAACCTCAGAAGGCTGTAATGTCAATACTGGGGGTCCTCTAAGGAACCCCCAGAATGCATGGAATCATACAACCAATGCTTGCAAAAGCCTTGGGGTATAATTTCAACATGTTTGATACTAAACATGCCTATGTTCGGAGTTACCATTATGTAGCTGGATATAGGTAGTGACCTATGTCCAGTACACTCGTAAAATGGAGTCCCCACACTCATGAATTCTGGGAAAATGGTCCTGGATGTCGTGGGGGCACCTCTGAGAGTGCAGGGGTGCCCTCACACACAGGTACTTTGCACCCTGGCCTCAGGGCTGGAGGACCTGCTATAGGGGTGACTTATAAGTGACCTGGTGCAGTGTAAATGGCAGGGAAAGGGTGCTTGCACCTTTTCACGCAGGCTGCAATGGCAGTCCTGCAGACGCGTTTGCATGGGCTCCCTATCAGTTCAAAATATATACTGCAGCCCATAGGGATCCCCTGGAACCTCAATGACCAAGGTACCATTTACTAGGGACTTATAAGGGGGCACCAGTATGCCAATTGTGGGTGAAATACTGTGTTAACAGTAACCAACAACCAAATTTAAGGGAGAGAGCATAACTACTGGGGTCCTGGTTAGCAGGATCCCACTAGACACAAACACACTGACAAACAGGCCAAATGTGGAGGTAACCAAGCTAAAAAGAGGCTACTTTCCTACATTTAGGATAACGAGAATAGACTAGGATGTCATCTAGATATATTACGACACTTTGATTCAATAGATCGGAGAACACAGAGTCCATAAATCTGGTCAGGCCAAAAGGCATAACAAGGTATTCAAAATGGCCCAAAGGAGTACGGAAGGCTGTTTTCCATTCATCTCCTTCCTTGATTCGTAAAAGATGATAGGCACCCCTCATATCCAATTTTGTAAACCTTTCGGCTCCTCGGACTGCTTCTAAGATATCCTTAATAAGGGGTAAGACATACCTATCTTTGATAGTAATCTTATTCAGCCTGTGAAAGTCAATACAAGGGCGTAGATCCTTCATCTTCTTTGGCTCAAAAAAAGAGGAGCCCCAGCAGATGATGAAGAGGGAGTAATCAATCCACTCTGTATGTTTTCTTCTATATATTGTCTAAGTACCTCTTTTTCTGGTTCAGACAATGAATACATCCTTCCAAATGGAACCACTTCCCCATGTATCAAAGGAATGGCACAGTCATATTCCATGTGAGGAGTTAAACAGGCTTCTTTGGTTTCTGGGACACGTCAGAGTATTTTTGATAACAACTAGGTACCCCTTGGATCATGCTAATGGTACGCCTCGCTTATTTGGGAGAAATAATTAGACCCTTTCCATCGTATAACAATTTTGTTGACAAAACTGGGATTAGAGTGATATCGTTCTTGTTTCCCAATGAATATATGGATTGTGCCGTGTCAGCCAAGGAATGCCCAGAACTATGGTATGATTAAGGGAAGATACGAAGTCAAAAGTAATATATTTTTTATGTTTTCCAAATTGCAAACAAAGGGTAGGAGTGCTATCAGCCAATGGTCTAGAGGTTAGAGGGGAGCCATCAACCGTGTGGATATGTTCTGGCATTTCTTTAGGAACATGAGGTATTCTTTTTTCTTTAGCTCATGTCTCATCCAAATATAATCCACTTTCTCTGCAATCTAATAACGCTAACACTTTTTCTTCTTGATTATGTGGACACTGTAGGATAACAGACAATATAAAAAGAGCTGTGTTTTTTTTCTTTAGAGGAACATATAGAAGGTATTTCAACACCTCCCTTCCCCTTCCTTCTCACAGGGGACAGGAGCTGGCGTTTCCCATCAGTTTGAAGGACTGACAGGACTCATTCGAATCAAGTGACCCGCATTGCCACAATAGAGACACAGGCCTTTCCGTCGTCTGTCTTCTCGTTCTGTTTGGGATAAGGGTCCCCGAACTACATCTATTTGCATGGGTTATTCTTCTTTAGATGCTTGGTTCTCAGAACGGCTTTCGCCTGGGCGATGTACTGTGGAATGAGTTACTCCTGACTGGGAGTGCAAACGGATCTTCTGCTTCTCCATCTTACGTTCTCGTAAACAATACTCTATGTTTAGCGCCAAATCCATCTGTTCTTTCAAAGAATCTACTTGAGAAGATTGCACCAACTCATTTTTTATTGGGAGGTGGTAGTCCCTGTGGCTGTGGGGCAGTTAAACAAACTTGGGAGCCCACACTTTAAAAAAACACAATTCGCTTGATCTGCCACAAATCATTGCGAACATTTAAAGAAAATGCTTCTTAGATCTGGAGGATCCCTCTGAGCCAGAGCTACCCTGTGTCCCTACCCTGGCCCCTTTTGTTTTTTTTAATTCTGTTTTTTTGACACTCGGCTGAAACTGGGTCCCAATATGGCTGCCGATACTTGTTGAAGTGTTGGCAGTCAATCAGATCTCAGCATGAGACTGGAAGGGTTCACAGAGCACTCCCGTTCATATGCATGCAAATTTGGATTTTCTTCAATTTCTCAAAAACTACTGAATAGATTTACACCAAATAACAAAAAGGTCACTGTCTCGACCAAGAGCTACCTTTTTGCCAAATTTGGTGTAATTTCATCCAGTAGTTCGGGCGCTATCGCTGTTCAAAATCCCAATGGAAAAATGAATGGGGAAAAGTGTTTTGGGACCCCCCTCCCCTCTTTTTCTCGGCCCCGCTTGACAGATCACCCCTAAACTTTTGAGACAGCAGCCCACGTGAGCGGCAATTTTTTAAGGAACATTTTGTGAAGATTTGTCAACCTGATCCAGAATATAGGCAAGTAAAAAAATGCTTTGTCTACAGAAACTAGGTCCTAACTATAACTATAACTATCTAGTGGCAGTGGAGTGGCTTAAAGTGGAATAGCATATAGTCAAGCAGCGTATAGTGGAGTTGAGTACAGTGGAGTGGAATAGACTGGTATAGTGTGTATAGTGGATCTGAGTATAGGGGAGTCACAAATACTGCAGTGGTGTTTAGTGGGGTGGGGAAGAGTGGAATGAATAGTATATATATATATATTTATATATGCAACATGCAGTTTACTGCAGCATAAACATACAACTCATTTTGGCCTCAAAGGACCTTGGTCATATGACCACCACGGTGGAAACATCCCTTTTATCCAGGAAGTGATAACATAAAAGAAGGACTCAACAATATGTGAAAACGAAATACAGACACAGCACCATCTTGTAATTTGTTGACATCATACAGCATAAATTGAAAAATACCCACAAGGTATTAAAGTGTGCTTTAAACAAAAAGCCAAATTAACAGATTTAACAAAGAAAATTGGAATAAATGTGAAAGGTGACATTGCGAGATACTTGAAAAATTAACAAATCTAGTCCCATATTGTACATTATAGTAACTTCTAGATTTCATATTGGTTAAACAGGGTATGAGTAGTAAAGTTCCGTAGTGAAAAATCCACATTGATACAATTATGACAAGAAGCTCAGAATATGGTACAAATGGTGATGTGGTACATGGCAACTAAAGTCACAGCTACAACCACACATCAATATATCTATGGCATAGGTCAAAATAACTTGAAAATAGTAAAATAAAAGTAAAAATAAATATAAAGGGCCTAGTCTAAGTCAGGATCAAAGTACATATGACTATCTGCTGTCTATCTATCTATCTATCTATCTATCTATCTATCTATCTATCTATCTATCTCTCTCTCTCTATATATATATATATATATATATGTATATATGTGATACAGCATCTCCAGTGCAATACCGAAAGGATCACGTGCACTCCAGCCATGTTGCAAATCACACTGCACTGGGTCTTCAGATATGGAACCAACACCTAACGCTCTTGGTGCCTTGGACACAGGTGAAGAAAACCTTCATTTTCCCAACATACATCCTGAACACCAACCCCTTCCGTGAGAGAAATCAGAAAGGATTACCAAAAAGAATATAATTAATTTGTATAATGGGGGCCATCTTAACACAGGCTTAATCTTATAATGTAGATTTTCCTAGTAATTTATGACGGAAAGTCTTAATTTTATTAAAGACACAGAGGCGAGTATTATGCTTCTCTATCTTGCTTTAATTTTAACAGCAACAGTCAAGAACTACAACTCCCAAAAGGCTTAGAATAAAGAAGCCAATGGGAGCGAAAAACGTAAGTAAAAACTGCACCAATCAGAACAATAGAAGCTACGTATCCCCAAAGCTTGACTGCGACCAGCCCTCTTTCTTGATGCGAGAAGGCTAGTAATTAGGAGAAAACAACGGTAAAATGACCAAGACTATGGCAACTGCTAAAGACAAAGAACAAAAGTCCTGGATCAGGTCCAAACATAAACGAAGTGAGGAAGATATCCGGTAGGGAGTAACGGAGCTGCATCGGAGAGGATCCGGCCGTCCAGACGATATGTTGCTGCTTGACAAAACCACCTTCTGATCAGGTAGAGGTTGGAGTTGGAGCGGAGATTGCTGCAGGGAGGGAAAGACAAGAGAAAAAATCAGAAGCATCTCCTTGTTGAGGCAGGATAATACTCGCCTCCGTGTCTTTAATAAAATGAAGACTTTACGTCATAAATTACTAGGAAAATCTACATTTTATGTCAAGAACAGAGGCTCATATTATGCTATTTTAATGCATATTAATCACAATTGATGTAGCAGTATGAACTGGTTTACAGTAAAACGTCCTGAAAACATTATCATTGGACCAATCAGCGGATCTCAGAATGTCCTCTAACCTGGATCCAACCCAAAAGGCCTTGGAAGCCATGGCCCCTCTAACTGAGTGAGCTCCAAAAATGGAGGTATCAATCCCTGCCAGGGACATTACCCAACGAACCCATCTGGCTAGAGTAGCAGCAGACACGGGATTGTGTGGTTTACGGAAAGAAATTAACAACTGGGAAACAGAGGACTTTCTGAGATTAGCTGTACGTTCCTCGTAACACTTGAGACATTGTCCTACACATAGCTTAGGTTGATCGGGAAAATATGGGTAAAAAACTGTGCGTAAATTAGTTTTAGTACGTTTCATAATAGAAAATTGTACCCCTGTAGGGGCAAACTGTCGGGAGGTAATGTCAAGTGCTCTAACATCTGATAAACGCTTAATGGACACTAAACAAAGCAGCATAGTAAGTTTTGCTGAAAGCATTTTTAAAGATAGGTCAGAATTATCCTGCCAAGAGAGAAACAAATTCAAAACAACATTTGCATCCCATAACTTTGAATATTTAGGTAGAGGAGGAATTGAAAATTTTACTCCCTTTAACAATCGGCAAATAAGAGGGTGTTCACCCACCGGTTTTCCGTTGACATAGGTGTGATGCATGGAAATAGCAGACCTATATAAATTAATTGTCCTATAAGACTTATCTTAGCTAGCTTGTGCAGCTAGAAAGTTAATTACATAATTTACATCTGTTGAAACGGGATCGAGGTCCCTTGCCATGCACCAGCTAGACCAAAGAGACCAGGCGGAAGAATATGCCTTCCTGGTGCCGGGAGCCCAGGCTTTATTGATGAAGTCAGTAGCTTCGTCCGAAATTGGGAGGGTAGATGGGGAAGGCCCGATACCTTCCAGCCTGAAAGGATGAGAGTTTTGTTGAGAACCAAGGGATGAGGGTTCCCTAATGGGTCTAGGAGAAGGGAGGGAAAGGAGGGGAGCAGAAAGGGAAAATCGATTGCCAATTCCAGGAGAGGAGGAAACCAAATTTGGGATTGCCAAAATGGTACCACCAAGACCAGGGTTGCCTTCTGACGCCTGACCTGGGCCAGAACTCTGGATATCATAATAAAGGGAGGGAAAGCATAGTTGACCGTCTGTGACCAATCCTGCAGAAACGCATCGGAGGCCAATGCTGAAGGATCCGGATGCCAACTGAAAAAGAGGGGAAGTTGGGCGTTGAGGCGAGAGGCGAAAAGGTTGATACTGAAGGGTCCCCATTTGTGAAGGATAGACTTGAAGACTGAGGGGTGAAGTCTCCAATCGCTGTAGTCTCTGAGGAAACGAGAATGCCAGTCCGCTGTTTGGTTGAGGGAGCCGGGGAGATATTCTGCCGTGAGGGAAATCCCATTGTCTAAACAATATCCCCAGGGGCTTTTTGCCAGGTCTGCTAACGGCTTCGATCTGGTTCCTCCTAGATGGTTTATGTATCGGACAGCCGAAACATTGTCCATACGGAAGAGGATGGTACACTGAACCCTGCCTTTTGCCAGACTCTTTATTGCAAAGGAACCTGCAAGCATCTCTAAATAAGTTGATGTGCCATCTGGACTCCGTTAGTGACCATGTACCGCCAGTCGAGAGTGGTCCACAGCGGGCGCCCCAACCCGTCAGGCTTGCATCGGACTCTAACACAAGATCTGGGGCTGATGGAAAGATGGTTCTGCCATTCCAGGCATCTAAATGGTCTATCCACCATTGGAGCTCTAGGCGAGATTCTTGATCTAGAACAATCAGGTCCGAATAGGCTAGGCCTTTTCTGAGGTGA
The DNA here is from genome assembly GCF_031143425.1 of Pleurodeles waltl. Taxonomy (NCBI): domain Eukaryota; kingdom Metazoa; phylum Chordata; class Amphibia; order Caudata; family Salamandridae; genus Pleurodeles; species Pleurodeles waltl. The sequence continues at coordinate 140,132,213 of NC_090451.1, forward strand.
CAAATTTTTAATCTTTGGAGGGCTCGATAGAGCAAAGGGCCGGGGAATATGGCCTGAATCGAAGAGGACAAGAGGCCCACAATCCTGGCAAAAGATCTCAGAGAGATGTGGGTTTTTCGAAGAGTTCTTCGGATTTCCGATTTGATAGAATTTACTTTTTGTAAGGGAAGGTGAAGAGAGGAAGAAGAGGAGTCTATTTCGAATCCTAGGAACTGAATTCTTTGAGAAGGGACCATGCTTGATTTTTCTTCGTTGACAAGAAAACCCAATTGGGAGAGAAGAGAACAAGTTAATTGTAGATGGGAGAGAAGGGTCTTGCGATTCTGATGCAAGATAAGGATATCGTCGAGATAAATCAGCGGTCTGATGCCCAAAGCTCTGAGATGCGCCGCTATTGGCTTCATCAACTTTGTGAAGCACCATGGTGCTGATGACAGACCGAACGGAAGGGAAGAAAAATGGTAAATTTGCCCGAGCCAACGAAACTGAAGATACTTTCGGTGGTCCTGATGAATGGGAACTGAAAGGTACGCATCCTGAAGGTCTAGACGTACCATGAAATCTAGAGGGAGGAGTATATCCCATAAATGGAGAATTGTTTCCATCTTGAAATGTCGATATATGACAAACTGGTTGAAAAATTTTAGGCTTATGACTGGCCTGAATTTTTTGTTCTTCTTTTGAACCAAGAATAGTGAACTGAGGAACCCGGAGGGATCTGACGTCGAGATTTGAATGGCGTTTTTGGAAAGGAGAGAATTCACTTCCTCTGAGATGAGAAGAGACATTTCATTTGAAAAGATCAGCGGAGGGGGAAAATAAACCTGAAGAGGTTGGGAATAAAATTCTATTTGATAACCCTGAACGGTATTCAGAACCCATGGATCGGAAGTTAAAGGGCGCCAATTTTGAATGAAGTAACTTAGCCTTCCCCCCACTGGAGGAAGGCCAGAGGTAAGGCTTACCTTGCGTTTTGTTGGCTCTGAAACCGCATTGTCCATGGCCCCTGTAGCCCCTGCCTCTTTGAGGGTAAAACTGGGGTTTGTAGGCTTGATATCCGTAGTTGGAGTATCCGTATGAGGAGCCTCTGATTCCCTGAGGGTGAGGGAAACGGCCGGTAGAGCGGCTCCTGCCTGTACCGGCCCTGGCGAAAACCCGTTGGTTAAACACCTTTTTAATATTCTGCTGTGCCTTGTCAATTGAGGAAAAAGTAGCCACGAACTTTCCAAGGTCTTTAACAAATGAGTCCCCGAAGAGATGACCCCCAGCTCTCGCTCCAGGATCCATGGAAGCCAGATTGGATAGTTTGGGATCCAATTTGAGTAGAAGCCTCTTCCTTCTCTCATGAGTGATGGCCGCGTTGGCATTGCCTATCAAGCAGAAAGCCCTTTGGGTCCAGAGAGAAAGTTCGGAAGGGTCGATGTCGGTATTTTCTATTTTGGCTGCTTCCGCCAAGTCCAAAATAAGAGCCAACGGACCCACTAAGTCCAGTAGTTTATCCTGGCAATTTGACCAGGCCTTGTCTACCCCTTTGCGGGGGTCTTTGCCAAATTTAGAGAAAAAAGTTAAGAGAGATTCATCAATCACAGGGGTTGTGGTAATATTAGAAGAGAGGGAAGGTCTGGGACATTCTGATCGCATTTTAGCTCTCATTTGCTTATCCAGGGGAAGCCTTAACCTGGACGTTATTTATTGACCCACATGGGCTGCGGGAGTCCACTCTGTGGAGTTGGGATGGTGGAGATAGGAAGGGTCAAACATGGGATTACCTTCTGAGTCTAGAACAATTTTTGCGGAAAAGGGGATAGAAACTTCCAATTTAGGCTTTTTAGGAGGGGAAGCCTGAGAGAGCGAACCCCACACATCGGAATCATCATCCCCATCATCCATATCGCCGACATCATCGTCGGTATCCGAAATATGTGAAATTACAATTTGTTTTGGCGCTGGTACAGTATTTTGTGTCTTGGACTTACGTTTACCAGATACTTGTTCAAAATTCCCCTCCTGTGAAGGAGGCCCGGGAGGCATTTCATCCTCAGTCATGGGTGAAGAGACTTCACCAGTCAGCAAAGCACCATCATTTTGTCGTGACAAATTCTTGTTTTTTTCTCTTTCTGCTATCCCCCGCAGAATGGGCCATGAAGGATTTGTAGAACATGTTCTGAACAGAACTCTCAATGTTTTTTGACATTTTAGACATAGTGGCTGCCATAGCCTTTGTCATAGCCTCATTAATAAAGGCTCCAAAATCTTTATTGCCTGAAATTTCAGAAAAGGGATTTTGACCTTCCATACTGGCTAAAAACCACCAGGGGGCGAAAGGGTAGGACAAAATATACAGTAGGCGAGGTAAAAACCTGAGAGGAAACAGTTAATACTGTGGGCAGGCTGAAAATATCGATAAACACGCCCTAGGAGGCGTGGCCGAATGCCTAGCACCGAGGGAATGGAGACCGGAGAGTTGCAAACCTCGCGGACGAGGTATAGGGCTGTTCATGATGGCCCGGCACACTCGGGCATCGAAAACGGCAGTACGCGGCCGGCTGAGAAAGAGGAAAGCCGCGGAGGACGCAGGTGAGGGAAAACGGACGCGTTCAATACGAACGCGGCCGTTAGAACGTTCGAGGCAGCAACGCTGCCTGGAACACGCGCGAGCGCTCAACCGCTTAAATCCGAGCCGTATAAGCCGAAAGAAACCAAAGTAACAGAAATTACATTAAAGACGAACGCGCAGACTTAAATGTCATAAAAGTAAATACAATACATATGATATAAGAATTAAGCGTAGGAAAGAAAAGTGTATGACTTATCTTGACTGCGAGCAGCAAGAAAGAGGACTGGTCGCAGTCAAGCTTTGGGGATACGTAGCTTCCATTGTTCTGATTGGTGCAGTTTTTACTTATGTTTGTCGCTCCCATTGTCTTCTTTATTCTAAGCCTTTTGGGAGTTGTAGTTCTTGACTGCTGCTGTTAAAATTAAAGCAAGATAGAGAAGCATAAAATGAGCCTCCGTTCTTGACATAAAATTGCTATATATCGAAAGGTCTTTGTGTCAACTGTATAACTATCAATAATGATATTACCTTATATTAGGTATCATCGCAGCACATAATATAATGTTGGTCCTACATCAGTCATTATTCATGATTTAATAAAAGATCTAATTATACCTTCATAGTGGATACTGGTCTCATGTTAATTCAACTCAACAGATTCTCAACAGCCAAGTATAAGGCATGAATAGATTATGGGCAAAATAGAGCCCATCACGTAATGTTCCACATAGATTCTTTCCCATAGTACAAAGTCTCATCCCTTTAATCAAATTCACATCAATGTCCAATATATCCCAGGGCAGCAAAAATTATTATATACCATACCATTCTGACCAACATGTTCAAATATGCCCAAGTGGGCTAGAATAGTTTCTGTCATTATTTCAAACATTACATTATGCACAGTAAGCTCTAAAACAGAAAAAACAGGAGATTCTTAGCTCATGGCTGCCAAGGACAATAGAAAACACCACAGGTGCCCTCCGTAGTCCTAAAGAAAAAAAACTAAAGTTGGTGACTGACACCCCATATTGGTAAAAAAAACTGAGAAAAAAGAAGCATTCAAACAAAACTCTAAAACATGTTACACTTTGATTAAAAACCAAATACATTAGTGCTTGGTCTCTAGAAAGAGAAACTGAGGAAAAGGTTATTTATTCTTCACACATGGCCACATCATAAAACAGGGGGGCATCCTCTTCATCACAGATGATTGTACAACTCCTCATCTGTATTCAATCCATTAGGGTCCATGGTATTCAACTCCAATATATACCTTGACCTCAAGTTGTCTCAATCTGAGCTCCCTATCACCTCCCCTCTTCAAAATACCCACACGATCAATCACAAAGAAACTACATTTTGTGATATCTCTCTTGTGGAATAAACAAAATGGCGTGCCACTGGGTACTGTTGATCCACTTGTCTAATGGCCCTCATTTGTCCTAATACCCGTTTCTTAGTGGGGTGTACGGTACTTGAGGTCACACAGCATGTAAGGACATAAAAACTGTAATCAGTGGTACCAGTAAAATGATGGTTAATCTTCTTCTTCCTATGCGTTAGAGGAGATACAAAATTAATCAATAATGAGAGTTGCAACACCGCTGGAGTGCGCATGACCCTTTCAGCATTGAGTTGGAGATGCTGTATCACATTCACGGGCTGCCTCGACCGTATGTGCACTGCTGCTGCTGGGACCCGGGCATGAGGCCCTTGGGAGGACCGTTATATATATATATATATATATATATATATATACATATATATATATATATATATATATATATATATATGTACATATATATATATATATATATATATATATATATATATATATATATATATATCATAATATCATATTGGAATTACTACAGTTACCACATCATAATTAGTTAGAATAAGTAATATTATGAAAGAAATGATGACTCTGTAATGGTTTGGAAATGAACATATGTCCACAGTGGAATGCTCAGGTCTTAGGGCCTCATTATGACCCTGGTGGTCTTAAGAGCGCCGGAGGTGCGGTGGGGTTCGGACCGCCACCAATGTGCCAGTCCGACAGCCCCATTAAAACCGTGGTGGTTGTGCCACACCGCCACTTCCCCACTGGAATAATTAAAAAGTGCAATGGGTGCTGGTGCACCCTACGCACAGCAACATTGCTGCTGGCTCTATTGTGAGCCAGAGTCAATGTTGCAGGATGTTTCCTGCTGGCCCAGAAGGCAGAAACTCTGTTTCTGCTTGCTGACCGAGCGGGAAACTCGTAATAGGGGCCGCGGAAAGGGGAACGCACTGGTGGTAACCTGACCGCAGGACTTCGAGGGATGGCCATTTCCGGCTGCTAAAGTCATAATTAGGGCCTTAAACTTTAAAGTATACTTAGTCAAAATGTGACTGAATATTAATTCCTAAATAAAATACACGTAACAACATCATAAACCTCAATGGGTATCAGAAATAGAGAGTACGTACTCTGGGTATAGCACAAACCATTGCTAAAGAATTTGTATTTTATTTAAACACGTGTTCGGTCAATGAAGACCATTACACGAAAAAGCGAGAAAAAGAAAAGAGAGGAGAATAAGAAAAATAAAAAGAAAAGGAAAACAACAAAAAGCCATGGAGTCATAAATACAGTAATAAAAAAATTTATTAAAAATGTTTCCGCTAAGTTGTGGAGTGCTACGAAGTTGCTTGGAGGCTGGTTGTGCGTTTGTCTTGCTTGCTCAGTCTCTTGAAGAAGGTACCCTAATTTGTCCACAAATTTAGCCAGTCTGCATCTGTGCTGTACGTCGACCCTTTAATGCTTGCCAATATCGCCTGTCTGCATCTTCTCAGCCCCCTTTGAAGGCAAACTGGTCGTAGGAACCTGTTGTGATCTGATGTAATGCTTTTTCATGGGCAGATCAGAGTTTCCGGAGCCAGCCCACATAATTGACAGGTGTCAGTCATGTTGACTCTTGTCCACCTGGGAAGGTGGACATACGTTAGAAGGCAGCCCATTCGATAGCTCATGAACGCTGCTTTAATCCGTGGATTAACTGCTGCTCCCAGATATAGTTGTGTAATTAGAGAGCCGTATGATGATAAAACCAGCCAGGCATGGCTTCGTTTTGATAAAGAGAGAGACTTGGTGCTTACTTTTATTGCACATTTGACAAGCTGATGTGAGCTGAGTTGGAGTAGTCGATCTTCAAGGCCCAGTATTGTCAAGGGGGACTCGAGGTAGAGGCGGAAGGCGGAAGTTGGGTCCAAAGTCATTTCCGCCCAAATAGGAGAGCTTAGTGAGCCTTCTTTTGCTACCTTGAGCTTATGGCTTAGGTTGATAAATGCCCCTTTCTTTGCTAGAGACTGCCTTACCAAGCCAAGTTCTAGGCAAACGTGGGCCGGTGAAACATAATTTGGTATGCTGAACAACCTCTTGAAGAGCTTAGTGATCGTTTTGTCCAAGTGGTCATCACCACGGCCTCTTAGAACGTCACTGCCATATGTGATTGTTGGTATCAATTTGGCTTGGATAACCTTTAATAGCGGAAGATATGTTGAAGAACCAGTTGCTTTTTTAACACTGTTGAACGCAAATGCAAGCGAGGTGGATTTCCGACTGAGGGACTCCAGATGGGGTTTCAAGGAACCATTGCAGTCAAGAAGAACCCCTAGATATTTATATTTGCACACTGTTTCAACCTTATTGTTACCCAAGTACCACTGATTTTGCAGCCGCCCAGTCGTCTTAAAGGGCATGATTTTTTATTTATTCAAGTTAATAAGGAGAGCATTTTTTCCAGAGAATTCAGCTGTTGCGTTAAGTAGCCTCTGCAGGCCTATTCTAGTGTGGCTGAAAAGGATAAGATCATCGACGTACATCAAGCTTGTCAAGCTTGTCATGGCAGTTTGCCTCAGCCTTGGTGAATGTGAGTTCACCGTGTCCAGTTCTGCCGGTAGGTCAGTCAAAAATAAATTGAAAAGAAGAGATGCAAGTACGTATCCCTGACGCAGACCTTGAAGAGTGGGAATTTCCCTGGAAAGGTGCATCCCAACACCAATTTTGACCCTCATCCAAGTATCTGTGTGGAGAAGGACTATTGCTTTCAACAATTGTGAGGGAATGCCCCAACTTGCGAGTTTAAACCAGAGTTTCCCTCTTTCTACTCGATCAAATGCAGATTTATAGTCTATAAATGAAAGAAAGAGGGACTTCTTGGCACGTTGGCATTGGTCAAATAATAGTGAAACGGCCATGATGTTGGCAGTCGTGCCCACCCCTTTTGAGAACCCAGTTTGATTAGACAGGATCAGGTTGATGATGTTAGTCCAGGTTTCGAGCTCTTTTAAGAGAATTCTTGATTCAATATGTAGGAGTGCTATTATTCGGTAATTTGCTGGGTCGTTAGTTGCTCCCCCTTTATAGATGGGGGTGATAGTTGAGCCTTTCCATGCTTGCGGGATGATATTGGTAGCAAGAATGCAGTTCTAGAGTGTCGAAAGATGTTTAGTCCAGATATCTGGGTCCTCTTTGTACAGGGCGACAGGGATACCATTGGGTACCGGTGCTCCCTCATTCCGGCACTTCAAAATTCTCATCCTCGCTGTTTCTGAGGGAACCGAAAAGCAGCTGCGGTGTTGTTTTAGAGAGCCGGTGGAGGTACAGGTTGATGCTTTTGCCTCACTTACAGGGCACTTAGTCAAAAGGCCAAAATGGTGTGAGAGATTCTGATACCAGGTGGGCTCAGAGATATTAATCGTGGTGGAGTGTGTTGCAGAGCTTAGGCTGTTTATAAGCCTCCAGAACTGTGGATGCCGATTTGTCTTTGATGCATGCAAGAGTTTTGCTGCTAGCGGAGCTGCCTTGTCTCTTCGATGTGTCCATAGGTGGCCTCTATAGGCCTGTCTAGAGGTAGATACCACCGCTCTCAAGGCTTCATTCCTAGCTTCTTCCTGTAGGCGGCGGAGGGCAGAATTTAAGTTCCGTTTAAGTGTCTTTGTATACCTTCTTGATAAGGGGCTTTGCAACCTGCAGGATTTTGTTCCTTGAAGCTGCTGATGGTAGGATGCCAAAAGCTCTACTACAAACTCATCCTAGGTTGTTTGTGATGCTTGCTCAGAGTCTGCGAGGTTCAATTTAAGGGACCATATTCGCTTGGCTGTCTCTGCCAGTTCAGGAGTGGTCTTAAAGGACCACCTAATCTGCCTCCCATTAGATATATGTATGGCTTGCTGCAGCGCATCCAAAGGTTTCGTGATCTTTAATTGGGTGAGTAAAATGCAGCTCTTGCAGTAAGTGGTCACTCTGCCCTCTGCTTGTTACCTATAATTTCAATATTTGGCCAAACAGGGGTAGGGATAAAATTGTATAGTCTATTAATGATCATGCTTTTTGGTTAAAAAATGTAAATGAGGGGGGTTGATCCATACAGTAGCGGCCGTTGGCCGATCGAAGTCCCATTGCTTCAAGATCTTTTATGAGCTGTTTCCCTAGCTTGTCCCCCTTGCAAGCCACAGGTAGAGCTTGGTCCGGTATCTGCCAAAGGAAGGGGTCATTCTGAGCTTGTGAGCGGCGGGAGCCGCCCGCCAAGCGGGAACCGCCAGAATACCGCTGCGCGGTCAAAAGACCGCCGCGGTTATTCTGAGTTTCCCGCTGGGCTGGCGGGCGACCGCCAGAAGGCCGCCCGCCAGCCCAGAGGGAAACCCCCTTCCATGAGGATGCCAGCTCCGAATGGAGCCGGCGGAGTGGAAGGGGTGCGATGGGTGCAGTTGCACCCGTCGCGATTTTCAGTGTCTGCTTGGCAGACTCTGAAAATCTTGGTGGGGCCCTGTTAGGGGGCCCCTGCATGGGCACTGCAGAGGCCCCCAGGGGCCCCGCGACACCCGTTACCGCCAGCCAGGTTCTGGCGGTCGAAACCGCCAGAGCCAGGCTGGCGGTAAGGGGGTCGGAATCCAAGCAGCGCCGCCATGGAGGATTCCCTTGGGCAGCGGGAAACCGGCGGGACACCTGTTGGCGGTGCTCCCGCGGTCGTTGGCCCTGGCGGTCCATGACTGCCAGGGTCAGAATGACCCCCAAAGTTCTGAGCCATAGTGGCTTCATCAGAAGGTTCAGATCCCAGCAGGTTCATGTTGAAATCGCGGCTTAGGATCAATTGGGGGCATGGAACGTTATTGACTAGTTCTTCAATATTCTCTTTCAGCTGACATACAGCTTCTAGTTTGTAAGTTTTCCCCAGTGGAATATAGACGTTCATTAGGGCTAAATGAAGGGTAGAGGGGCCTTGAGTCACAGTGAGAAGAAATGTCAACAAATTGCTGCACGCTACTGGAGATGTATGATGGTGGCCCTTCATTGTTGAACTGAGATAAGTGATGAGTCCCCCACTCAAGTGCCCAATGCGAGCCCTCCTTGTTGCCGCGACATGATAGCTCACAAATCCTTTAATGCAAGTGGGGATTCTGTCCATGTCTCTTGCAGCATTATTATCTGGAATGATGTTAGGTAGTTGAGTAGGCACTTGTCCTCCAGTTTGTCCAGTAGCCCATTGATATTCCAGGAACATATTGCAAAATTTGACTTGCCCTCTTTGTTGCTGATATTTAGCCCATCCCATCATGTTTGCCTTGATCCTGTGCTCAGTGCACTGGGTAACCAGCTCCAATCATTAGAGAAGGATGGTACCCCAGAGCAGGGCTGAGATGCTGAACTGGGCCATACCATGCCGTGAGAGTTCCTTGAATTCCTTGAGGCCTTGTTTGAAGCACTGGGTGATGGTGGAGACCCTTGACCACCCTGACGATTTAATAGAGGTTGTGGATAAGCAGGGTGTATTGCTGGGGTTATATGTATCTCCCAGCTCCTGAGTGTAGTGCCTATTCCAAGCACTTGTTCTGCTACCTCTGCCGAGGTCCAGGTAACTTTGGTTACTTCATTCGTCTGGTGTGCCAAGGGAGGGATAAATGCCACTGAGACCATGTCCACCGAGGTGAGATTTGCGGTTTCGGGGAGCTGTCCACAGGATATTCCCACGGTTCAGCAGGTCAAATGCCCCTCTTGATCTATATTCCGGGTGCAGCAAGGTTATTGTAGAGCTTGGGTCATTGTTGCGCAGGATCCACAGAGAGCTCGTAGGGGCTATTTGCGGCTGGAGCAGCATATGGTCGACCTGCTTTGAGGTCTGGTAGCCTTGAAAGTTGTTGACGCTGTCGATGTAGAGTCGCTCTCCTGCACCCTTTCTGTGAGCTTTTCTTGGCTTACTAAGTTCTGGGGCAGTTGGACCTGGCAAGATCTTTTATCAAAATGTGCTGTAACAACAAGAGCCACATTTGATGAAGTACATTTGTCAGGGCATTTGAAGGTTCCCGGAAAAGGGGTCCGGGACGTACCTCCTTTGGCAATGATGTTACTACTAGAGTCACCAACGGAGGTGCCTTCTCTCGATTGGCTTGGTGGGGAGATGGAAATGGAGCGGGCGTCAGTTTGAGAGTGCTAGGAGATCCACACTTAGTTTCCGATGAGGATGTAGGTACCTGAGTCTGAAGCCTTGTTAGAGAGCAGGATGGTTTTTTGGGACCCCCTACCTGGCTACTGAAGAAGGAAATTATGTTATTGTTATTGGATGTTCTTAGCCTATGTTTCCTCCCTTTCCGTTGGCATTTCTTCCAGAGTGGGGGTGGTGAATTTGTTTTAGCTGGGGTGTCAATTGTGGCATGAGAAAAATGGGCCTCAATGCTGGGAGAGGGCCCTGAGCTTCTTGATGAATCTGAGTTCTGCAAGGAGGTTCCAGGGAGATGTGCAGCTTGGTTGTTTACTAGCGGTCGGTGGCCATCTGTAAGGACCTGTAAATAGCGCTTGGAAGGTTCCAAGGATGTGTTCAGGGCTGCAGAGGGTTGGAGGCGAGTCTGAGAGCAACCGCCTCATTTTCAGCCAGTGTTCTTTTCAAGTCCTCAAGGACGCTGCTTAAAGCTCCTGGTAGAGAGCTTAGTTTATCCAAGATTGAAGAACAGGTACAGGGACAGGCAGGTAACCAGGAATCTGCAGAGTTCTGAGCTCTGACTATCAAGTTATTGAGGTTTGCAATGTTTTAGTCAATTCCTGAAGTAAAAACTGCTAGTGTGTTTAGCGATGTAATTTGAGTGTCCATTTTGGTGGACTGGAGGTTTAAGGCTTCAGTAGTAAGCTGTAGGGTACTCTGTATGATATTCAAAACTGTTGGTATATCTGAGGCAATGGCAAGCTCAGAAGGTATGTCGACCCTCAGTTGGGGCCTAGTCTTAATGCAGGTCACTGCAGTTGAGCATGGGGGACAGGCTCTGCCCCAAGGCGCCTAACCCTTCTTCGTCACTGTATACTGCAACCATTGCTTCCCGTTCCAAGGAGGTGAGCGATGACGGATTCTGCTGCAAGCAGCTTACTGGTTTATCCTGGGGAACAGATCAGCTGAGGGGTGCAGAGCTGCCAAGGGGTAGATCGAGGCAGGGTCCATCCATTGGGTGCTTTGGGCGCTTTAACGAGTCCTGGCCCAGTTTTGGGTCTGCTTGTACTGCACTGGGGAGACGGGAGCAGGCTTTTGGCAAATGGTTCTTAAGCCTGATGAGTCCAAAGGGCATGACTGAATTAAGCTGGGATGCTGGAATAACTGCCTTGATGGCGATGCCAGCGGAGAGGTGGTGGAAAGGTGGTTGAAGCCAGCTAAGTTAAGTTTGTCTATGTAGCCATTCCAGTTGACAATTTTGTCTGTGGATGGAGACTCCAATCCAGTGCCATTCCAATAGCCCTGAACCCCTGTAAAGGGTTTAGCCCACGTTTGCAGTGAGGATGACCCCGGAGGAAGGGAGACTAGTGGAATAGATGGATATGACACAGTTTTGAAAATGTTGGGGGTGCACACTGAGTTTGGAGCTAAACCAAGAGCTGCTACTTGGCTGATAATAATTGGTTCCAAAGGAGATGGTAGGCCTGGAGTACTTGAATTTGCCACGTAGATAGCTGAATCCAGGTTTTTAAGAAGAAGACATTTTGCATCAGTTTTGGGCTGGCACTTTGCAGCTGTAAGAATGCCTTGCCAGTCCTAGAGCCCCTTAAGCAAATCTTGCCATGGGGCGTTGTCTGGTTCACTGAATTGATCAAGTTACAGCTGTTGTTCTGTTTAGGTGGTGACTGATCAATTGTGTCATTAGTGTCAGGGACACTGACCAGGATCCCAGAGGAATCAACCCTCCTTTTTCGGATTGGCTTCTTTCTTCGGCTGGAAGTAGGGGGATGTGTGGTTCTCCCAGAAGAAAAATTTGTGGGGCTGCAACTCTTTCACTCACTCTCTTGTTCGCCTTCTACACTCCTGCTGCACTCTTGCTGCACTTTCAGTGCGCTATCACAGGGTGATGACAGTGGCAGCTTGGTTCCCGGCAGCCTCTTTTCTCGAAAGGAGGATGACTCCGGATACCGTCAGCAGGGAGAGGGTGACTGAAGAGGATGGGCAACAGGCGGGTCTCACCAGGATCTCGCAGGCCGCACACAGCCTAGCTGGTCCGCTTCCATAAGAACCCAGTGGCGTGCACTCAGCGGTGGCTAGCTACAACCAATGCGCTCGTAGACCTCCTTGCGATGCAGCAGCTGTCCTAGGAATCTTCCGGGGGGAGATCCAGGCAAGCAGGGGGAAGTGTGATAGAGGGATGGGCTAGGACCTGTAGGGGTTAAGAGGGGCTGGGTGAAGCCTGCGAAGAACCGAAGGCGCAGGAGGAGCGGGAGGGAAGGGATAGGGTGGACTGGGGGGCAGCCAAAGCCAACAGGTGGCAACCAAGAACAGCAGCAGCGAGAGGACAAACGGATGGTGGAGTGCAGGGGAACGAGTGGGACTGGGGGGGGCGAGGAACCAAGACCAAGACCGGGAAGAGCGAAGTTGGTGCAGAGATAGGGCAAGGAGGCAGGGAAGGAAAGAAACACAATAGCCCACGCTCGTAGCCACACTCGCCCTGCCATAACTCCTCCACAACTCCTATGTCCCGCCCTCCCTGTCTTTGACCCTCAGCCCTCAGCCCAAGCCTAGCCCAAGACCAAAACCCAACCAAGCTTTGCCGGACCACACCCAGTAGCCTCGCAGTCATAGCCGGCGATTGCTCCTTGGTGCCGATCCCCCGTCCCCAGGAGCTCCTCTACTCCAGCCCAGCCCAGCACTCACCAGGGATCTCCGCAGCTGCTTCTGCCACCAACCGCCGGCCGCCCAAGCTCCGAGCTCCCAACTCCGAACGCAAGACACGTGGATCCAGCCGTCTACTCGCGTCTCCGAGAATGCAGCAGAATCAGTCACCGGCCAACTGGTGACAGTGCACAGGATCCCCCCCACACACCTTCTAAAGTAGTCAAACAGTGTATCGTAGTATAATACGTCTTACTTCATGAATACACTCAGACCCAGCATAAAAAGGAAAGAAAATGCAGATTTTAAAGTAATATTAATAATAAACAAAGAGAAAAAAATCTTATCTGAAATGAGTGCTTATCACAAACTGTGCAGAGCTGAAGAAAAAGGTAAAGGGAAACCAGCTCCTTTGGACCATTGCCACATCTCACATGAGGCTCTCTTCCTTCTCTTCCTGTGTGAAAGAAAAAATTAGGATGCAATTAAAAATGTGGAATTTAAAACCATGATAGAGTTTGTCACAGGCACATTGACTGTATCTAAAATGGCAAAAATGTATGAATGATCAATAATATACAGGAGCATATATATCCTTGTATAAGACTCAGCACACAAAGGAAAAATGGGGGGAGGAGAGGGAGAAGTGGGGAGAAGGGTGGTGAAAGGAGAAGGGAGGGAAAAGGGGAGGAAGGGGAGGAAAGAGGGGAGATGGAGAGAGAAGGTTTGGTTTGGGAAGGGTTTAAATATCAATGACAAAGTGGTAACCTAAATGTAAATCTCTCACCAAAGCTACTTAGATATAAGTTTGAGCATAGTAACATCATTTCTATCCAAAAAGTACTTTGAGTTCCTCCTCTGTATTTCAAATACCTGGGTATTTAGTTTACAGGTCTATAATATGTCCAGACAATTTGCTTCTTAGAATGGTAGTTCTATCACCCCCTCTAATGTTGTGTGGTACATGTCCAATGGCATATTATGAGTTTAGTCCTATCTCTAAAAGGTGAATCCTTAAAATGCCTAACCATAGGATAATAAGGATAGTTGTTGTCAACAGCTCACATATGTTCAAGTAGTCTGTTTTTCCTGTCACAGAGAGTGCTCTCCCCATATTTTTTATTACAGGAAAATGGGGGGGATGTAAACCACAAATTGTGTACTATAGGTCAATAACTGTGCAATATTTGTGGGCCACTACCGTAGGGTACTGACTATTCCTTCGCACTTTTTCTGTAGCGACACGCCTTGCATTTACTAAGTAAAAAAAACTTTCAGTTCTTGGGTTTCAGTATCTCTTTTGATAGTTATGTCATTGTACACTGACTTATCTCTGAGTGACTGTCCTTCCATGTATGTAATGTTATCCTCTAGGATATAAGGTGAGATCACGTTTGAGTATGTCCCAATTAGATTGCAGTATTCTTCTTTTGGTTCTAGATTTGGTGTTGTAGGGAGCGATCACATGTGTAGTTTGGTCATTGTCAACTGATTTATTTGTTTTAGGCTCAAATATAGGCCCGCATTACCACATTGGCAGTAAATCCTGCTTACCATCGTGCAGAAGACCACCAACACACCGCTGCGACCGCGGAAATCCGCCACAACTATTACGACCCACAGGCCGGAATCCGCCAAACTCTAGACACCCACAAAAGTCCACCACACCAAACGTCAATGATAAACTGGCGATAACAAAACCTCCACCGTCACGCCAACAGGAATACGCCCACAGTATCACGACCCACGAATCCACGCGGCGGTCTTTCAACTGCGGTATTCCATTGGCGGTACACACCACCGCACTCAAAATACACACACATTTACAAAACACAACCACATTGGACAATTCGAAATTCGGATACACATACACACACCACTCCCACACACTCAATACAATATATAACACACACCCACATCACCTACAAACCCCTACGACATAAATTGAGAACGAAGCACAGAGAGAGACACCACCATCAACAAACTATCATCCACAGGCACACAACACCATCACTCACACAACATCCACCTCACACAACACACACAAACACATCCCCTCACACATCACAACACACACCACCTCACACATCACCCACACCACACCATGGCACCGTAAAGACACCCCAGGTTCTCTGAGAAGGAGCTCAGGGTCATGGTGGAGGAAATCGTCTGGGTAGAGCCACAGCTATTCGGTTCACAGGTGCAGCACACCTCCATTGCTAGGAAGATGGAGCTATGGCGCAGAATCGTAGACAGGGTCAACACAGCATCCAAGAACACAGGATGACATCAGGAAGAGGTGGAACGACCTAAGGGGGAAGGTGCGTTCCGTGGTCTTAAGACACCAGATTGCAGTTCAGAGGACTGGCGGCGGACCCGCACCTCCTCCCCCACAACTAACAACATGGGAGGAGTAGGTCTTGGCTATACTGCATCCTGAGTGCCTTGCAGGAGTGGCTGGAGGAATGTACTCTGGTAAGACACATCTTAACAATTACATCCCCACCCTACCTGCATGCTATCACATACCCCCACCCTCACCCTCACCCCCATCACTCCAACACCTCACATATGTCCCACTATCACAAACCACACATCCCAACACCAAGCCCTGCATGCAACACCAAAGCGTGGACACCCATCACCAAAGCATGTCCACTACAGATACCCACACAGATCCCCAAACCAAATATCACACAAGGTCTTAGACAAGAATGTAAGCACTGGGGTACAGGGTCACCCACCCATTGCACACAATGGCACACACAGATGCAATAATCATGCCTTTACACCCCTGCAGGACCCCTACCCAACGTCACCGGACAGGAGGTTCCAGACATGTCCACCCCCCCACAGAAGAGGCCCACAGTGATGATAGCAGCTCTGTCCAACTGGATCTAGATGACCAGCCGGGCCCTTCTGGGACCTCGGGACAGTCAATCAATCAATCAAAAAAAATTGTAGAGCGCGCTACTCACCCGTGAGGGTCTCAAGGCGCAAGTTGGTTCCTCACATACTGGCACATGCCACCACAGAGCCTCCCCCCTCAGGAAACACCAGCACAGCACCCACCCAGCGGGCCCATCCCTCTGTCCCCAGGACATGTCAAGCAGCAGTGTGTCCACCACTACAGGGAACCCAGGCAAACCCACAAACCCAAGAACATCCGGGACCTGGGGGCAGTGGCAGTGGGCACACGGTTCAGGGAACAGAGGAACAGGAAAACAGGGCAACTGGGAGGACAGCTGTGCAACAGGGGGATGACAGGCCCAGGGAACCCACTCTCCACAAGGCCCTCTCAACATCATGGGAGCGGACCATCATTCCCAGGAGACGATGGCAGCGGTACTGGCCAAGTTTCAGGAGACCCAGCGGCTGCAAGAGGAACAGTATTTGGGGATCAGGGAGTAACTCAAGTCCATCAACACAACCCTGGTCACCATTGTAGGGGTGCTGAAGGACCTTGTCCACACCAGGAGGGACACTGTGGCACAACAAGTGGCCCCTGACACTAGCCTCAATGATGAACAGCCCACCACCTCCGCCGGCGCTAGTGGACAGGAGGCACTGCCACAGGACCACGACCCCAGCACCCCACCCCCTGCAGATGGAGAACCACCCCGCAAACAGTCCCTGAGATCCAGGACAAAGACAGAAAACAATGCCAAGACCCCCGCCAAGAAATAGGACCACCCTGAATGATATCCTTCTGTCCCACTTTGTCACCCTGTCCATCCTTAAACTGCCCTAGCTGCACTTCCTATGCCCCTTTGGACATTGCACCTGTGAGACAAATAGACTGGACTCTGCCATGGACATTCCTCCACCATCACCCCTGACCATTTTACAACCCCGCCACTAATTTGCACTTAAATAAATACCCTTGAATCACAAAACAATCTGGAGTCAGTCTGTGCTTTCACTAATGTGTATTTGCTATAACTGAGGAAAATAGCAATGTCCATTGTATTGTCAACATACCTATGTCACCCAGCTCTAGTCCATGAGGTAACATAGCAGAGGTCACCCAGTGGGACCCACATCTGTGAAATGGAAAAGCAAAGTGACAGGTCAGGGTCCATAAACTGGGTGAAAGTGACAGACATATGATAGGTCTAACAATTTTATGAGATGTAGGAGGCTGTGACGTCTTCTTACCTGTGTCTCACTGGAAGTATTGCTGGATCACGTTGTTTCTGTTGTCGATATCCTCTTCTTCTTCCTCCTCTTCTTCACTGTCCACAGGCTCCACAGCTGCCACAAGACCTCCTTCTGGACCATTCTCCTGCAGAAAAGGCAGCTGTCGTCGCAAAGCCAGGTTGTGCAGCATACAGCAGGCCACGATGATCTGGCACACCTTCTTTGGTGAGTAGTAGAGAGACCCACCTGTCATATGGAGGCACCGGAACCTGGCCTTCAGGAGGCCGAAGGTCCTTTCTATCACTCTCCTAGTTCGCCCATGTGCCTCACTGTAGCGTTCTTCTGCCCTTGTCTTGGGATTTCTCACTGGGGTCAGTAGCCATGACAGGTTGGGGGTTAGCCAGAGTCACCTGCAAATGTCGAAGGACAACTGTTAGACACACACTAACCCGTAGGGACAACCCCAGACCCAGACAACTATTCACAGGGTATAGGGTCCTTGTCCTCACCTATTAGCTACACGCAGTGCCTCTGGAGTTGCCCCATCACATAAGGGACGCTGCTATTCCTCAGAATGTAAGCGTTATGCACTGAGCCAGGAAACTTGGCATTCACATGGGAGATGTACTGGTCTGCCAAACACACCTTCTGCACATTCATTGAATGGAAGCTCTTCTGGTTTCTGTACACCTGTTCACTCCTACGTGGGGATACCAAGGCCACATGTGTCCCATGAATGGCACCTATGATGTTGGGGATATGTCCCAGGGCATAAAAGTCACCTTTCACTGTGGGAAAATCCTCCACCTGAAGGAAAAAGATGTAGCTGCGCATGTGTTTCAGCAGGGCAGACAACACTCTGGACAACACGTTGGAGAACATAGGCTGGGATATCCCTGATGCAATGGCCACTGTTGTTTGAAAAGACCCACTTGCCAGGAAATGGAGTACTGACAGGACCTGCACATGAGAGGGGATCCCTGTAGGATGGCGGATAGCTGAAATCAGGTCTGGCTCCAACTGGGCACACAGTTCCTGGATTGTGGCACGATCAAGCCTGTAGGTGACTATTAGATGTCTCTCTTCCATTGTCGACAAGTCCACCAGCGGTCTGTACACCAGAGGATGCCGCCATCTCCTCACCTGCCCCAGCGGACGTGCCCTATGGACGAGAACAGCAAGCACAGAGTCAGCCAACACTGAGGTAGTAAAAAAAGATTTAATTGCACACATTTGTCAATCCGCTATGTGCCTGTCTCTGTGTGTATGCAAGGCCTAGATATGTGTGACGCATTTACAAATAATGCCATGTGGCCACCTGAATAGGGGCTGTCTGACCTGTAAGGTGGGACAAGGGGATATGAGGTAACAGCGCTGGCATTCTACACCGTCGCGGTAGGCGGTCGAAGACCGCGGCGCAATCCTGCATTGGTTAACATTGGACCCTATGCGTCTCAGGAGCTAATGACGATGTACACCGGCGGTGACGGTACGCACCGACGTGGACGTAACCGCCATTTTCTGTCTGTTCACTCACTTGATACCTGACCTTCGGCAGGAGAGGGCCTACACTGCAAGTGCTGCTGTGACTTGTGTCTGGAAGCGACGATGGCTCATGTGTCTGGGGAAAGGGGCCCTGCCTTCACTTCGGAGGAGTTGGAGAAGTTAGTGGATGGGGTCCTCCCCCAGTACACGCTACTCTACGGTTCTCCAGACAAACAGGTGACTACACTATGAGCATGCTGAATGGGCAATGCCTGTTTGGAGTGGTGTGGATGGAAGATGCGGGGGGGGACTGAGGCCTGCATGAGCGGACGGTGAGTGTATGTGCGTCAAGGCAAGGGTGGGAAAGTGGGCCAATGACTGTGACGTTCCGGACAGTTAAAGTTTTTCCCTTTGCCCTGTACTATTCCTCTAGGTCAGCGCCCACCAGAAGAAGGATATTTGTCATGCCATTGCCAAGGACGTCCGGATCCTGTGGGTCCACCACAGACGGAGCACCCACTGCCGGAAAAGATGGGAGGACATTCACCGCTGGAGCAAGAAGACGGCGGAGGCCCAGCTGGGGATGGCCTCCCAACGTGGGAGGGGTGCCCATCACGCCATGACCCCCCTGATGTTCCGGATCCTGACGGTGGCGTATCCGGAGATGGATGGGCGCTTGAGGGCATCACAGCAGCCACAAGGGGGTGAGTACAGTCACATCCATCTGACTCTGCGCGCATTAGGAGGTGTCTGGGTGGGGGAGGTGGGCAGTGGGTTACCCTAGGCCAGGGCGAGCTTTGTAGGCAAGGACCCTTTGTGAGGCAGGCTATGTGGCACCCCAATCCCACAAGTGGTCAGGCTCCTGTGACTTCCATGTGTGCAGCAATCGGGCATAGGCCTTGTACCCCATGTACCTGTGATTAAGTAGGGAATGGTAAGTGCATGGTGTAGCGCAGAGGGCTGCTGTGTCTGTTGTGTCCGCCAACAGTAGCGGTATTGCATGCACTGAACATGTCTTTCTTCTTTCTTCCCCCCCTTGTTGTGGTCTCCCTGTTCTTGTGTGCATTAGCATCATCAGGCGGAGGAGCAGTGCCACCGGAGCAGGAGGAAGCTGCATCCCACATGGCGCTGGAGGGCGAGACAACGGGGTCTGAAGCCACCAGTGGGACGGAGGTCGAGGGGAGCTCCATGGCAGGGACAGGAGCAGAGACCAGCGACACCGACTCCTCCTCTGATGGGAGCTCCCTTGCGGTGGCCGGTCCCTCTGTGCCCACTGCATCTACAGGTACAGCTGCCACCCCCCCTACCAGCACCGCCCTCCCAGCAGCCCCTCAGCGTGTGTCCCGTGGCCGCTCACCCAGGAGGGTGGGCATCTCCTTCGCACCAGGCACCTCAGGCCCTGCCCCAGTCAACCGTCCTGCCCTCAGTGAGGAGGCTATTGACCTCCTGAGATCCCTCACTGTTGGGCAATCTACCATTTTGAATGCCATCCAGGGTGTAGAGAGGCAGTTCCAACAAACAAATGCATACCTGGAGGGCATTCATTCTGGCCAGGCAGCCCAACAGCGAGCATTTCAGGCTCTGGCCTCAGCACTGATGGCAGCCATTGTTCCTGTGTCCAGCCTCCCCCCTCCAACCTCCTCCACCCAGACCCAATCCCCTGTACCTCAGCCTATCCCAAGCACACCATCAGACCAGCATGCACACACATCAAAACACAAGGATGGCTCAGGCAAACATAAGCACCACACATCCCACAGGCACTCACACAAGCATCATACCCATGCAGACATACCAACATCCACTGCCTCCACTGTGTCCCCCTCCTCCACGTCTCCCTACTTCCTCCCAGTCTCGTCTCCGCTCACACCTGCATGCACTACATCTTCAGCCACTACCTCCATCACCAGCACCCCATCACCACACACCACTCACGTGCACTCGCCACCCCCACTACCATTCACACATCCCCTGTGTCCTCTCCCCGTGTGTCTGTGAGCCCTCCTCCCAAAATACACAGCTGCACACCCACACAACAGCCATCCACCTCACAACAGCCTCCAGCCCATGCACCTTCACCAAAATTCAGCAAACGTACACCTCCTACAACCACTACCTCTTCCTCCACTCCCAACCCCCTCCATCTACCCATCCCAGTGTGTCTAAAAAGCTTTTCCTTTCAAATGTTGACCTCTTCCCTACACCTCCCCCGTCCGTCCCCTAGGGCCCGCATTTCCAGGTCCCAAACCCTCACCTCAGCCACCACATCACCAGGCACAGTGGTGCCAGCAATAGCGGGATTTTGGAGTGCACCAAGCAACAGGGCTGCCAGTGTCCCAAGGAGCTAGGGCAAGGACATTCCCCCACCTCCAAAACAGAAAAAGTTGTCCACACCCCGGAGGCAGAAGGCGAAAATACCTGCAACCAAGGGCTCAGGCAAAACAAAAGTGGAAAGTGGGAAGACAGCTGTGCCACCATCCAAGGTGGGGAACGGCAAAAAATCCAAAGGCAGGTCGACGTCGACGCCAACCTGCACGGCGGACAAGACCGCCACCACCACCTGCACCGCCGCCACAGACACCGCCGCCAGCAACGCAGACACTGAGCCCTTCACCAGCACCGCAGACACTGAGCCCTTCACCAGCACCGCAGTCAGTGAGCCCGCCACCAGCACCGCTGCTACTGACACCGCCACCAGCACCGCAGTCAGTGAGCCCCCCACCAGCACTGCTGCTACTGACACCGCTGCCAGCACCGCAGTCAGTGAGGCCACCATCAGCACCGCAGTCAGTGAGGCCACCACCAGCACCGCAGTCAGTGAGGCCACCACCAGCACCGCGGTCAGTAAGGCCACCACCAGCACCGCCGCCACAAAGACCGCCGCCAGCACCGATTGCCACAGTGTCTGCTGCAAGCACCGCCGCCACAAAGACCGCCGCCAGCACCGATTGCCACAGTGTCTGCTGCAAGCATCGCCGCTACTGACCCTGCCGCCAGCACCGCCAGAGGCCCCGCGACATCCTGAGCCAGTGGCACCACCGCAGACATGGCTGGCATCCCCAGTGGTCAGTCGTACGAGGCTGGTGGTCAGTTCCAGGAGCCTGGGCAGCTTGCATGTTGCACCACCGTCAGTGGAGTGTCACACCCTCTACCTCATTCCTTGGCAGGATGAAGCACTATGGGCACAAGGCCCCCTCCAGAACCAGTGGAGATTTCCATCCACTACCTCAGTCCTTGGCAGGATGAAGCACTCTAGGCACCAAGCCCCCTACAGAACCAGTGGAGAAAGGCATCCATTACCTCAGTCCTTGGCAGGATGAAGCACTCTGGGCACCAAGCCCCCTCCAGAACCAGTGGAGAAAGGCATCCACTACCTCGGTCCTTGGCAGGATGAAGCACTCTGGGCACCAAGCCCCCTCCAGAACCAGTGGAGATTCACATCCACTACCTCAGTCCTTGGCAGGATGAAGCACTCTGGGCACAAAGCCCCCTCCAGAACCAGTGAAGAAAGGCATCCACTTGAGAGACTGTGGCTTTGCACTCCCCAGGATAAAGCAGTGGGCAAACCACCCACTGGAGAGACTTGAGAGACAGTGGCTTTGCACTCCCCAGGATAAAGCAGTGGGCAAATCACCCACTGGAGAGACTTGAGAGACTGTGGCTTTGCACTACCCAGGATAAAGCAGTGGGCAACCTACCCACTGGAGAGACTTGAGAGACTGTGGCTTTGCACTCCCCAGGATACATCTTTGGGCATGAAGCCCCCTCGTGGAGCTGGCGTCGTGCACTTATCTGGCTGAGGTGCCCCCCTTCCCTTCCCCCTGAGGTGCCTGTTTCATTTCGATCTGATGCCCCAGCAGCGTTCTCTCTGTTTCGAATCGGGTATCGAGTGTGGGAGTCACCCATGCATTTTGGGCCCAATGGTCCAAGGACTATGAATGGTGCAGTACCCAGACTTGAATTGTTGGTGTACATAATTGTTTTTACTGTATTTAAAGTTTTGACTAATGGATTTTTATTGATTACAATGGTTACAATCATTTCCTTTTGTCCTTGCATTCTTCCAGGGGGGGTTGGTGGGTGTAAATGTTATGTTGCAGCATGTATTGGTGTGTGTGTTGTTGTGGGTGGGTGTGGGAGTGTTGCGTGTTGCGTGTGTGTGTCACTCTCTTTTCACTCCCCCCTCCCCTGTGTTGTAGGTGCAGTACTCACCGTGGCTGTCGCCACCATCTTTCGTGCTCCTGGTAGAGGAGCAGGAAGACAATCGCAGGGAGGATTTGGAGTTCTGGCTCCATGGCGTCCTGGTTCCTCGTGGGTTGTTTGGAGGTGAGTGTTTTCTCTTCCAAGTCCTGTTTCCACAGGGAAAGGTGGCAGATTGGCCTCTCATAATAGTGTGGGCGGTACATTGTCTTCCGCCTGTCTGTTGGCGGTGACCGCCATGCTGTTTGTTTGTACCACTGTGGCGGTCGGAGTGTTAAAGTGGCTGTCTATGTTGGCGGTTTCTGCCATGGTCGTAATCCCATTTTTTTTTACTGCCCGCCTGTTGGCGGTTTTACCGCCGCTTTACCACCAACCGCCAGGGTTGTAATGAGGGCCATAATCTGATTTCTACTAATGGTCTTGACCCATTTCATAGCTTTGCTCAAAACCCACCCAGGGTACCCTCGTTGTTTGATTCTCTTTACCAGGGGCAGCTGGTAACCTTTCACGGTGGTGGAGTGAGTGAAGTTCCCCATTGCTTCCAAAAAACAAAATAAAACAACCCATCCCTTCAAAAGCCCAAAATAAAACAACAATCTTCATAAACACAAACTAAATCATTACACTGACATTCATTACACTAACATTTGAAATAAGTAAAATAAAATTGAATGGTACTTACCCACGGGCTGTGCGTCCTCCTCTGTATTCTTCTGCTGTCTGTCGCACGAGTCAAAGAGCTCCCCTGAACAATCCAGATGCAGCTCTCATGCTATTAACCAGCATGAGAGAAGCACTAAGATTTGGTTGTGGTTGGCTGGATGCTCCTTTAGGCCCTTGCGGCCTGTCCTTGCTCTACACACAGCTGTCTAAGACAGCTTGGGTTGGAGAGCTTCAAAGTGCTCATGTCAGGCTGGCCGTCACAAGATAGCCAGCCAAACTGTTATGTACACTTTGAAGTGTCTGGCCAGCCACTGCTCCAGTCCTCCATGCGGCAAATCAGTAACAGAGGACATGCCCTTCATTTCTCTCAGCTCAGGGACAGGCTGCAGCACGCATCGATGAAAAATAAAATGGCAATGAAATAATTTATTTATTCATTATTTTCTTTTTCACATTTTCTGCATGTGGCTTGTAGCGGGCGGGGAGAAAAGACTCCTCCACCCTCTTGAGTAAACCACTGTTGCTCTTGAACATACTTGCTTGCTCATGTCTGTAGAGTTCTTCCATGCTACAGTTGTGGTTGGCTTTAAGGAGTTCCCCACAGTTGAAACTCAATTTGAACAAGCTGTGGTGACAATTAAGTGCCTGAAACACTGTGTTGCTCACAGTCGGTTCCCAGTGTAAAGCCGTAGGTGGTTCATTTTTAGTTTCTGTACAAATTCCTCAGCTGATTTTTCAGTGCCTCTTCATACATTGAGGGGGTTGTCAATGTATCTCAGTCATAAATGGCCTGTTACATAAGTTGGACAGTGCTTTCTGTGATGGAAACCTGCTATTCCCACTAGCACCTGAGGATGTTTGCAAAGCTCGGGGTGAAGTATGTTCTGATTGCAGTTCCGATCTTCTGCCTACACAGTGTCCCATTAAGCATGAAAATGTTATTAGTAAGACAGTATCTTACCATCGCCAATATCATTTCTGTGTGTGACCAGTAATACAAGTGTTGTGCTCTAAGAAAGTATCTGCAAGCTCAAATACTCTGTCCATGCCCAATATTAGTGTAAAGTGAACACAGATCAATAGCCATAAGCAAAAAATGATTAGGCCACTCAAGACCTTCAGTTCTCCTGAGGAAGTCCTTAGAGTCTTGAATGTGAGACACTGAGGGCCTGATTTAGAACTTGGCGGATGGAATACTCCCTCACAAACGGAATGGCTATCCCGTCAAACGTATTATGCTCTCTATAGGATATAATAGGATTGTATTGCAGTGGTTGGGCTATCTATCACGTTTAGGATGGAGTATTCCCCTACCCCAACTTCTAAATCAGGCCCTAAGCTGGTAACAAAATCACGTAAATAGAAATCAATATACTTGTAACTATTTTCCAATGTTCTCCCACATGAGGAAACAATAGGCCTGCCAAGAGGAATGGTACTATGTTGTGTATCTTGGGTAATAAGTACAGAACTGGGAGATGGGAGAAGTCATTGCATAAAAAAATATTCTTCGAATTCCAAAAGACCTTTGTCTTTCCAGTCCACCAATTTGTCTCAATAGTTTGTGAGACTATTGATATAAGTTTCCCTGCTAATGCTTTAATAGCAGTTCCTGTTATTGAATTGCTTTTTAGCCTCCTTAATGTACATATCTTATTTGTCTGCCAAGTCTCCAGAGATTTATACTCCTAGAAAGAATATAGCAGTTGGTGAGTCTTCAACCTTGGCCAAAGGATGACTGTTGTTCAGGCAGTACACATCTAGTAGAAGAATTTGTTACAGCATCAAGATGTACATGTTGTGTAAGGGCTTTACTGGTTATGTGTACAGGCTAAGAGTATGCACAGGGAATGACTCCACAATACATCCTACAGGTTGTCCTTCCATATTAGGAGTACGTGAGAAGATAATATGTGATTTTGCCCAATCTCTCCTACATAAAGTTCTTAACCTTTATGTAGATAACATTTATAG
Source organism: Pleurodeles waltl (assembly GCF_031143425.1). Lineage (NCBI taxonomy): Eukaryota > Metazoa > Chordata > Amphibia > Caudata > Salamandridae > Pleurodeles > Pleurodeles waltl. The sequence goes on from NC_090451.1 coordinate 140,157,356, forward strand.
AAGAACCTAGCTGTTTTGCGAACTGTACAAAGCTGGCACTGTGGCTTGCAGTATCATTAGAAATCACTGCAAAGGATTCCCTCAGGAGCTTGTTTGCAAGAAGCTCAAAAACTACTGGCACAATGTGTTGCTGTGCAACAAACTGTTTGCAGTGAAATTTTCAGAAAGACAGGAAGTATATGTGCTTACTGCAGTTCACGATGAGAGCAGTCCTCCCATCACTGAATTGGGAATAGTTAGAAGAAGTCCACAAGCTCACCTGTATACTTGATTATAAAAAGTACATGGGCAGAACAGATGCAAATGACCAGGTTTTTCAACCATATAATGTGAGTTGCACAACTCGTACATGGTATTTGTGTGGTGCCTTCTTGGGCCCACTTTGGTTCTCCATTTTAGTTTAGTTTTACATTTTACATATACATGTTTTAGGCTGGCATTGGTTTTAACAAAGACATTTTAAACACTTTGGGCCTCATTACAGCCTCAGCGGTCTTACTAAAAGACCGCCGAGGCTGCGGGAGCCAGAATACCGCCATTGCCGGCAGTATTCCTGGCTCCCTATTATGACTTTTCTACTGGGCCAGCGGAAAAGTCACATCAACATTGCTGCCGGCTCGTAATAGAGCCGGCGGCAATGCTGATGTGCAGCGGGTGCAATAGCACCCGTCGCGCATTTCACTGCCCGAAATGCGCGACAGGGCTATTCCTGGGGGCCCCTGCACTGCCCATGCCAAATGCATGGGCAGTGCAGGGGCCCCCAGGGGCACCCCAAGTCCCCCTTACCGCCAGCCTTTCCATGGCGGTGTTTACCGCCACGGACAGGCTGGCGGTCGGGGACTCATAATCCCCAGGGCAGCGGTGCTGGCACCGCTGCCCTGGGGATTATGACCGCCAGGCGGAAGCCTGGCGGTATGTTGGAGGGGCTGGCGGTATGGCTGTGGCTATTGCGCCACGGTCATAATAGCTGGCGGAACACCGCCAGCCTGTTGGCGGTGTTATCGCCAGTTTACCGCCGGCCGCCAGGGTCGTAATGACCCCCTTTATGCTTACACAATTTTATTCTGAAAATACACTGTACATGCTGCTTGTTTTAGTAAGCCTTTCTCGCTATGTAGTATGTACACTATGTACCAAGAACAAGATAATCCAGGGCTTGTGTTGCCCGTTTGGAGACAGCTTCGGAAACCTAAACACATTATTGCACCCGACATGTGCCACTAATACAGTGTGGTTTATATTATATAAAATGGTGCACTGTAGTATGGTGGTCAGATGAGCACTCAGAAGTGATTTTCCTGGAACGAATCCTGTGTTCGATATACAGCTCTGCTGATGCTGATCCTCCATCTTGCAGAGAAGGATTGCCAACTTCACTCTGGACTGGCTACCTGGCTCAGCTATCCGGGTATGAGATTCTATGGCTATTCACCTAGATCGGGCATAGGGTACACCCGCTATGGCCTCAGAGTGTTGGTAGGGATACATAGAAATAAGACATAATTTGATTACTTATTTTATTCACAATGTTGTTATTGCTGGTTACACCACTTTATTTAATCTGCCTAATAATCACAGCTCATTCTCTCTATGCAAGAAAATTATTATTTCAATAAATGTTTGAAAACCTTACTTTGTATCTTTCTTGTGTTTACCCTAGGCATGAATAAATAAACAACGAAAGTGTGAGATCTGATTCCACGACTTCCTTGAGAGTCAGAGTGGAAATGTTTGAGGTTGCTAAAATCATCTGTTACCCCCAGGAGGTTAGGGGGACTAGGTGAGGCACTGGGATCTAGCTAGGAATTGGGCTCACATCTCCTGATGTATGGACGTACTCAGAACCCATGTCCAGAAACTCTGTGTTCTAATACGCAGTCCTACCTTTGAGTGGGTACCGTATAACATGGCATCACTAACGTTTATAGGTCAGGTACTTGTTTAATGGGTCTCCTGAGTAGTCCTTGTGTGTGCCCAAAGTCCCCTATTGACCTTAAAATGGAGACATCTGTAGTGTTAGAGATTTATCCTCCTTAGCATTATTGGAAGTACCTATTTTTTTGGCCTGGGTGGAACTCGCAGATTTTTGCTACACAGAATTCCAAAAAACCTCTGCAAGATTACTCGAATGGGCAGAATTAATGCTCTGCCGCTTGTTCATGCTGCTTTTTCATGGCAGTAGCATGTTCTGAACTGCAAAATGAGCACAAATAGCACTACGCCTTTGCATGGGTGAGGCAATTTTGTTTTACCTGCTTTCTGTTCTGTGCATGCTGCTGGGCCTGATTTTTTCCACCTATTCTAAATCTTTCCAATCCTCCCCCAACCCACTCACCCTCCCCTCATTTACTTTATCAGTGTGTGTCTTTGTGTTTGTGTTTCTTACTTTTTTGTCTTTTTTTGTTACTTTTTCTACTTTTTTGGCTTTCTCTTTACTTCCATACTTTTTCCTTTCTTCTTTTATTAATTCCTTTCTAATTTCCTATTTCTTTTTTTTTCCCCACAAAGCACCATGGCAGAGCAGAGCAAGAGAGGGAGCGGTGGTGCCACTCTCCTTGCAGTCACCGACACCACCAAAGGGTGCAGCCCCAGTCCATTTTTTCAGAGGCAGATGCAGCGGTATGGATTCTTCATGTGCAGTGCCACTTTCCCTCCATGCTGGCAGCAGATGGGAGCCCTGGAAGCGGGTACACCGTGCAGCAGCATCAGCTGCTGTTGGGAGGATGCCCCAATGCATGCACCAGGGTACTGGGGTCAAGCACACCTAGCAGCATTTGACATACCTCTGGGCTGACATACACGACCAGGAGCAGGACTTGATCAACCTGCTGGGCATAAAGGTTGTGGGGCTCGGTGAGTAATTATTTATTTGTTGTGTTCTACAATGGTAATGTTTATTTTCAAATAGCATGCTGCTCACGCTCAGAGGTAAGTTAAGTTTATGTAACGTTCCATCCAATTTGAGCGAGCCAGGTGCTCACCACTACCTAATCACCCTCATTGGAGCTCGCTTGGGCTGATTATTTAAGGAGTCATGCAGACTCCTCTGTCCTGTCACTGAGATAGTAGTAATAAAAGTGAGTTAGCGTTCCCTGTGCCTTTCTACAGTCCCAAGCAATCTCCCAGTGATGTGTAGAATACATCTTTACATTGACTGAGTTGGCCCATCAAAGAGGGTTGAGAAGCAAATATAATTTGTTGCAATGCATTAATAGTTCTAAATGTACTTTAGGTTTAGGAAATCTGGAATAAGGCTTAGATTTAGGAAGTGAGGAACAGTTCAACTTGATACTAGTATTACAGTCAATCTGATTTAGAAAAGTACAATGTTACTCTGTTTGCCTTTGCTTGTCAAAATATTTTTGGGGAGATTAACTGCACCACTAATCTATTTTTTATCTTCTTTATTTCTTAAATCAGCACCCAAGAGCAAGAAGAGGGCTTCAGAAGGGGGACCACCACCAGTGCCGCAGCTGAGTTATCTGTTGGCACCAGTAACTCCTCTTGTTAATATTATTATTTTGTTGACTTTTACCTCTCCCCGTTTAGAATACTTTTCCCTTGTTTTTTATACTGTGACAGTCTTCTTTTTTTAATTCCTTTTTATTTTGTATAATGCGTGTTCATTCTCGTTATCCCTGCATTATTGTTTTTTCTATATTTCACATTTCTGTAGCTGACTTCCTCCTGTCTGTACTAGCCTGTAGCTTTCTTATGCTTTGTTAGTAAGCTTTCGCTCTCCCCTTATATATCTTGTGGACTGGTACTGTAAGACCATGAGAATAGGTTTTAGTTACTTTACTGTGAAATTTGCAGGCCTAAGTAAGCTATTCTACGCCTCTTTGTTGAGAAGCCTTTCTTTTTTGGCTCATGTTCAAACAACAAACAGTGAACCCCCCAATGTTGTGTTGTATGTATTTTCATTCAGTATACCAGCAGTTTCAATGACAGTGCAGCATGGCATGAAAGCAGCATGTGGGCCGTTCCATTGCATTTGCCAACCATGACCATATGTCCTTTATTGACCAAATAATTCCACACCTTCATTGCACTTCAATGTCCCAGATTCATCATAGCTCTACCCCTCCATTACAAAACGTTTTGGTTGGCTTGAGTACCGGGTTTTTCTAACACTGTCAACCAACAAGATGCCCAATTTATATTTTCAATGGAAGATACTGCTAACCGAGCTGAAGTGATTTATTGCATTGTATTTGTTTAAAAAAAATTATAATAAGGGGAGGCATATCTGGCATCTAAAATGTGCAAGTTTTTTTTTCTAGCTGCAGAGAACACCAGTCTCGAGGCCAGCAGCAACATCAGTGTGCCAGATGTGGAGGTGATTGGAGGGTGAGTCCCAGCAGCGGCGGGGACAGGCGACATTAAGCCACAATGCTTGCTTATTGACGATTACCAGTATACTCATAGTATTTGTTAAGCGAGGCAGATATGCATCCTACCCATCATCAATTATCACCTCCCTGCCCATGCCATTTCAACACCCATGACTTAACTGTAACATGGTTCAATTTGGCACTGCAGTTTTGGCTGTGCAATATGCGTCTGCTCCAGCTATTGCAGCATTTACAAAGTTTTCAATGCACTGCAAACTGAAAACATTGTGTGTTTCCCTTCCCTCCCAGTGCCCACTCAGTCACCTCTTAGTACTTTGCTCCTTTATTCCTTCTTAACTTGGGTCCTAGCCTATCAAAAAAATGATAAATTACACTCTTGGCATATGCCACATTTTTCTGTCCAAGTGATTAATTTATTTAATGGCATTCATAACAGGTTTACGCCGGTTAAAGTTTTTCCCTTTTGACATTTGGTAACTACAGTGACTATCTAAGCCAGGGACTTGGACATACTATGATGATCAGTGACACCCCATTATTCTATAGCAAAACCTCTCTAACATACCCTGCAGTAGAGAAGGTTATGTTTACTTTCCTTGCTGCCAAGCAAATGTATTTGTTAGAAATAATTTGTGGTGGAGTGGGACCAGGGAGTAAAGTGGTATTAAGTGCCTGATGTTGTGTTTTGTGGGTGGGATACTCAGTGACAAATGTGCCAAATAAAATCTATATATCCCGTCCCTTTCCATTTACTGCAGTGTATCATCTACTTACGGCAGACAGGATATTAGCATTTTTTTTACATGAAATATGAGACATAGTATCATGATTATTCATCTGCCCCTTTGGAGTCAGGGTAGATTTGAAAGGCATTTGGAGAAGAGCATGGGCCAATGGAATTAAAGTAAGATAATTGTCTATTACAGTTGCCTTAAAGTTGCTGCAGCTGCAGAAAGTAGCAAAGTACCAGACACGCTAGCTAGCACTTCTCTACTCATTTAGCACAACAAAAACACTTGTACTCCATAGTGCTAATGCCTTACTCATTAATGAGAGGTAGTTTATTTTAGGTTATTAGCTTTTAATAAAATCCTTTAAAAGAAAATAAATCAGTTTTTTAAAATCTGGTGTTATTCTGCCTTAATTCCTTTCAGCCAGTCAGTGCTTTTATGTAAGTCATGTATGGGTAGAAAATGGCCCTGCGCCTCTCCTATTCACATCAAAGTCCAATGGCCCTAGGGGACCAGCAATGTACTGCTATTGTGCCACCATATCATTTTAAACAGGTGTATGCAGAGAGCATTATTTACAATTTGGCTTTTTATTTTAAAATTTTTCCATTCTCGACATAGCTACTCCTGCTGGTCCACCACCACCATGAACACTGCAGGAGATAGAAGCCTGGCTGTGGCAGCAGAGGTTGGAGGTCATCCAGGCTGAATACCAATGGCTGCAGGAGGAGGAGGATGAGGGATTTGGCGCTGACCCGGAGGTCAGTTCCTCCGGCCATCTGCCTGCACCTCCACCCTCCAGGCAACAACATCGCCAGGGTCACCAGGAGCTGCCCATACCACCACTGCTGCCCCCCTCACCCAGACCGCCAGTTCCAATGCTCCATTCAGCATGAGCTGCCACATGTTGGCTGTCAGATGGCACACCTCAAGGCCCAACACGAAGAACAGCAGACACTCCTTGAATACACCCTCTTCTAAAGCCCTTTTTTATTCTTTGTTTTAGTGGGAGGGACTTTTGTTGTAAAGAGGTTGGAAATTGGGAAGGGCAGTTGGGGCAATGTTAGACTTTGTTTTACCTTTAGACTCTTCGTTAGACGTTTACTTTTGACATTGGTTGGGGTGATATTGTTTGGGGTAAGGAGTGGGCCTATTGGAGGTGGAGAGGGCGGTTTTTGTTGTTAAATAAAAGGAAAAATTATTCTATCCTACTTTATGCCTGAAGTATTTTTTTTGTTTTACTTTTACTTTGCATTGCTGACTTTTGTACAGCCTGTTTTTTAATCTGCTTCTCAAAGTGTACTGTATACCAGTTAGTTAATACCAGTTATTTATAGTTAGTTATATCCTTGTCCTGCTACCTTCTGTAACTATATTGACCATTGAGGGGTGGTATGCTGCCATTGCCTCTATTGCCTAAAACAACAACTTATCTGCAGTAGAAGTTAGTTCCTGACTAGTTCACTTCACTTCATCGTTCTCTCACCTGAACAGATAAAGTGACGGCTGCTTCCTCTCACAATCTTCCAAAACCTTACTGCAGGGTTTCCTGAGGTACCTTCTTAATGGTGGTGGTAGTGCCCTAACAGGGAAGGCATCACAAGTGATGCCACACTCCTACCTAGGTGAGCTCCAACTATAGGATTAATCATAAGGACTATCCATCAGAGGAAACTAAATAGAAAGACAAATACAGAGTTAGTGGCTTATATTCATTACATAGCTTTACAAAGACTGAGACCAGACTACCACCATGACACAACAAAGAATACCTGATATTCTAGCAAAACTAGCGACAGTAACTTCTTCTGAGCAATGAGGAGCATGGAATTTAATTAAAAGTAAAGGTATGAAATTGTTGGGTCAGAAAAAGTGGACTCAAAGTTTGGAGTGGACAAGATTAACCCCTTAGCTGCTGGGCCTGCCCCACAAACCCCCAGTGCTGAGCTCGTTTTTGGCTATTTGGGGTAGTTTGCGCTTAGGCCTTTATAACTTTTTGTCCACATAAGCTATTCATGCCAAATATACGTCCTTTTTTCAATATCCTAGGGATTCTAAAGGTACCCAGAGTCTGTGGGTTTCCCTGGAGGAGACCAAGAAATTAGCCAAAATGCAGCTGAAATTTAGGTTTTTTTCAGAAAAATGGGGAAAAGGGCTGCAGAAGAAAGCATGTGTTTTTTTTCCCTGAAAACAGCATCAACAAAGGGTTTGTGGTGCTAAAATCACCACCATCCCAGCTTTCACTAACAGGCATACTTGAATCAGAAAACAACCTTTTTCAACACAATTTTGGCATTTTACTGGGACATTCCCCATATTTACTATTTTTTTGTGCTTTCAGCCTCCTTCCCGTTAGCGACAGAAATGAGTGTGAAACCATTGCTGGATCCTGGAAAGCTAAACATTTCCGGAAAGTAGACAAAATACTGAATTCACCAGGGGGTCATTTGTGTAGATCCTTCAAGGTTTTCCTAAAGAAAGTAACAGCTAAAATAAAAAGAAATTGAAACTGAGGTGAAAAGAGAGCCATTACTGTCCACGTTTTCTTCTATAAATATTACCAGCTATGGCAGATTTTTTAAAGCAATATATTGTTATGTCTGCAGGACTTTTATGGTTGCGGGCATGTATAAGGCTTGTAGGTTCATCATAAACCCTAGGAACCCAGAGCCAATACATGAGCTGCACCTTACAATGGGTTTTCATTGTATATCGGGTATACAGTAATTCATTTGGTGAAATATAAAGAGTCAAAAATAGGTATCAAGGAGACCTTTGTATTTTCAAAATGGGCACAAGATAAGGTGTTAAGAAACAGTGGTTATTAGCATATCTCTAACTTCTGGGGTCCTCATACTAGCATGTGAATTACAGGGCATTTCTCAAATAGACTTCTTTTTTACGCAATGTCTCACATTTGGAAGGAACAAATGTGGAGAGGGGCAAGAGGCAATAACACTTGTTCTTCTATTCAGTGTTCCCCCATGTCTCCCGATAAAAATAGTACCTCACTTGTTTGGGTAGGCCTACTGACTGCCACAGGAAACACAACATGGACACATCACATTTTCCCAAAGAAAACTGACCTGTTTTTTGCAAAGTGCCTAGCTGTGGATTTTGGCCTCTAGCTCAGCCGGCACCTAGTGAAACCTAGCAAACCTATATATTTTTGGAAACTAGACACCTAGGGAAATTCAGAATGGGGTGACGTGTGGGGCTCTCACCAGGTTCTGTTACCAAGAATCCTTTGCAAACCTCGAAATTTGGCAAAAAAAACACTTTTTCTGTACATGTCGGTGATGGAAAGTTCTGGGATCTGAGAGAAGCCACAAATGTCCTTCCACCCAGCACTCCCACAAGTCTCACAATAAAAATGGTACCTCACTTGTGTTGGTAGGTCTAGTGCCCGCTACAATAAATGCCCGAAAACCCAACATGGACACATCAAATTCTTACATAGAAAACTGTGTTTTTTGGAAAGTGCCTAGCTGTGGATTTTGGTCTCTAGATCAGCCTGTACCTAGGAAGACCTACCAAACCTGTGTATTTTCTAAAACTAGACACCTAGGGCAACCCAGGATGGGGTAACTTGTGGAGTTCTCACCAGGTTCTGTTACCCAGAACCCTTTGCAAACCTCAACATTTGGCAACAAAACACGTTTTCCTCACATTTAGAAAGTTCTGGAATATGAGAGGAACCCGAAATTTCCTTCCACCCAGAATTCCCCCAAGTCCTCCAATAAAAATGGTACCACACTTGTGTGGGTAGGCTCAGTGCCCGAGTCAGGAATGGATCACACAAAGGTCAATGTTAGTCCTTACATGAGGGCAACTGTTGAACTTGGGGTGATCCATTCCTGACGCAAGCACTAGGTACAGGCACTCAAGTGAGGTAGCGTTTTATCAGGACAGGTGGGGAAACACTGGGTGGTAGGAATTTTGTGGATCCCAGCATATTTCTCTAGTTTTTGTGACAGAAATGCAAGAAAAAATAGAGTTTTTTTCAACATTTCACCTTTGCAGGGTATTCTGGGTAAGAAAACTTTGGGGAATACACACAAGTCACACCTCAGTGGCTCCACCGGGTGTCTAGAGTCCAGAAATGTCTGGGTTTAGTTGGTTTCCCTTTTCGGCCGCCGAGCCCGGGACCAAAAATGCAGGTGCCTGCCTTACAAAACCAGGTGGTTTTGTGATAAATTATTTGATGTCTCCACAATACGATTTGGGAGGTGGAATTTGGGGCTGAACTAAATTGGGGAGCTCCCAAGCGAGCACTCTCTCTGTGCTTGCGGCCACATGCACCTGGTCTCTGGGTTGGGATAACCCACTATTGTCCCGCTGCACAGACTATGCTTTCGAAGGGACAGCAGGTCGTCATCACCTTCCTCAGAATCACTGGAAGATGAGTTGTTGGAAAAATCACTCCCAGAGTTTGCACCTTTATCCTATCCCTCAGATACTGTCTCAGTATCTGCTGTCTCGGTCTCTGATCCTACGTCAGAGCTGTCCTCTATAACCTGAGTTAGCGCTTGAGCAGCAGTCATCCAATGAGATGCCATCTCTCGCTCTAAAACACTAGACAACGTAGACAGTCACAAAATTGCTGGTGGGTCTATGTGTGATGCGTGCAACAGTAAAGGTCAGTCACCTTACCTTCCCTTCTTCCCTCAATCAGCACGTTCTCTCAAGACATTAAAAAACAAACAAAAAAGAAACACTACTACTTCACCTTGTCACATGCCAATTGTCACAGTCTTTTGCGCCTCTGCGCCCCGTCCAACAATCATTATTGGTTCTCCCACTCCCATGACCACCTCCTTGGATTCCCTCACTACCACCCAGCAAAAGTGCCCTTCATCTCTCCATAGCCCCCCTCGCATATACATTTCATTTGTAATATAGTGGAGGTAATGGCTGGCTTTACTAATCCACTCAGCTATTTACGTAAAATACAGATTTGACCTTTGCAGTAGGCATATAAACCTTCTGCGCTACTTTAAGGCATCAAAACTGCCACTAGACTAAAGTCAGATCCTTTTGTAGCAGAAACATAATCACAAGAGTAACTTTACTTTTTTATTGCAGCCTAAAAGCTACTGTTGAAATGCATCAGTTGAAGTAAGTGCATTGCTTTAAAGACGCAAGATGCAACTGCAAGAGAACTGATGGAGAATATATATCTATCTATCTATCTATATATATATATATATATAGAGAGAGAGAGAGAGAGAGAGAGAGAGAGATATAGCTTAAACACACACATATATATATATATATATATACATATATATATATATATATATATATATATATATATATATATATATATATATATATATATATATATATATATATATATATATATATATGTAGAGAGAGAGAGAGAGAGAGAGAGATCATTTTTATATGTGAGTGTGTTTTTCCTGGGGGCCGATTGCAGCCTCCAGGGAAACCACACACGCATTGACATAAGTGATCTCTCTCTCTCTCTGTCTCTTATATATATATATATATATATAAATATCTACGTATCTATATATATATATATATATATATAGATATACATATCTATATATCGATATTTCTATCTATCTAGATAAATATCTATATATAGATAAATATATATATCTATATAAATATATATGTATCTATATAAATATATCTATATATAGATATGTATATCTATATACATCTATATATATTTTTAATAGTTGTATCGTTTTCCTGGGGGCCACTATGGCCCACAGGGAAACCATACAACTATTTTTTTTTTAAATTGCCCCCACAGTGGGTTACCCTGCTCATGGACGACCCCCTCTCAATTTCATTGTATTTATTTTCTAATATTTTTTTTACTTCATTTTTTAACCTCTGCCCCCAGGGGTAAATGTACCGTTTTTAAAAAAAATAAGCCGGGGGGTAGGGGGCTTTCGTCCCATTTTCAGAGGGGGCCGAACCCCAAAGTGAAATCCTGTTTTCCCCACCGGAGCTGGAAGCAGCCTTACCTTCACTTCCTGCCCCGCCTCGTGGCACACTGATATCACAAAGGGGCAGGTGGGGGCCCGGGGAGACACAGAAGCTCTTCCGTGTCTCCCAGGGGTGTTTTAAATTTTGAAAAAAACTTTTTCAACCCCCAACTTCGTGTCGGTCACTGGTTGCTACCCACACCACGGAGGTAGTGCGGACATCGGCCAGTGGCCGAAACCCACACCTAAAAGGTTAAGCGTTTATGCAACACAAGGCCTGAATAATGATGTTGACGAATGATGTTCTTCTACATCAAAAATATGGATTGCTTTTATGCATGGGTGGGTAAGTGGGACTGGTGTGGGCCCTTGCTCAGGTGTTAGAAGATCCTGCAATGAGTTAGTGTCACTTTCACCACATCTGTCCCATCGAGTGTGTGATCCATATATGTTGTAAATTAAATTACACATCAATAAATCACATAGCCTGGGGTAAGAAGGGTTTGATGAATGGATGGGAAATGGGATTTGGCAAAAGGTGTGACAAATACAAACACTTCACAATACAACAACAATAATCATCAGGGTGATAAGCAGCACATCATCATCAATCTATTGTGGAAGGAAATGAAGCAATGAGTATGACACAGTTCAGTTAAATGCATTGCAAAGAATAATTCAGCCACAAAGGCTCAAGTTATTATGATCTATTTAATGTTCTGTGTTAGAATTGGCAGCCATGACATGGTTTCTCTGTGCTTCTTGCTTCTGACCCCCTGTTTTTGGATCCTGCAATTAGTTTTCTGCTGGTTTTGATACTCTGGTTACTTTACAACTGCTAACAAATGCTAATGTGCAAGAGCTTTCGGTGTATTGGTAATTTGTTTGTCCATGATTGCCATATTTGATTTACTAGTAGGACACTAGTAAAGTGCACTATCTGTGGCATGGGCCTGTAAATCAAATGCCACTAGTGTGCCTGCAGCACTTATTGTGCCACCCATATGAGTAGCCCTGTAGTCATGTCTCTGACCTGCCACTGCAGTGTGTGTGTGCACCCTTCCACTGCCTGTTCAACCTGGCAAGTGGGTACACTTCCCTTTTACTAAATGTAGTTCACCCCTAAGGTAGGCTCATGGCAGCCCTATGGGCAGGGTGCAGTGTATTTGAAAGGTAGGACATGTACTGATGTGTTTTACATGTCCTGATAGTGAAATAGTGCCAAATACATTTTTCACTATTTCAAGGCTTATCTCTCCCATAGGTTAACGCGGGGATTGCCTTGAAATATCTTTTAAGTGCAGTTTCCCATTGGGAGCAGATTGAGATTTGGAGTTTGGGGTCTCTGAACTCATAATCTAAAAATACATCTTTTGGTAAAGTTGTTTTTTAGATTGTTTGTTTGAAAATGCCACTTTTAGAAAGTGGGCATTTTCTTGCTTAACCATTCTGTGCCGTAGGTTGGCTGTTGAATCCACGTCTGGGTCAGACTGACAGTTGGGCTATTTGTGAATTCACTCTAGACAGTAACACAAAGGGAGCTGAGGTGTGTCTTGCGTTTCCTGATGAGTTTTCCTGGGCTAGACTGGGAGTGAGGAGCTGTCACCTGCACTTGTACCTGTCCTCTCACAATACAGTCTCCAACCCCCTAGTGTGTATCTGGGGAAGAGCAAAGAAAAGGCAGGGGTTGTGCACTACAAAGACTTGCCTACCTCAAAGGCAGAAATGGGTATACGTAGTAGACCCAAAACCCCAGATGTTTAGATTACTTCTGGATCAAGAGGAGCCTCTGTCAAGAAGAAGAGCTTGATGCTTGAGGAGAACCTGCACTCTGCCTGCTGCTTTGCTGCGCTGGTCTGCTTCTTCTGCCTGAAGAGGGAAAGGACTGGATTTATCTTTCTGAAATGTCTACATATCCACAGGTGCCCAAGCCAATGTTAGTGGCGAGCATGTGCCACGGCAACCCAGCCCTCCACCAGAAGATGCCCTCAGTGATGACAGCAACTCAGGATGTCCCGATCTGGATTAACTCCTGGCCCACTAGTCAGTCGGCTTCGACATCCCACACTCAGTCCACCACAGGGCCCCCGCCTCCAACACCACAGCATCCAGCCAACATCCAAAAACCTTTGTCCCCAGGACACGTTGATCAATAGTGGGCCCACCTGTACAGGGACCAGAGTCAACACCTCACAGACAAGACAATGAAGGTCCTGGTGTAAGTGGCAGTGGGCACACCGTTCAGGGGACAGAGGCACAGGGGGCCAGGGCCAGTGGGAGGGCAGCTGAGTGCCAGGGGGAGGCCAGACAAAGGGAATCGACTGTCCAGGAGGCACTCACACATGTCCTGGTGACATACCAACAATCCCAGGACAGGATGGCCCAGGTGATTACCATCTTGCAGGAGAACCAGCAGCTGCAGGGGGCACACCACCAGCTGTACGGGGCACACCACCAGGAGGTCATGCAGCAGTTGCAGGGCCTAAATGCCAACATGGCCTCCATTGCAGGGGTGCTGGATGACATTGCCAACAGCATGCGTGAGAACAGAGCACACCAGCAGCCATTTCCACTTGCCAGTCCACTCACCACCCAACAACATTGGCTGCAGCTAGTGGACAGGGGGGCCGGCCACACCACTCACAGGCCACCAGCACCCCTCCCCCTGCAGAGGGTGAACCACCCCGCAAATGTTCCCTGAGACCCAGACAGACACCAGAGACTGTTGCCAAGACCAAAACCAGGGCCAGGAAATGAGCCCCTCCACAATGTCCCCCTTGTGTGCCATTGAGTCACCTTGTTCACTTTGGACTACCAGAGCTCCTTTTCCTATTGCCTCATGGATAAGGGGCCTGTGCTACAAACCAACTGGGCCATTACACTAAAGTTTTCCTCTACCATCACCGCACTTTATTGCACCATCCCATCCTTTTTGTCACTTAAATAAACACCCTCAAATACAACTTGAGTATTTGTGATTTATCATACAACAATTTGCAATGTGTTGAACTGCATTATCCTCTGCAAATATCCTGTAATGTATGAATCCATCCAACAAATGAATTTAAGCAGTTTGTAGTCATCACATCAGTACACAGTTGTGACCACACCAACATATGCAAAAAGGGAAAGCATAAGTGACAGTTAATTGAAAAGTAAAGGTAGTGCTTGGCACAACACAGCAGGCACACAGCGCTTAACTTTAATGGAGATATAAACAGAAGTAGTCTTACCTGAGTGTCATTGGAAGTACTGCTGTATTATATGTATCCTGTTGTCCACATCCTCCTCCTCCTCCTCACTGTCTACGGTGTCCTCTGCTGCCACAGGTGCATTGTCTCCCCCTCCTCCTGCAAGTAGGGCACATGGCGTCTGAGAGCCAAATTGTACATAATGTAGCAAGCCACTACTATCTGGCAGACCTTCTTAGGGCTGTAGTGTAGGGATCCACCCGTTAAATGGAGGCACCGGAACCTGGCCTTCAGTAGAAGTGCGTTCAACAACCCTCCCGGAACGGCCATGTGCTTCATTGTACCAATTTTCTGCCCCTGTCCTCGTATTCCTCACTGGAGTCAACAGCCAGGCCAGGTTTAGGTAGCTGGAGTCACCTGGAAGTAGTGAAGGACATACATTACTCATGTACAATGGCATGGAGTACAACTTCATTTGGCATATACTGACATACATTGAGTGAAGACTCAAGCTCACCTATGAGCCACACTCTCTGCCTCTGTAATCTTGCCATCACCTGTGGGACGCTGCTATTCCTCAACACATAGGCATTGTGAACAGATCCAAGAAACTTGGCAGAGACGTGGGAGATGTATTGATCAGCAAGGCACACCATCTGGACATTTAGAGAGTGGTAACTCTTCCTATTCCTGTAGACCTGCTCATTTGTCCTGGGAGGGACCAAGGCAATATGGGTCCTGTCAATGGCCCCCAATTACATGTGGTATGTGTCCCATGATGTAGAATGCAGCCTTCACAGTGGGCAAATCATCACTCTGGGGGAATGAGATGTAGCTGCTCATGTGTTTGAGCAAGGCAGCCAAAACCTTTCCAAGCACAATCAAAAACATTGGCTGTGCCATTCCTGCAGCCAAGCCCACTGTCACCTGGAAAGAACCACTTGCCAGGAAGTGGAGCACTGAGACTACTTGTACTGAAGTGAGTATTGCTGTAGTGCTACTGATAGCAGGAATCACATCTGGCTCCAATTTTTGACACAACTCAGTAACTGTGGCCCTGTCCAGACAATAGGTGATTATGATGTGCCGTTCCTCCAGAGTAGCCAAGTCCACTAGGGGTCTGTACACAGGTGTTTGCCTCCTCCTCTGCAGTGGTAGGTAACTAAGTAAACCAAAAATGAGATGTGTGTGACTACAGGAAGTATGGATAAACAATATCACAGTACACAGAGCATGTATGTATGTAGCAGACTGGAATTGTCTTGGTGTGCCATCGATACATACGACGCACATTAAACTGTCCGCCATGAGAACTAGCCTTATGAATTGATAACCGCCTGTCCTGTATGCAGGGACAGGTTGAAGTGACCTCAGTCCACTGCCATTTGGCGTCATGGCGGTAGGCGGTCTGCACCGCCTTGAACTCCACATTGGCTAACATGGAGCTCTACGGAGCAAAGGAACCAATGATGATCAACGCCGTGGACGTGACCGCCATTTTATCTGTGCCACTTCACTTGATGCCTGACTCTCTACTGATCAAAACCTCCACTGCATGTGCTGCTGTGTCTCATGTCTGGAACCCGGAATGCCCCGTGCAACAGAGGAAAGTGCCCCAGCCTTTACATCAGAGGAGTTGGAGAAGCTTGTGGAAAGGGTTCCTACCCTTGTATGGGCAGTTGTATGGGCCTCCAGACCAACAGGTGAGTACATTATGGGTACGTTGGATGCGACATGGCTGCATGAAGATGTATGTGTTTGCTGGCAGTGTGTCATTTGTGAGGGGTGGGGGTTGCCTGCATGCAATGTGTATTCAGAGGTACGGGTCATGTGTGTGCTTAATGTGGGATCTATGCAGTATGTAAGCCATATCTGTAACAGAATGGAGTTTTGAGTTCATGGTGTCCATTCGTCTGTGTTCCCTATGCAGGTCAGCGCCCATCAGAAGAAAGGGTTGTGGCGTGCCATCGCCAAGGACATGCAGACCCTGGGAGTCCATAGCTGGTGGAGCACCCACTGCAGGAAACTGTGGGAGGAACTGAGACGCTGGGCCCAGTTGACTTCGGAGGCCCAGCTAGGGACAGCCTCCCAACGAGGGAGATTGCCCGTCGAACCTTGACCCACCATATGGCCCGCATACTGGCGGTGGCCACTCCTGAGTTGGATGGGCGGTTGAGGGCAGCACAGCAGCCACAAGGGGGTGAGTACAGACTGTGTGGTATTTATATTTTGTTGCCTGCCATGGGGTTTGGGTGCAAGGTTCTATTCAGTGGAGGCCCCAATAGGCCAGTTCAGCTATTCTTGTGGAGTGCTGCTTAGCAATGTAGGGTGGTATGTATATTTGGTATTGGTAAGCAGCTGGCATACCAAGGCAGACATGGCTTAGTGAGTCCCAGTAGTTGTGCAGGTGGTAGTGTTTGGGTTATTTTCTGCTGTTGTTCCCAAGTAATGGTTTGTCATTGTGGTTGTTATTGCAAAGTGTTATTCCCAGTGCGTGATTATGATGTGTATGCCATATGTGCTGTTTTTACTGTGATTGACCCTGTGCTCCCTTTTTTCTCCCCCACCTTCTCTCTTTTTCTCATCCTGTCCTTGTGTGCATTAGCATCATCTGGCGAAGCAGCAGGGGCACCGGCGAGTGGGGGAGCTGCAGCCCATGGGACCCGAGGCAGAGTCCACCGACACAGAGGGGACCAGTGGATTGGAGAGCGAGGAGAGCACCGCGGGGGTGACCAGAGCTATGATATCTGAGTCAGATTCCTCCTCCGATGGAAGCTCCCTGGTGGTGGCGGACCCCTCTGGGATCACGCCAGTTACAACATCCTCCGCCACCCCCGTACCAGCACCGCCCTCCCAGTAGCCCCCATCCAGTTGCCGGTGCCCGCTCACCCAGGAGGGTGGGCGACTCCTTCACCACAGGCACCTCAAGCCTTGCCTCAGTAAGCACTGCTGCCCTCACTGCCCTCACTGAGAAGGCTATTGACCTCCTGACATCCATCTCTGTAGGGCAGCCAACCATAGTGAATGCCATCCATGGGCTGCCATCCCAGATGCAGCAATGCAATGCTTACCTGGAGGGCATTTGCGGAAGCTTGGCTGCCCTACAGAGATGTACAGACAGTACTGTTGCTGGGATTTAAATCTATCTACGGGACGCCCATGGCCCAATTAAGTACACTGCAAAACCTCAACTCCAGAGGGTGTGTCCAAACTACAGCATAAACAAAGGCGCACAGAGACGCCATGATTTAAAGGGCATATGTATATCAAAGAACAGGACAACCCAGCTTAATATAAAAAAGACTGAGTTCAAATAACTTCAGGAATATACCAGGCTTGTTTATAGAGCTAAGAAAATTCCTCGAAACATGGTCCCTTATATTGAACAGTGTTCCAGAGACTTGATGATTTTAATCATTAAAATAGCCAGAGAAATAGTTAAGCATTCTTATGATAGAAATAGAAGATTTGGAGGATAAAGTTAGAAGGTCCAACAAGATGGAGGAAGCAAAGAAAAAGTTGGAAGAGATCAACATGGAAATGGATTCTTATAATGAGTATTTGTTAAAGAAGAAAACAGACAAATTGAAGAAGGATATAAGATTGTTTTCCCAATAAAGGGCTTATCCTTATCGTTGACAGAATTTTTATAATGAGGACCCATAGGGAGGAGGGTACAGTGCACTCACTACATACAGAACCGCCGGAGGGGCAGGTTTCATTACCATCCAGATCAATACCTTCAGAGTTGACGGCAACCATATTGGTGACCATAGAGACATCAGAGTGTCTACCCATTTTTAATCTTTCTGATTTTTCCATTTGACCCATAATCAATGAAGTACTTTCTAAAGGGCTGACACTTATTCCTAGCATAAAGATCAACAAATGTGAACTATTTACGGATTTACAAATTTTATTTCTGAAAATAAGACTGAAGAAGTTTCTTCTCAATAGAGGTGGCTCTGCAGATATTAACTTACCAGGTTTGAGGCCTCTCTCTGAATTTGCTCCAAGTCTGGACATGGTGGGCCTGGAAGTTGAGGTTTTCGAGAAGACGGTTTTGTCTAAAATGAAGAAAATCCTGAAGTTTGTTCCAGAACCTAGACACAATCTCACTAAAGAACAAACACATGCTCCTCTGGATTTACCACACAATGATGCTATCACAGTTAATCCCTGTGTCAAAGGGATTGTTAACGCGTCCTTTTATGTTAATTTATTATACATTAGGACTCGTTTTAGGCCAATGAATCGTTTGACCCAGTTGAGAGACACCGTAGGACGAGATAGCTAATCAATATGTCAATCAATATATCCATAATGTCATCAATATTCACTACAACAATATATTTTATTTTAGTCAAAGTCATTAATCAAGTTGACAACGCAACCATGACCTTTCAGCCATGAATAACCACACCAGTTGATAGAATTTTGTGAATTTATTCCCTATTAGTTACAATCTAAGATTAAGTGCGTCAATCTCAAAGCCAAGAAACACAACAGCATAGTTACGATATGGCAACTTTGGTAATATTTCAATGAGGCTAAAATCATAAACATTAGAATATAACATGACTTAAACATAGATCAGAATATAACAGATTGTCAAATACGCGTCAGTTCAACATAGCATAATGTCAGTCGTTTGTCTATTTGTGTCAGCTTTGGTAAACCCCTACCTAACCACTGATTAGCATTCACATGTTGGGCTTCATGCAAAACAATTTAGAACACCAATTTGGAAAACATCTAGCTATGGTCTCTGTTAGAACAAGCAGTTGGTTCCTAGAAAGGAAAACCAAACAGACAAATTACAAATGACATTGTCATAATTACCCTCCAAGGATTAGGTCAGCGCACAGGTTCAGTCTTCATCTTCAGGACATCAGTCAAACGCCATCAGGCAAAGCTCAACTAAAGGGCATAGGGCACTTCCCTCTTAAGGAGCAAAGTGTAAATGGGCAGTCTATGGGTGAGGATGGTTTTAATAGGCCTCAAAGTCACCAAACAGAGTGACAGAGTTTCTGGATAAAATCAATAGCATTCCCTACCTAGTTCTAATGACCCTTCTGTGACATGGCTTTTTATCCCTTTTTTGTAGTATATTCCCCCAAAATTCTATTGGACATTTACTATACCCCACTATCTTTAACCTATCAAATTTAACATTTGGTAATCCCAATTGTCACCCCACATTAATTCGTAAGTTTTTTGATTGGTCTTCATAATTGACGTCTTCGGAGGTGGCACATCCGGCGTTACTTCACTCCTTGGCACGTCCTTTAGGTCAGCAGATTCATTGTCCATTGGTTTAAGTGACCTTGTACATTACGTTAATCTACATTTGTTTCAATTTATTCATAACTTTTAGACTAAGGCACCGAATATGCGCTTAGGAACGGGTTTTGTATGGTTACATTAGTCTTCCCAGTTGAAGGAAAAAGAACATTTGCAGGGTCATGGCCCTTTGCGAGTCAGCACACTGGAAAAATAGAAAAATGCATTCAATATGAGAGCTGGGTAGCTAAATCCCACAGCTTAAGCTAACTTAAGGCCTATAAGAAGTTTCAATACAGATTCAACAATATAGATGTTAATATAGGTTTAACTGATCATAACATAAACATTTTATTGTTATTATTAGTTTGCGTATACATTGGTGCCCACTTCTCCGTGGTCATACTTCGAGTGTACGTTTAAGCAAAATCGCTATTATTATTGTTTTCTATGCAGCATCATCACACATTGATATAAGCATGTCATTTCAATATAGGTTATGTAAGCTACGCTCTCTCAGTCCCTCCTCTGATGACGCCCATCATCATACAAACCTTTCCCTTTAACCTTTCATTTTTAATTTTTCACTTTATGCATTATGCGCATTTCAATATCTTGTCCCTTATGTGAACTCTCCCAAATTTCATTGAACATTTTCTCTCTTTCACTTTCTTCATTTCTCCTGGTTCTTTTGGTCCAATTTCTTTTAATTTTATCATTAATTTTGCATGCTCCCCATAATCCAAATAGACAGGCTAAAACAATTAATAGACCCATTAGCATTTTTGCAAGTACCCCATTCCAAATGTTGGTAAACCAGCTCCCTACTCTGGCAATTCCCTTTCCAAATTTCTCCCAAACTCCAGGTTCTTTCAAATCTGCACTATCTCTAGTTAGGTTAGTAAGCATACTTCTAATCTTTTTACTATTATCAGGAATGAATGAGCAGCAATGGTGCTCGTTGAGCATCTTGCAGACCCCTCCACTCTTTGCTAAAAGAATGTCTAAAGCAAGCCGATTTTGAAGACGCATAGCCCTTTCTGCAGCAAGTTCAGTATCCATCAGGAGTATAGCCCCTGTAAAATTTGTCAACATGTTATCCACAATAGTAGACAACTTTTGAATCTTCATAGAATTCAAGATAACCCCTACTGAAGGGATTATAGCTCCGAATATATCACCAATGACAGCAGCCACTGATTCTCGTTTTTGTCTAGCATGTTGTAATTCAGACGTTTTAGGTATTTGCTTTAAGTCATCAATCTGGTAAATCTTTGAGAAAACTATTCCCAAATAACATGTCCCATACCATCCTTTAGGGAGACGGTAATAAGCATTAAGTCCACAAATATAATAGACCCCGGGGATCGCTGGATCCTGTCCATTCAACATAAATGTCCACTTACCCTGAAACAAGAACACATGTCTACATTCACACGTTCCCACAAACAAATTGTCCTGCTCAGAGTTCGGCCTACATATACAATGCCTACCTACCTGTAATGCATCTATAGCTAGTTTGCCTTGCGTTTTGATTGCAGTGTAAGCATAATCATTTGCATATGTGCGTTTTTCTAACCCTTTTTCTAATCTTTCTTTTAAGGCTTTGCGTCTATCATCAGCTTTTCTCTACAGGTGATAGTAAACAAGTCAGATTGTTGTGGTATGCATAAGCAGTTCCAAATGTAAGCGTCGGCTCAAAGAATCCTCTAACTATTTTTATATCATGTTCCTTAGCTAGCTTGTTCAAAAATTCAATCACAGGCACAAAAGAGAACAGAACATCCAGATTTGAATAAAAATATTGCACATGCTCTTGATTATAGAATCTGGTTAGTAGCAAACTACAGCTGATCCCGTATGTTAGGGGAAGGCTATGATAGGTAACCCCTTCTTGCACAGATGAAGGAATCTTGGTACACACATAACAGTCTTTCGCATCCATGGTCTCTACATACTCATTCAGTAAGCGATAGAAGACATTAGTAGAAAGTTCCCCTTTTGAATTAGTTTCCTCATGCAAGTGTCTTGCATCTTGCTCAAATTTCTTCCACGGTGTTAGTGTTGCAGTTTCAGGTTTTGAAGTAGCATTAATAGTCTTTTTCTCCAACCATGGCATTCCCACAATCACTCCCACAATTATTATTGCACACACAATACCTATTATAAGGCTTAACCAACCACACACCTTACTTCCCTTGTTACTACCTCTATTATAAGCCATTTCTGTATAGAATCAGATAGCAGAATAATAATCAACTCGAGGATGATATAGAACTCTCTTTCTCTCTTGTTCTCTGCGTGTATTTACAGCGTTTTCACTCGTTCCAGGACCCCTTTGTCAAATCACGTTAGCAGCTTGTCGTAATCAGGTTTTTCAAAGTTGAATCCGGTTCTAATGTAACATCCGGTAATTTATAAGTCTCCTTCTTAGTTTTCAATTTTGATTTTTAACAAAGTCTTTTCTTTGAGTTAATTCAGGTACCGTAGTATTGACCTGGTACTTCTCGATCAAAACAGAATACTAGGAATTCTTGTTGCCATTCAGAAGTTGTAGCATACGCCCATTCAGGACCTGTATATCTTCTGTTTGAGATTCTCTTTCTTTTCAACCTGTGTTCACCTTACAGTTCTCCTTCACTTAGATCTTCCACTCGGGATGTATCAGTTTCCTGTATTATTGTTTCATCTGGTATGCTTCTTATTCTAAAAAGTGGTTTCTCTGGCCAGTTATCACCTTTATGCGTCTTCTTCCGATTTGTCTTTTCAGAACGATGGACAGCACCCTCCTCTTGTGATATGGTGTTTTCACTTGATGGACCTGCAACTGGTTCAGGGGATGCCGGTACACATTGGTCTCTTTCTATCATTTCTCCTTCTTCTCCTTCTTCTTCTTCTTGATCTGTAACGGGATCAAGTTCTAATCCGTATCCTTGACTTAGTTCTCCTGCCGCCTCTACTGAGATGGGCACTCTGTCACCTCTCTCGAACTCATTCACTGGTTGAGGGACGAGGCTGTTCTCAGTGGGCTCTCCTGCATTCTCAGTTCTCTCTTGGCTGCTTTCTGGCCCTGAGACTTCTCTTCCTGGAACCGTTGTGCCGGAAACTTCAAGTTCCTCGTCAGTTGGGCACGTTACCTTCTTTGTGTGACTGGCATGTATCCAATTTGGAACGCCTGCACATTTCACAGCAGTGGTTGTTGTCAAAATTACTTGATATGGCCCTTTCCAACGTGGTTCCAAACACGACTTTCTCACGTGCTTCTTGACAACCACCCAGTCACCGGCTTGTAGGGTGTGACCTGGATCTCCAATCGGTGGCAATTTGTTAGCCTCGACCTGGTGAGAGAAAGAGCGAATCACGTCAGCCAAACCTTTGCAGTAGTCCAACACCATATCATTTGTGATATTCACTAGAGCATTCGCAGGTACTGCGGGCAACCTCATAGCTCTGCCCATGAGGATCTCATGGGGGGACAGTCCTGTTTTCCTATCATGGGTGTTCCTCATCGACATCAGCACTAAGGGCAATGCATCTGGCCATTTCATATTGGTAGCTGCGCACATCTTTGCCATTCTTGATTTCAGAGTACCACTCATCTGCTCTACTAGTCCTGATGCTTCAGGGCGATAGCTACAATGCAGCTTTTGTTCGATGTCTAGTGCGGCACACAGGAGTTTAATCACCTCATTGTCGAAGTGTCTGCCCCTATCTGATTCTATAGAGACTGGAAACCCAAACCTTGGTATTAGTTCCCTAAGCAGCAGTTTTGCAACTGTGAGACTGTCATTTCTACGTGTGGGGTAGGCTTCAATCCAGTGACTGAAAACACACACAATCACCAGCACGTACTTCAATCCTCCACAAACAGGCATCTTTGTTGAAAGGACCACCAGCTCTCCCAATGTGGCTTAAAGTTACCACAGTCCCTTTTCCGGCATTCATCTGTTGACAGATGATGCATCTGTGACAGGTAATCTCTGCGGCATGTCGGAATTTTGGGTTAAACCAATCGATTTTGAATGTCCTGATCATTGCATCTCTCCCAAGGTGAGCCTGTCCATGGTATAATCTTGCGAATTGTGATAGAAGACTGTTTGGTAAGACTAATTTCCCCTCCTCTGAGACCCACAAATCGTCAGCCCTCTGTACACATTGCATTCTTTGCCAGGAGCATTTTTCCTCTTTACTAGCACGACCCTGTAATGTCTTTAACTCATCTAGGGTATCAACCACCCTTAATGCAAGGTTCAAACGTGTCATTTTCGGTTTGTGGCAACAATTCCCACTGTTCCTTGAACGATATGCAGTTCAATGAGCAAAACCTTGCGACATGATCTGCATAACAATTTCCCATAGACACAAAATCTTGTGACTTAACGTGAGCGTTGCATTTCACCACGGCAATTTCAAGAGGTAACTGAATTGCATGTAACAAATCCTTTATTTGTTCACCATTTTTCACAGGTGAACCAGAAGAGGTCATGAAACCTCTCTCTGAACACAGTTGGCCAAAATCAGGTACAATTCCAAATCCATATCTGCTGTCAGTATAAATAGTGACTCTCAAATTCACAGCTGCTTGGCATGCCTTAGTAAGGGCAATTAATTCTGCCACTTGTGCGAAAAACACTTTCTCGAGCCAGGAAGCTTCAATGATACCAGCTATGGTACATACAGCGTAACCAGCTCTTAGTGTTCCGACGGAATCTCTTAAACAAGACCCATCAACAAACATAATGCAGTTATTTTCTTTCAGCTGTGTGTCTTGAATATCTGGTCGTGGCTTGGTACATAATTCCGTTACCTCAAGACAAAAATGCTCAAATTCTTCCTCATTGTTAATCTCAGTATTTTCAGCAGGAAGTAAAGTTGCCGGGTTCAATACAGTACATCGTTTCAGCGAAACATTAGGTGACCCCAGTATGATTGTCTCATATTTAGTAAGTCGAGCATTTGTCATGTGCTGTGTTTTGGTTCGAGTCAACAAAATTTAAACTGAATGTGGAACCATTACTGTTAGGGGGTATCCCATGACTATGCCTTCACACTGCGTGAGGCTCTGACCAACTGCTACAACTGCGCGCAAACAACCCGGTAAGGCTGCTGCGACGGGGTCCAAGGTAGCTGAAAAATACGCTACAGGGCGATTTGCACCTCCATGGACTTGTGTCAAGTCAGACAAAGAACAAGCATCACGTTCATGACAAAACAGTAGAAAAGGCTTCGTATAATCAGGCATACCTAACGCTGGTGCCCTGCACATGCACTCTCTCAATTCCATGAATGACTCAAGCTCTTCTTTGGACAAGGCTATGGTATATGGCTCATCCTTGATCTCTTTGCCTGTCATTTTTATCAAAGGTTTTGAGATGATCGAGAAGTTGGGTATCCACTGGCGACAGTAGCCGACCATTCCCAGGAACATTCTGACATACCTTTTCGTTGTTGGGGGGTTCATTTGCAAAATGGCTGTTATTCTTTCCTTTGATATTCTCCTGGACCCTCTTTCAATCAGATGCCCCAAGTATTTCACCTCTTTCTGACAGTACTACAGCTTCTTGGGTGACACCTTGTGTCCGTTCTTTCCCAAAGGATTCAGTAAGGCAATTGTATCATATTTATAGTTATCCCTTGTTTTGGATGCAATCAGCAAGTCATCGATGTACTGCACTAGAGTCGAGTTAAAAGGCAGTACTAAGGATTCCAAATCCTTTTTCAATATCTCATTAAAGATGGACGGTGATTCAGAAAACCCTTGAGGAATTCTGCACCAACTGTACACCTTATCCAGGAATTTAAAACCGAACAAAAATTGGCTGTCCTCGTGAAGAGGTATTGAAAAGAATGCCTGTGACAAGTCTATAACGGTGAACCATTCAGCATCACACGGAACTTGAAACATGATCACTGCTGGATTGGGCACTATGGGACAACATTTTACCACAATCTCATTTATTTTCCTCAAATCCTGCACAATTCGAACTTTCCCACAGGGCTTTCTCAGTCCCATTATTGGAGAATTACATGGCCTGCTCAAGACTTCTTTCAGGACTCCCTGTTTCAGAAAATCTGCAATTATTTGTGACACTTCAATAAGAACATCTTGTGCCATATGATATTGTGGCACCTGGGGAAACACTGCATTTGGCCTCACTTGTACTTTAACTGGTTCCACACCTTTTATTAGTCCCACTTCCTTTCCTGTCAGATCCCATACATTCTCCGTCACAGTTAACTGTAACTCGACAGGTAGGTCAATCATTGTTAGCATCGGAAACAAGGTAATCAAAGGATAATCTTCATTTGCCGTCCCGGTCTCTTCCTGTGAGAACTGACCTTCGTCTCCTTCATCATCACTATTTGTCTGTACTTCGATTCCATCATTGGAACAGGTAATTGAACATTTTGTCTTGCACAGTAAGTCCCTTCCTAGTAGGGATACCGGACTTGAATCACAGACTACAAGTCTATGCAGTCCCTGGAAGTTGCCGATCTCAACTTGCACTGGATCTGTAATCGGGTTTGTCAGGTACTGGTTTGCTACTCCAACTACCCTTATAGTACTTCCCGAAAGTGGTAGTTTTGGAACCTCAGCACTCCTGACTGTAGAGCGTGTAGCTCCAGTGTTGACCAAAAACGAGACTTTATAACCCATTACCTTCCCCTCTACATAGGGACCCCTCTGGCCCACCTCTAGGGATGCTGCAAGCCTGCACTCTTCACTATCTGAGCTATCATCCAACCATTCTTCATTCATGCCATTTTCACCTCGTAATGGGAATTGCTGTACTGTATTATTTTGACTCATTACCTGACCTGTGACCTGTTGAGGAAGCATGACTTGTTGCTGTCCCTTTGGAGCCATTTGTAATTGCATTTGCTGTCTAGGTACCATGGGAACCTGCTGTTGTACTTGGTGCATCTGCGGTGGCTGAAAACGCGGCATATGCATTTGCTGCATGGGCTGTACCCCTTGCATCTGTCCCAGGTTATTTTGAAAGTTTGGATTTTGATGTCTCGGTTTTGGATCTCTTACATTTTGCAATGTACCAACATTAGTGCTTTGTTGAACGACACCATCCTGCACCACATTCGGGCACTCCTGTTTCCAGTGCCCCACGCCCCCGCACGCATGACAGGGTGACATCTTTTTCACCTCTTGTACGTCATTTTGAACTACATCTGTATTCAAGTTTGGACCGCGGTTCACGAACCCTCGGCCTCGACCTCTTGGTTGCGTCTGAAACTCACCATTCATTTGCGGTTGTTACTGTATCATCTGCTGGACTCCATTTCCTTGTATCCCTGTCTGAGCAGCCCTTATCTGCATCACCATCACTTTCTCTTTCAGCTTTTTCTGCTTGAGCTCGATCTCATCACTACAATATTTTGCATACTGCAACACCTCATCAATCGGCTTTGCTTGCCAACAAATCAAATGATTCTTAATCATCTGACTGACGTCTGGTCTTAGCCCTTCGACAAATCTAAACACAAGATGGTTCATGTCTTTTGGCTCAAAG
The DNA here is from genome assembly GCF_031143425.1 of Pleurodeles waltl. Classification (NCBI taxonomy): domain Eukaryota; kingdom Metazoa; phylum Chordata; class Amphibia; order Caudata; family Salamandridae; genus Pleurodeles; species Pleurodeles waltl. The sequence continues at coordinate 140,184,408 of NC_090451.1, forward strand.
GTCTCAGTACCACTGTAATGTTTGAATGCTTTTAACAATCTCTCATAATAAGCATGTATAGATTCCTTAACCTCCTGTGAGGTCCGATCAATTTTCTGCCAATCAGTCACTTTCAGCGACACCTTTTGTTTCAAAAATTCAATCACCTTATGATAGTACTTCATCACTTCCTCAGAAGGAGCTCCGGCCACCTTATCCCTTGCCGGCTCCTTCGTCGGCCAATCTACCCCTCTCTTACACGCGAGCCACAAATCAGGCGGAACAATGATTTCAAACAAGGTATTCAAGTCTTCCCAGAGACACTTCGCAAGTTTCACGAACCTGTTTGCTGATACTACTCAATCGGTTTCTTCCTCAACCTGGGATAATCATTAGTAAAGGATAGGATGTCTCCTCTGGACCACAGTACATGTACTAAAACACCACCAGCTGTTTCTCTCATGGGTAGTATTTTTACTGATTCTGTATCGGGTGAGGTTTTGGTCTGACTTGACCCTGGACTGTCACCTTTCTCCTTATCGATTTTCTTTGCCCATCTGCCTTCCCATTTTTCTAATGCACCCCAGATTTGCGCACTTTGCAATAATTCTTTTAAGTGCACCTTCATCGCAGCAGACCTCATGTGCTCAAAATCTTTCAAATCAAATTCTAATCTGTAACTTCTTTTCAAATGTTTATTGTTTTCAATGTCAATATTGTATTTGTCTGCCAGGTTTGCTAATCTCTGATGCACCTTGCCCACTTCTTTGGTAATCTTGGGGCACAGGAATCTCAATTCTGCTTCAGTGGATGACTCCAATCTGTTTACCCCATCGTACCTTCCACTAATTCAGCAGCTTCCACTCCCAGTCTTACAAAATTTAGGTAGTCATCTTGCCCTACCTTTTCTGGTTCTACTGCAGTCACTGTAGTCTTTTGTGAAGTATAAGTTTTCTCTAGCCATTCATTCAGCTGTTGCACTGTAAAACCTTGCAGTGAAATGTTCCCTGCATGTGTCATTGGCGACTGTGGTGTTCGTGCTTATCGTTTGTGGAGTTAAAACCCCTAACCCTGCCTGACGCATCGCATCCAAGGGTGTTTCCACTGGGCTAAGGTCTATTAAGGAACTCGACTTTTCAACTGCCTGATCTCCTGGAGCCATTATCTGGGGAGTTCCTATAGACCCTCCTCTTATCGCATCTTGGGTCATTACTCCCTGATCACATACGCCAGTTTTGCCTTGTGCATACAATGGTACTGGTGGGCTAACAGTAATTGGTAATGATATCGCAGCAGGAGTCTGACCTGGTCCCAAGCTTCGTGGAGCAGTAACTCCATAAGTCTGTTCTAAGGTACCCGGAACTGGTACTATTGGAGGGCCAGCTACTGGGTTGTACCCTGGTATCAGTTGTGGTTGCGGCTGGGACAATATTTTCGGAGTTGACTCAATCTGCACTAACCTCGAGTTTGTATATATCGTGTCTGGCGGAACTATCAGATTTGTAGTAGTCTCAAGTACTGGGACGTCTGGATAGATTCTCTGTATCTGCAGTGGAGGTTGCAACTGTATCTGCATGTCCGGCGCAGTGGGTACACTGACACCATTCTGTATCGAAGTTGTATCACTAGTCTGTACCATATCAGCAACTCCCTTATCCTGCGTCTGGTTCCCAGGACCCACACTAGTGCTTGGAACACTGTCGCTCACTGCATAATGTGGCGGGCGATCGTGTAATAATCAGTCCATTAATTCTTCATCGTCTGAATCATCTTCCTCTTCCCAAGGTCTCTTATTCTCCTTAGACTTACTAGAGTCCTTATCTATTTTACAGGAGGCTTTCTTTCCCTGTGATTCTTCTCCCTGAGCTATTGCTGGGAACAATTTTAACCTGTCAACAATTCCCCTTCTCCACATTTTGTTCTCATTATCCCACCTAGCTTCTGCATATGATTTTTCTGCCCTTTTCAGCCTTCTCTGGAACCTTTCTTGTCTATGTTTAAGAGCCATCAAATCCCAAATCGCAAAAGCCTCATATTGAGCTGGCCTCTGAAGTGGTTTTTGTGTACTTAACATCCACCTTAAATTTTCTAATTCCCTTGGATTGAACGTCCCATGTTCTGGGAAAGCCAAACATCCCTCTTTCTCTGTTAGTTTGTGCCACTGTTTCATCCATAAACAAGGCGCGACACCCTTCTCCTTCATAACCATGTAAGCTGGAGTACCCTCAGGCGTTGTAGGCTCCCCATCAGTTGCCATAATATATGCGTCTCCTTTCAGAGCACTCTTAAATGCCTTAACAAAATTTGTTTTGGGGTTCTCTCTTATTTATATTTAATCAGAAAGTGACTTAGTTCCCAGGACACTCTTCCCACACCTTTCTCAACCTATTGCCTCTCACGGACGGCAGCCAATCCGTGCGCGACCCCTCTCGACAACTGACCAGCGCGGCACCACTGACGTCACACTCCCACACTGCAGCTGACAAAGTCTTGTGGCTCGTCCGCTCCTCACTGAATCCACACAAACTAATGCAAAAATTATTGCGAGCACCGTTAATGACAACACAAATCTGCCGGTTTACTACAGGAAGGGTAACACATTTGCTTCAGAACTTTACAGAGATTTCACTTGAAGCCTCGGCCGCTACTCTCTCCTTCTCAGCTCCCGCATACGCAAGCAGAATTCGGCCCGCAAATTCTACTCTCGACTTGTCAATGGTTCGTCCTAGTGCACTTTAGAACTTGCCAAATCTCCATCGAAGGTTTCACTCATATGTTTTAACTCAAACTCGACTTGTCAACCACACCCGATTGACCTATTAAACTGCACAGATTACAACATAAACTCAAGTGTCTCCTACACTTGTCAATATACTCCGGAGTCTTAGACCACGATGGGTCCGTACATAAACAACCAACCACATGGATAATTTTGAGCATAAAGCGCCACACTCATGTGAAGTACGCCGACTTCCCTACTCTCATACCGCGGAGTACGCCCACTCCTACTAAAACAACATTTACCTGGCCTAGATACACACAAACTTCATCAATCACCTGCAGAAAGGCATAAGCTGAGCAAGCGCAAACCCTATACCACACACATTATGATGCCGAGAACATTCCCATCTCACTTAGGCAGGCTCCGAGATCCCGGGAAAGTCGTGGTGAATTTAGAAACCCATTATACCTCCAATTTGCATTATCGCAGAAAAACAACTTTAAACAATGATTCTCCGTCCTAGGGCCCCAAAGGGCCAAACCGTCGCTCTGCTACCAGAACTGTTAATGCGTCCTTTTATGTTAATTTATTATACATTAGGACTCGTTTTAGGCCAATTAATCTTTTGACCCATTTGAGAGACACCATAGGACGAGATAGCTAATCAATATGTCGATCAATATATCAATAATGTCATCAATATTCACTACAACAATATATTTTATTTTAGTCAAAGTCATTAATCAAGTTGACGACGCAACCATGACCTTTCAACCATGAATAACCACACCAGTTGATAGAATTTTGTGAGTTTATTCCCTATTAGTTACAATCTAAGATTAAGTGCGTCAATCTCAAAGCCAAGAAACACAACAGCATAGTTACGATATGGCAACTTTGGTAAGATTTCAATAAGGCAAAAATCATAAACATTAGAATATAACACAACGTAAACATAGACTGCCAGTCTTCACCCTGCACAAGAAGAACTGAAGGAATCTCCGTGGAGTGACGGAATCACTTCCCTGCTTCAGCAGGCACCCTTCTGCGACGAGAACCAGTACTCTGGGACTCCTCTCCTCACTACGAGTGTGCTCCCTGGAACACAAGTGGTGGACCGAAGTCACCCAGACTGTTCAAAGGTCCAGCTGTCCAAATTTGGTGGAGGTAAGAGCTTGCGTCCTAGTGCTGCGACAGTACCCCTGTGCACCACGTCTTCTGCAGTTCCTTGGGCTCCTGTGCACTTCTTCCAAAAGTTCTTCATGCACAGCGTAGCCCAGGTCCCCAGCACTCCAACCTGTGATGCACCCCAGTGCATAATTCTTTATCACGACTTGTAGTGTGTCCTGAGGAAACCTGCTGTACTTTACTCCTGCTTTCCTGGGCTCTGGGGTGGGGTATTTTACATATCTTTGGTGTTTTCCTACAATCCCAGCGCCCCTCTACACACTACACTTGCCTAGGGGGAATTCGACATTCGCATTCCACTATTTTAGTATATGGTTTATGTTGCCCCTAGGCCCATTGCAATCTATTGTATTTTCTACTGTTTGCACTATTCTATGACTGTTTACTTACCTGATTTTGGTTACTAGTGTAAATATTGTGTATAATACTTACCTCCAGAAGGAGTATTAGCTCTAAGATATTTTTGGCCGTGTGTCACTAAAAAAAAGTATCTTTATTTTTGGTAACACTGAGTATTGTCTTTTATTGTGTGTAAGGACTGTGTAACTATAGTGGTATTGCAGGAGTTTTGCATGTCTCCTAGTTCAGCCTTGGCTGCTCTGCTACAGCTACCCCTAGACAGCCTAAGCTGCTAGAACACTGATTACATTTCACTAATAAGGGATAACTGGACCTGGTATAAGGTGTACGTACCTTAGGTACCCACTACAAACCAGGCCAGCCTCCTACACCTGTTGATTGAGGGAAGAAGCGAAGGTAAGGTGACTGACATTTACTATTGCACACATCACACACACCAGCACTTTTGTGATAGTATCTGCCTTCTACGTAGGCTAGTGTTTTAGAGGGACAGTTTAGCCAGTAGCAGAGATGGCGTTTTGTTGGATAAATGCTGCTCAAGCCCTAACTAGGGTTATGGAGGGCAACTCTGAGGCAGGATCATAGGCTTAAACAGCATCTGAGGGAGAGGACAATGGAGCAGACTCTAGAAGTGATTTTTGAGTCAGAGGAGTCCCATCCGACGAGTCCTCTTCCAGTGATTCTCAGGGAGACGATGAAGACAGTTGTGCTGCCCTTCCTAAGCTTAGTCTGTGCAGCAGGACAACAGCAGGTTAGCCCAACCCAGACAGCAGGTTGGTGTGGCAGCAAGCACAGACAGAGTGCTCTCTTGGCAGCCCCCCAATTTAGTGCAGGCCCAGATTCCACCTTTTACTGGTGACCTTGGATGTAAAGTAGATACAGCCAACTTTTTGCCAATTGACTATGTCCATCTCTTTTTGGATGTTGACTTCCTTCAGCAGCAAACAAATTTGCATGCAGAAAACAAATTTGCATACCAAACAATTTCTGAGGGAGCATGAGGTACTCTAGGGCCCTGTTCTAGGGCATGCCAGTGGACTCCCACTTCGCTGGCAGAGTTGAAGATATTTTATGGCCTTGCAATCAAAATGGGGTTAGTGCAGAAACCCACCTTGCAGTTCTACTGGACGACTCGCAGGGTTTGGGTAACCCCTAACTTTGCACAGGGCTGTGACAGGGAAGGGCTCAAATTGTATAGTGGAGACATCAAAATAATCTATCATAAAACAACCTGGTTTTAAGGCGGGCACCAGTGTTTGTGGTCCAAGGCTCCGCGGCCATATAGGGAAACCTACCAAACCTAGATTTGTCTGAAAACTAGACACCGGGGGGGTCCATGAAAGTGTGGCTTGTGTGGATTCCCCAACGTTTTTTACCCAGAATATCCTGCAAAGGTGAAATGTTGAATAAAAACTCTATTTTCCCTTGCATTTCTGTCACACAAATTATAGGAATATGCAGGAATCCACAAAATTCCTACAAACCAGCATTTCCCCACATATCCAGATGAAAACATTACCCCACATATGTGCCTGTGCCTAATGCCTGCATCAGGAATGGATCACCCCAGGGTCAACGGTAGCCCTCATGTAAGGACTACCATTGATGGCTGTGTGATCCATTCCTGTCACGGCACTAAGCCTAGGCACACCAGTGGGATAGCATTTTTATCGGGACAAGTTGGGGAACTCTGGGTGGTAAACAGTTTGTGGATCCCTGCTTATTCCTGTAGTTTACATCTTAGAAATGCAAGGAAAAAATGTGTTTTTATTTAAAGTTTTACCTTTGCAGGGCATTTTGGAGAAAAAAACTTTGGGGAATCCTCACAAGCAATACCTCCCTTGACTCCCCTTGATGTCTACTTTTCAGAAATGTTGGGGTTTGGTAGGTTTCGATAAATGGTTCCCGATCCCAGGTCTAATTAGTACACTCACCTTAGTTATCATTATCGTCACAATATGTTTTGGGACCTTCCCTGTCACGGGCACTTGGCCTACCCACACAAGTGAGGTAACATTTTTATCATGGGTCCCTGGGGGAATGCTAGGTGGAAGGAAGTTTGTGGCTCCCCTCAGATTCCAGAACTTTTCATCACCGCAGTGTGCTGAAAAAGGGATTTTTTTAGCCACATTTTGTGGTTTACAAATGATTCTGGGTGACAGAACCTGGCGAGAATCCCACAAGTCACCACATTCTGGATTCCCCTAGGTGTCTAGTTTTAAAAAATGTATAGATTTGCTTGGTTTCCTTAATTGCCCGCTAAGCTAGAGGCCAAAATCCACAACTAGGCACTTTGCCAAAATCGGATCAGTTTTCAGTGGAAAAATGTAATGTGTCCACATTGTGTTTTGGGCTGTTTCCTGTTGCGGGCACTAAGCCTACCCACATAAGTAAGGTACCATTTTCATGGAGACTTGGAGGACACAGAATTGAGGAGCAAGTGTTATTGCCAATTGTCTTTCTCTACATTTGTACCTTCCAAACTTAAGACAGTGTGTAAGAAAGAAGTCATTTTGAGAAATGCCCTGTAATTCACATGCTAGCATGAGTACCCCCGAATTCAGAGATGTGCAACTAACCACTGCTTATAAACTCCATATCTTGTGCTCATTTCAGAAATACATAGGTTTCCTTGGTACCCAATTTTCACTCTTTATATTTTACCAAATGAATTGCTGTATACCCAGTATACAATGAAAACCCATTGCAACGTGCAGCTCATTTATTGGCTCTGGGTACCTAGGGTTCTTGATGAACCTATAAGCCTTATATATCCCCGCAACCAGAAGAGTCCAGCAGAAGCAACGGTATATTGCATTAAACAATCTGCCACAGCTGGAAAAAGATAAAGAAGAAATTGTAGACAGAAATGGCTGTTTTATTCAACTCAATTTCAATATTTTTTTGTTTCAGCTGTTACATTTTATAGGAAAACCTTGAAGGATCTACACAATGACCCCTTACTGAATTCAGAATGTTGTCTACTTTTCAGAAATGTTTAGCTGTCAGGGATCCACCATTGGTTTCATACCCATTTCTGTCACTAGCTGGAAGGAGTCTGAAAGCACAAAAAATACTAAAAATTGTTAAAATGCCAAAACTATGTTGAAGATTTTGATTTTCTGATTCAAGTCTGCCTAATCCTGAAAGCTGGGAAGACTGTGTTTTTATGCACCGCAAACCCTTTGTTAATCCCATTTGCAGGGAAAAACAGATGCTTTCTTGTACAGCACCTTTTTCCCATGTTTCCCCCACAAAACATTTTTTACCTGTATTTTGGCTAATTTCTCGGTCTCCTCCAGGGGAACCCACAAACGCAGGATGTTGTAAAAAAGGACACAAATTTAGCTTGGATAGCTTATGTGGACAAAACATTATGGGGGCCTAAGCATGAACTATCCCAAATAGCCAGAAAAGGGCTCAACACTAGGGAAGGGGGAAGAGGGGAGCAGCTAAGGGGTTAAGGGACAAACTTGTCAAAGTCAAGAACATCAATCGGTCTAAATGTGTTAAAAAATCAATGGAGGGAGAAAACCCTACCACAGGCAACGATTGGAGTGGATAGTGCCATGCTTTTGACAGTGCTATAGTTTCAGACACCCTCACTTATGAAAATAAAAAAGTCACACTTAAGAACATGACTAACTGCAGGATTAGTAATGTCTTTATTTTAACATTTGTCCATGCAATTGGGGCTACGTAAATGAAACGGTAAGACAAATTAGGGTGAGACTAAACAAACACAAGTAGGCTATTTAGAATTAAAGGGCTCGGGCCCCTCTTGTTGCACATTGGTTAGAAGAGGGACCTATGGAGAGTAATGTTAGATTGACCATTTTGGAAAAGATCACCTTGAGTAATATGAAGTGTTTGCATTCAATTAGGAAAAAAGAAGGAGTGTTTTGGATTTTTTATTTGGACACTGTTACTAGGGGCCTTAATGATAGAATACCTTGGGAGAATGCATTCTAATATGCATTTCTTTTGAACATATGCACCTTGTGCCTCTGATATGACCCTTTTGACAGTTGTGGGTATTTGCAATCTAGGCAAGGAAATCTTTTAGAACTTTTGTTTAATTAATATTATTCCTAACCAGTACATTTGTCACTCGCGTTGGCCGTCTCTCCTTCTGGGTGTATTCTTATCAGCATTTCGTACTACTTAGGGGCGTTATGGATCAAAACAGACTTGTATGGTATCAGCTTTCCATAGAAGCGACATATGTAGTATTTGGTCATCCAGCCAATAGGAGGAATTTAGGCTGTCTGGCTTCAGGGTTGACCTTTTTTTGGTTTTCTTTTAGTTGTATATTTTTATTTTTAATAGTTAGGTAGTTAATATGTAATTGCAATAGCTCTCTTCTTTGCCCTTCCTGAAGTTATTTGAACTTGGTCTTTTTTTTATATTAATGGGAATTGTCTTCTTTAATATACATATGCCCTTTAAATCTTTGCGTCCGTGTGCGCCTACGTTGACCTATCCGATTACCATTTGTCTCCACAATTTGTGGACTATGTATATACATACATATATATATATATATATATATATAAATATATATATATATATATATACTTATTCTTCATATCTTGATCGAAAGGACGTTATCAGCGCTTATCTTATCAGGTAAAAGGCTTGGTTTTCATCTCTGATTTACCTTGGAAGTAATTTGGGAACCAGTTTGTATTTCCTGATTGTAGTCTTGATGTATCCTCTTAAGAACATTTCTGGTACTTATTAGTCAGCTCTCTGAGTCCTCCTAATTCTGGATTTTTTGATTGCCGGGCATAAATATCCGTAAGCATGATTCCATCCTTATAAGAGGGAACACCTTATTTTTGCTACATGGTACTTTGCATAGGATTACTAGTGATTAAACGTTTCCAACGAGGGTCACTGTTTCATCTGACTTTTTGTGTATGATACCACAATAGAGAGTGAAATAAAGGAGTGTGTTATTCTCTCTGGTCTGTAGTGGCACCTATTGTTCACAGTCATCACTTTTCATGTCACTTGGTGATGGTCATTCTTCTGAAGCGGTATAGCCACATGTTGAAGTATTTTTAATTGCCCATATTTGTTTTTTCTGTTATCTTCATAGGTTAATTTGACCTGGAGATCCCTTTATTGGCATGGATTTTACCCTGTTTGGCTTAATTGTTGGGTGCCCTGAGGAAGGTGTGCGGTTGACTTACTGCCTGGCACTGAAGTGCATGTTGGCACCTGCGCATTAAGCCCTCCATTTCAGACAATAAGAACTATTCACAAAACATTTGCAATACATGGAGTATATATGCATTATGCCATTGCCAGGGAGCATAGGAAATTGGTGGCAGTATACGTGAATTGAAGAATTGTGTAAGGAATCAGCAGCATTATTACATATTTAAGCACTGAGATCACTATGATTATAGAGCAATGCCCTATATTCTAATTGTGTATACATATAACCCTATCTGTCTATGTGCCTTTAGATCTGAACATATGAGGAGGGGTGTCGCAACGTGGTTTTTTAAATTTATGTATGAGGTATGACTGGAATGCTTGAATTTAGCGTGAATATAAATTAGTATGTTCCTTTGAGAGGTGGGGTCTTTTGTTTTTGTATCATTAATTAATTGTGTAATTTTATTGTTACTAGATTATTGTATATTGTATTGTTTATATTATGTAGGATTGTTTGATGTTGCAACAAAGAATAATAAAGTAATTGTAAAGTGTATGAACATTCCTAGTTAGGCTTTATTTCACATTTATACAAACAAAGTTAATTTGAGGATACAGGACTGTGTTTGCAACTGATATTTGGAGGTGTTTTTTTTTTGTTTTTTTTGTGTCTGTTTTCCCTGTCCCACTCCAATATCCCTTAATAGTTTTGAGGAACCCATTTGTTTTTTGAAAAGCATATTGAATGCCTACAAAAATATGTCCACTGGCCACATGGTCAAATAACAAGCAAGAAGGTATGGACAACTAAGAAGGACACATGCAGGACTATGGCAAAAGCCAAGTACACTGACTGGCTGCAGAAAAAGGCGGTCGGCCACATGGTCAAACAACAATGACAGCAAGCAAGAAGGCAATGGAGAACAAAGAACACATGTAGGCCTGTGGCAAAAGAAAAGCACACTGGTTGGCTGCACAAAATGGCCACTGGCCACATGGTACAACAGCAAGCAAGGAGACACTGGAGAACCAAGGACGCATCCAGGCCTATGCAAAAGTAAAGCACACTGCCTGGCTGCACAAAATGGCTGCCAGCAACATGGCCAAACAACAATAGTAGGCAAAGAGGCATGGGAGAACAAAAAACACATGCAAGCCTATGGAAAAAGCAAAGCACACTGGGTGGCTACACAAAATAACCACTGGCCACATGGTCAAACAATATCAACAGCAAACAAAGAGGCACTGGAGAACAAATGGAGGCTTGTGGAAAAAGCACACTGATTGAATACACAAAATGGCCGCTAGCCACATGGTCAAACAACAAGCAAGGAGGCACAGACAACAAAGAAGAACACATGCAGGCCTATGACAAAAGCAAAGAAAACTGGATGGCTGCACAAAATGGACACCGGCCACATGGTCAAACAACAGCAACAACAAGCAAGGAGGAATTGGAGAATAAAGAACACATGCAGGCTAATGGCAAAACACTCTGACTGCTAACACAAAATGGCCACAGATCACATCATCAAACAACAAGCAAGGAAGCATGGACAACAGAACACATGCAGGCCTATGGACACAGACTACTACACAAAATGGCCAATGGCTACATGGCATGGAGAACAAACAAAGGCAAATGGTGGCATATGGCACACCCTCATCAGCAAAAGGAGGCATGGCATAACAGTGAAGAAAACACTGCCATTAATTCAGCAGTGCCAAAAACAAAAATTAAGAGAGCTATGACATTTTTACAACAACTCACATCCTCCCAAGGCATCAAATATTACCCCACCAACATACACTTTTTGCAGAAAAGAAAACTTAAAATACCAAAGAAATCCCCATATTTTTAATTCAATCCAATGCTATTGAAGGCCTAAATGATCTTTTAAAACAACATATATCTAAGAAACGGTTGTTTCATGTAACTATATCTAAGAAACGGTTGTTTCATGTAACCATGACTAGTACTGACTGGATGGCCTGTGAACAGACTAGTCCACATAGTTAAATAAATGAATAGTGCAAATTTAACAAACATGGAGAAAATGTACTGAACTGTGCAACCCTTCTCCCTTACAAAAGATAAAAATTAAATACAAAATAATAAAAAGCCCCCTGCTGAAATTCCAGGCCACCCACCATAACCGCAATCACATTTAAAACTCAAATAAAAGTACAAATAAATACCGGTACATGCCCTCTATCAAATCAACAACACCCTCATACAAACGTTTTTGAACTGACTTGTGATACCGCAAAAACAAAGGGCCTTATTTACAATGTTTTGGTGCAGGGCAGCTCACAACCCTTTTTACTGTGCTGCCCTGCGTCAAAACAAAAGGGCAGAAATGCACCATATCAACAAGATACGCTGCATTCCTGTCCTTGTCCCTGTGCTGGAGCACTTATTGTGTCCATCCGTCCAACGCAGGCACCCTTGCACCATGGTGCAAGGATACCTGCATTGTGGGAAAGATTGTTTTTGTTCAGGAAGGAACACCTTATCCCACAAAAACAAACAAAAAAGTCTGTGTATGCTGCAGATGGAGCACGCAGAGAAAGAGGAAAAAACGGAGAGATATATGCCTCATCCCAATGGCGCCTGCCAACATACCGCCGCGGTGGGGGATATCCCTTCACCATATTATGACACACACACCCAATCTGACAGAATACTGCCACATACACAAATCCGCCAGCCTAATGGTCAGTGTTAAAGTGGCGGTAACAATACCCATACCGTTACACCAACAAAACAACACCCATCACATTATCACCCTCGAATCACCACGGCGGACATTCAACGGTGGTAAGCCACTGGCGGTACATACTGCAGCGCTCAGAATGGACACCCACATACAAAACAACACCACATTGGCCAATACCAAAAACACATACCTGACACCCATACACACACCACACCCACACATCCACACCAGTATAAAACACCCACCCACAATGCCCATAACCCCTTATGAACACCAATTGCTACCAGGAGACTGAGAAGAGCACAGAGACAACTAGACAAACACACCACTCACACTCATTCACCCCTCACTCACTCCACATCACACACCCCACCCCATTACCCAGCACACCCTCACCATAACACAACACCCATGGCACCACAAAGGCACCCCATTTCACTGAGGAGGAGTTAAGGGTCATGGTGGAGGAAATTATCAGGGTAGAGCCACAGCTCTTTGGAGCACATGTACAGCAGATTTCCATTGCATGGAAGATGGGGCTATGGCAGAAAATCATGGACAGGGTCAACGCATTGGGACAGCACCCAAGAACAAAGGACAACATCAGGAAGAGGTGGAACCACCTATGGGGGAAGGTACGTTCCCTAGCAGCAAGTCACCAGCTAGCCATACAGAGGACTGGCGGTGGACCCCCACCTCCTCCCCCACAGCTCACAGCATGGGAGGAGCAAGTACTGGCAATATTGCATTCTTAGGGACTCACTAGAGTAGCTGGAGGACTGGACATTGGAAAGCAACATTTACTACCTATCACAACCCCCAATACCTGCATGCTATCTCAAAACTACACCCTCACTCCCATCACTCCACTTCAACCCACACACTGCACATACACATCTGACTAACCCCAATGGCAAGCCCTGCTTGTCATACAAATGCATGGACACCCCTCCCAGCCCTGCATGGACACCCATTACTAAAGCATGCACAGCATAGGGAAACTAACATGCCCACAATAAATCACCATACACAAGCAAAAGCTGGCAGGGCAACACCAACAATAGAGGGGAAGCCAGGGATGTACAAATGTCAAACACTTGAAGCATAATACATCACTTACATCCCCACAGGTACCCCAGCCAATGTCAGTGGAGAGGAGGTGCCACCACTATCCAGTCCCCCAACAGAAGATGGCCTCAGTGATGACAGTAACTCTGGACTTCAGGATCTGGAGGACCTACCTGGCCCATCAGAGACCACTGGACAGCTGGTCACCCAAGCACATTCACGGACCACCACAGAGCCTCCCCCATCAGGATCCAACACCACAGCACCACTCAGCGTACCCAAACCTCTGTCCCCAGGACACATTAATCAGCAGTGTGCCCACCTGTGCAGGGACTCCAGGCCACACCTCACCCCCAAGACAATCAGGGACCTGGGGTCAGTGGCAGTGGGCACACCATTCAGGGGACAGGTGCACAGGTCAACAGGGAGACTGGGAGGACTGCTGTACGCCAGGGGGAGGACAGGACCAGGGAACCGACTCTCCAGGAGGTACTCTCTGAGATCCTGGGAGCCTACCAACAATCCCAGGACATGATGGGCCAGATCCTAGAAAACGTGCAGGAGAAAGGCCGCTGCAGGAGGGACAGTATCAGGGGATCCGGGAGGACTTGCAGGCCATTAACACAACCCTGATCTCCATAGCAGGGGTGCTGGCAGACATGGTCAACATCATGAGGGAAGCAACAGCACACCAGCAGGCCCCTACCACTTGCAATTCAACTGAACAGCCCTCCACTTCTGCTGCTGCTAGTGGGCTGGAGGCCCAGCCACAGGACCCACAGGTCACCAGCACCCCTCCCCCTGCATAAGGTGAACCACCCTGTAAACGTTCCCTGCGACCCAGACAGAAGCCAGAGACACTTGCCAAGACCACCGCCAGGAAATGAGACTCTCCTGATTGTTCCACTTGTGTCTCACTCAGTCACCTTGTCCACCTTGAACTGCCATTACTCCCCTTCCTCTGGCCCCTTGGACAATGCACCTGTGCTACAAACAGAGTGCAACAATACCCTGGATTTTCCTCCATCATCACCCCATTCAATTGCACTTTTCCGTCAATTTCTCAGCACTACAATAAACACCCTTGAACAAACTCAAATACTTGTATTTCATGATTTTAAACAGTGTATTAATGGAAACAGTTATATCCATTGCAAATGAACTGTACAGTGTGAAAGCATAGAAATAATGACCTGTGGCTGGCTTTAATCAATATATCAATACACAGATGTCATTGCACTAACACCTGTAAACTGAGAATCCATATGCGACATTAAGTAGAGGTAAAACGTGGGTAATGCCATCATGTCACAGCCACACAGAATACACCAATATTCATAGAAATGTTAAGTTGCACTGTCTCACCTGTGTGTCATTGGAAGTACTGACGATAACTGATGTTCTGTTGTCCTCATCCTTAGCCTCTTCATCCTCACTGTCATCAGGGTCTACTGCTGCCACAGGGGCATGTCCAGTCTCCTCCTCCTGCAGAAAAGGTACATGCTGTCTGAGGGCCAGGTTGTGCAACATGCAGCATCTCACTACTATCTGGCAGACCTTCTCGGGTGAGTAGCACAGGGATCCACTTGTCAGATGGAGGCACCTGAATCTGGCCTTCAGAAGGCCAAAGGTTCTCTCAATAATCCTTCTGGTTCGCCCATGTGCCTCATTATAACATTCCTTAGCCCTTGTCCTGGCATTCCTCAGAGGGGTCAGCAGCCAAAATAGGTTTGGGTAGCCAGAGTCACCTGGAAATAGTGAGGAACAATATTTATCCACACACTATCCTTTGAGGTTAACATCAGAGGCATACACTAACATACACTGGGTGGGGACCAAGGCTCACCTATAAGCCACACCCTGTGCCTCTGTAGTTGGGCCATCACATTTAGGATGCTGCTATTCCTCAGGACAAATGCATCATGCACTGACCCAGGATATTTAGGATTGATGAGGGAGATGTACTGGTCCACCAGGCACACCATCTGCACATTCATGGAGTGGAAACTCTTACGCTTCCTGTACACCTGTTCATTCTGGCGGGGGAACAAACGCAATATGTGTCCCGTCAAACACCCCAGTAATATTGGGTGTATGTCCCATTGCATAGAATCCGGCCTTCACAGTGGCCAAATCCTCCACCTGGGGGAAAGCTATGTAGCTGCACATGTGTTTTACCAGGGCAGAGAACACTCTTGCCCGCACGATTGAGAACATTGACTGTGACATTTCTGCTGCCAAGCCCACTGTCACTTGGAAATAACCAATTGCCAGGAAATGGAGAACTGATAGCACTTGCACAAGAGGGGGGGATCCCAGTCGGATGACGGATAGATGAGATCAGGTCTGGCTCCAACTGGGCACACAGCTCTGTGATTGTGGCCCTGTCCAGTCTATGGGTGAGTATAATGTGCCTGTCCTCCAGTGTAGCTAAGTCCACCAGGGGTCTGTACACAGGAGTATGTCCCCATCACCTATTCATCTGCAGCAGTAGGTATCTAAGGGACACAAGAGTGAGTAGGCTGTCACAATTTGAACAACTAAACCACAACAGCAGTCCACATTGTGCTCTTATGTATTGGGACAGTGTACAGTTTGAAGTATGTGTCTATTTATACTATGACGCAGCAATTCTCGATAGGCCTGTTCACCCTCCCTGAAATGGCGACCGCCTGTCCTGTGTGGAGGGACAGATGGAAGTGAGGTAATTCCACCAATGTTAGGCATTGTGGCGGTAGGCGGTCGTGCAATTCCTCATTGGATAATATGGAGCTCTATGGAGTACAGTGACCAATGGGGATGTACACCGGTGGTGACGGTGTACACCGCCGCGGACCTGACTGCCATTTTCAAACTCAATCCTCACTTGTTTCCCGACCTTCAGCAGGAGAAGACCTACACTGCATGTGCTGCTGTGACCTGTGTCTGGAACCTACCATGGCCTGTGTGACCAGGAAAAGGGCCCCAGCCTTCACATCAGAGAAGTTGGAGAAACTGGTGGATGGGGTCCTACCCCAGTACGGACTGTTGTATGGGCCTCCAGACCAACAGGTGAGTACACTGTGGGCACGATGCATGTGGAATGGACGCATGGAGATGTGTGTAAAGGCATAGTGTAAGGGGGGGATTATCTGTTGGCGGTTTACATGATGGGCGCTGGGCTACGTGTGTGCCAATGGTGATGGAAACGGGTATGGTGGGCCATGTGTGTGACAGGCTGGACTGTTAGTTTAATGGAGTTCTCCTGTATGTATCACCTCTGCATGTCAGCGTCCATCAAAAGAAGGGTTTATGGCGTGCCATTGCCACGGAGGTGCGGACCCTGGGGGTCTATGGCAGGCTGAGCACCCACTGTCGGAAACAGTGGGAGGACCTGAGACGCTGGGCACAGAAAACCGCAGAGGCCCAGCTGGGGATGGCCTCCCAACAAGGAAGGGGTGCTTGTCGGACCCTGACCCCCCTGATGACCCGCATACTGGTGGTGACATACCCTGTGCTGGATAGGCGCTTGAGGGAATCACAGCAGCCACAAGGGGGTGAGTACAGTGGGTATCATTACATCTTTTGGCTGGTGGGGTGGTATCCGGTGCTGGTTGTGTGTTAGTGGGTGCCCCTAAGGCCAAGCCAGACATTGCAGCATGGGTCATCTCTAGGGTAATGGTTGCATGTCAAATACAGGTAACCTAGCTTGTTAGTAGTCACTTTCAGGCAGGGCATCGTGGGTCCTAGGTGTGCTGAAGTTGGTGGTGTGTGCTTGCCAACGGTGGTGTTGGTGCAGTAATTGACCCAGTGTTTCCTTTTTCATTCTCCCCCCCTTTTTTCTTCTGTCATCCTGTCCTTTTGTGCATTAGCATCATCTGGCGGAAGAGCAGGGACACCGGCGACAGAGGGAGCTGCATCCCACATAACCCTGGAGGCAGAGCCCACCGACGCCAAAGGAACCAGTGGGATGGAGGGTGAGGGGAGCACCACAGCGGAGACAGGAGACAACACAGACTCTGATACCTCCTCCAATGGGAGCTCCCTGGGGGTGGTGGACACTTCTGTGACCACCCCAGCTGCAGGCACAGCCGCCACCCCTCCTACCACCACCGCCCTCCCAGTAGCCCGTCAGCGAGTTGCCCATGCCCGCTCAGCCAGGAGGCTGGGCATCTCCTTCGCCCCAGGCACCTTAGGCCCTGCACCAGTGAGCCCTGCTGCCCTGAGTGAGGAGCTATTGGCCTCCTGAGATCCATCTCTGTAGGGCAATCAACCATTGTGAATGCCATCCAGGGGCTGGCACCCCAGATGCCGCAATGCAATGCATTCCTGGATGGCATTCACTGTCAATTGGCGGCCCAACAGAGAATGATTCAGGCTCTGGCCTCCTCTCTAATGGCAGCCATTGTCCTGTTTTTACCTTCCCCCCTCCAACTACCACTTCCCAGTCCCACTCCCCTCAACCCCAAACCATCCCAGGCACAGATACAGACGTGCATGCACACAAGGCAACATACAAGAGTGGTACAGGCAAACACAAGCACCACACTTCATCCAAAAGGCACTCACACAAACACCATACAGTTGCAACCACAACAACATCCACTGCCTCCACTGTCTCCCCCTCCTCCTCCTTCACCTCCCTCCCAGTCACATCCACACTCACACCTGCATGCACTAAATCAACATCCACTACCAGCATCACCACACTAAGCAGAACACACACCTCACTGGCAGACACCTCCACAACAGCCATGCACACCGCCCCGCTGTCCTCTCCCACCCAGTCTGTCCCTCTCTCCTAAGGGACACAAACGCAAGCATTCACACACCCAACAGCCACCCACCTTACATCAGCATACAGCCCATGCACCTGCACCCAAGTCCAGCAGACATACACCTCCAACAACCACTCCCTCGTCCTCCACTCCAATTACTCCTCCCTCCTCCCGCACCACTGTCCCTAAAAAGGTTTTCCTTTCCCAATTAGAACTCTTCCCTACCTCCCCATCCTGTACGTATGGGTATGGTACCAAGGACACAGCACGGGCACCTCAGCCAAACAGTCCACGAGGACAGTGGTAGCACAACCTACTCGTGGTGGTAAGGATACCAAACCTCCATCACAGAAGGGGAAGCACCACAAGGGAAGAAGAGGAAGGGGCCTGCACCACCAGGGAAGAGTGTGAAGGGGCCTGCACCACCAGGGAAGAGTGTGAAGGGGCCTGCACCACCTGTGAAGAAGGGGAAGGGACCTGCGCCACCTGTGAAGAAGGGGAAGGAGCCTGCACAATCTGTGAAGAAAGGGAAGTAGCCTGCACCACGCATGAAGAAGGGGAAGGAGCCTGCACCACCAGGCAGAGAGGGGAAGAGCCCATCCACCCCTGCCAGGAAGGGTAAGGGATCCACGACCCATGTAAAGGAGGAGACGAGACACTCTACGCCAGCGGAAGCTGTCAGGCTGACACCGCCACCACCATCAGCTGTCACGGGGCCCCCATTGCCAGCTGTGGAAGTGCAGCCATCAGTGAGTGCAGAGGCTGTCCAGGAGGCTCCTCCAACCACCATCACAGTGCAGCCATCGGACAGTGCAGAGGCTGCCCAGGAGGCTCCTCCAACCACCACCACAGTGCAGCCATCGGACAGTGCAGAGGCTGCCCAGGAGGCTCCTCTAAACACCACCACAGTGCAGCCATCGGACAGAGCAGAGGCTGTCCAGGAGGCTCCTCCAAACACCACCACAGTGCAGCCGTCACTGCCAGTGGACGCCATGTAGGCACCCTCCAGAAGCTGCTATGCAGGCTGCCCCCTCTAGAACCAGTGGGCAAGTCACCCACTTCAGAGACTGTGGCCTTGCACTCCCCAGGACAAAGCAATGGGCATGTTGTCCCCTCCAGACCCAGTGGGCAAGTCACCCACTTCAGAGACTGTGGCCTTGCACTCCCCAGGACAAAGCACTGGGCATGGAGCCCCATCCAGGACAAGTGGGCAAGTCACCCACTTCAGAGACTGTGGCCTTGCACTCCCCAGGACAAAGCAATGGACATGGAGCCCCCTCCAGAACCAGTGGGGGTGTTCCCGTGTTCGGCTGAGGTGCCCCCCCATCTCCCTGAGGTGCCTTCCCACTTGCAAAATGATGCCCCTGCAGTGTTCTCTCCAGGTGTGTCAGGATACAGGTTGGGCCTTGGACTGTGCCCTGTGGCCTTGTGCACTCTCATGACTTTGGTCTGGGCATTGGCCCTTTATGAACATTTGTATATATTTGGTTCATGTGGTGGGTTTTGCTATGCTAATACATTGTCGTAACTCCAGCATTCTGGTCCATGTTTTATTATGCTGTGTGTCATGTGCCATTGGTTTACGTGTGCAGCTGGTTTTGTGTATGGTGTGTGTGTGTGTGTCGGATGTGTGTTGTTCGTGTGTGTGTCACTCTCGTTTTCCTCCTACCCTCCCTTGTGTGCTAGGCAGCTGAACTCACTGTTGTTGTCATCGTCGGCGTAGGTGTTCCATGTGGAGCATGACAAAGAAGATCATCGGGAAAACTTGCAGTTCGGGTTCCATGGCGGTGTGGTTCTTCCCTGTGTCTCCAACAGTGAGTCCTTTCACTTCTGAGCTCTGTTTCCACCAGGCTTTTGTTGGCGTTGGTACCACCCTGGAAAAGGTGCCGGTTTTGTGTGTCTTACTAAGGTGGGCAGTACTTTGTCTCCCGTCTGGCTGTTGTTGGCTGCCGCCGTGGTGAATGTTATTTGGGCTGTGGCGGTTGGTATGGTACATTGGCTGTCTATGGGAGTTATCACCGCCATGGTCATAATTTGGTGGATCTTACCGCCAGCCTGTTGGGGGAATTACTGCCACTTTATCACTCACCGCCAGAGTCATAATGAGGACCATAATGTTATTACTCCCCGTTTTGCCACCTTTACGCCACCCCTGCGGTGGCATAGGAAACAGACACATTCCCAGGTTTACGAAACCTTGTAAATATGGGAAAGTGTCAGATTCCAGGGGTGCTGCATGGGAACACCCATAGCAACACCCAGGGAACGCCTCTTTCATAAAGAGTAATGAGTGAAAGTGGGGCATATCTACACGGTCATGTAAAGCCACCCAAAGTGTCTTTGCATGGCTTAGAAGATATGGCCCTGCAGCCTGCACTGCTAGTCCATCAAAAAAGTGATGCACTGGCAGCGCAGGCCACTTGTAAATGAGGCCCAAAGTCCTTAAAATCCAATGGTATGTATATGCATCAGGAATCGCAGACATAGACAGTGATCCTTCCACCTAAAAATCCAAGTGAAAAGTGACCAGGAGATGGACAAAGTCTTGGTAGAAGCCTGCTAGACAGGAACAGGAAGTTGGGGTCTCTGGGGCACTACCTTCCTATTGAAAAAAAATGTTACATTAAAAAAATGCTTTTGCACTACAAAACTACCTGAATGGTCTGTTGGAGTGGAATATTCACTCAAAGCACCTTTTCGAGCTGCTTCTTGAGTAGAAAATCTGCTTGAGAATCAGCAACAGCTGCTCAAGCTCACCAGCGCCATGGAAAGGGTACCGGAAGGCTCAGTGGTGACCAGAAGCTGCGCAAGCATCCGGTAAATCTCATGTGGCTCGCTAGTGGCCTGCAAATCTAGTCACTTTCACCAGTGTGTGCCTTAACAACTTTCAAGCGTGTGAACTGGAAAAAAGATCTGCCAGGTGGCAGAATTTAGCAGGATCTCTGCATTACATGGATAGCGTGGAGTTTCCAAATTCCGCAAACTCCCCTTGTGGAGTAGAATTTTTCACCCACACCTAGATAGAAGTATGGACTGGTGGTTGATGGGAGGGGGTTGTTTCTCATCTGCTTCATTGCAATTGTATTTTATTTAGCTAGCCTGTGACATTCTCCCATACAATCTTTTTCTTGTAACAGCGCATTCACCAGTGACAGTCCCTTGCCTTCTCCTCCGAGCCTCAGATGAAACACCCACCCTCTAGATTGCGACATTTTTAGCATACCGATCTTCATCAGCCTCCAGATTTTATTGTGGAAGTTAATGGGCTGCTAGACCATGTTAAAAGGTCTGCCATCGTGCATTATGTCCACCCCCTTACCCCTTCAGTGTTAATGCTGCAGGAGATTAATTTATTAGGCACCCACTGTCCATTTCTGTTCCTTCAAGGTTACGACAGAGTCTTTCATGCTGGACTTCTGAGGGGTTCCCAAGGGGTGGCAATACTCATTCATCGGCGTTCCTTTCCCTATGTGATCAGCCATGACCTCCCTGATGCCCGGGGCCAATTCCTTGTCCTTAAGGGGAAGATTAGAAGGACAGGGCCTAAAGTTGTTGTGTGTCTGCATCCCTTCTTCGGTGACTGAGCTATTACTTCAAAAACTCAATGATACTATCTTGGCTCTCACAAGTTGCATGACAGTGGTGAGAGGGGATTTCAACAGGGTCCTAGACCCTGGTGCCCGTGATACGGATGCATCGCCTAGGCACAGGTGTGCGAAAGCTTGTCAGCTCTCCAACTGGGTGGATGCCCTTGGGTTGTGTGACACATGAAGGTTATGGCACCCTAGGCAGCAGCAGTATACACACACCACAGTGTCCCACCACTTGCATGCGTGCATTAACCTTATCTTCCTGCCAGCTACTGACTGCTTACACATTTCAAAGGTGCAGATCATTCCTAGAGGGATCTCTGACCACTCCATTGTGGTCCTCCGCTTGGGCTCCAAGACTTCTACTCAGCACCCAATGTGGCGTCTCAAAGCAGGGAATCTCAAAAATGAAATGTATTCTCAGGCACTTGCTGACATAACCAAAGCATATTTTCAATTTAATCGGGGCACAGTACAATCTGCCAGCACTTTATGGTCAGCCTGCAAAGCTACCATTAGAGGACATGCCAAAAGCATTCTTAGATCAACGGACAAAAAAAAGATTCCCGGATGTGACTCGGCTGGAGGCTCGGGCCCTCCGGCTGGAGGTCAGGCTTCCGGATGACCCCATGTTATCTCCCAGCAGATTGACCTTGCCTGTGCCAAAATTTGACGGCTGTCGCTTGAGGAGGCGTGACAAGTCTGGAGGCCTCAACAACAAAAAGACAAGCAAGAGGGCTTCATTTCCCATTGTCCGTCTACACAGGAAGTGGCATCACTAGTTTCCTACTTAAAGGATCTTTAAAAGAAGTAGCCTGGAAATAGGGATTCATTTCTCATCATCCATCCTCACAGGAAGTGACATCACTGCATTTCTCATCATCCATCTGCACAGAAAGTGACATCAATGGTTTCCAGTCAAGATAGACTTAAAATGATAAAGCCAAGCAAGAGGACTTCATTCCACATCATCCATCTGCACACCGCTCCTCTGCCTTTCACGACCTACTTAATGGCAGCTACTTGCCCGCCACAGGTGCACAAAAGGCAGGCCTGTCTACACCCATCCATCTCTGGACAGCACCCAGTGCCAGGACCCCTCATTCTCCCCCTACCAACTACTACCTTGCTACACTCCTCTGCACTCTCAACCCCAGCCACCAGTCTTCTCACTGCTGCCACACCAAATCACTCAACACAGAGGGAATATTCACAGGAGCCTCCTAGAAGCTCTCATGCACTCTCCCACACTATACACCCACCACCCCCACACCAACAGCACCCAGCACCACAGCCACTCACGCAAACCAGCCACCCACTCATGCTCACAAAGACCAGCCACCAACCATGCAACACGTCACACTTGCATGCATGCTGCTCAACACCCGCTTGCTCCCCAAACATACCACAGAGATATGGGGCCTACTGCACAATCACAATCCTGATCTGCTCTTTGTCATGGAAACATGGCTATACCCAACCTCTGCACCAGGCATTGCTACATTCCTGCTGGCTACAAGATCATCAGCCAAGACCATAAGCACTAGTCTATAGGTGGAACTGTCATCATATTTAAACATGCCATAAGGTACTTGAAATAACTCTAACTATAACTGCTGAATTTCTATGGTTTTGTGCGAGTAAATTCAGAACCTAAGTATAACATCCTAATAACCTTTGTTTTTATAAATGTATATATATATATATATATATATATATATATATATATATATATATATATATATATATATACACACATACATATATACACACACATACAGTATATATATATCTATTAATAGTTTAGACCTGGTGTTGCATCAGTAATACATAGATGAAAGGTACCTTTGGACGGGTCTACAGGCCAGACCATGGGCTGCATCAATAATATACAGATGAAAGGTAACTTTGAATTAGTTTACAGTTCAGAAAATGGGTTGGATTACTGATACATAGATGAAAGGTACTTTTGGATGAGTCTACAGTTCCAACCATGGGCTGGATCAGTCATACATAGATGAAGGGTACTTTTAGAAAAGTCTACAGTTCAGACCATGGATTGCACCAGTAGTACACAGATGAAAGGCACCTTTGGACGAGTCTACAGTTCAGACCATGGGGTCTACAGTTCAGACCATTGATTGCATCAGTCATACAAAGATGAAAGGTACTTTTGGATGAGTCTACAGTTCACACCATGGTTGCATCACTAATACATAGATGAAAGGTAGCTTTGGACCAGTCTACACTTCAGACCACACATTACATCACTAATATATAGATGAATGGTACCTTTGGACGAGTCTACAGTTAAGACCATGGGTTGCATCCATAATACATAAATGAAAGGTACCTTTGGACACGTCTACAGTTCAGACCAGTGGCTGGATCAGGAATACATAGATTAAAGGTACTTTTTGACAGGTCTACAGTTCAGACCATCAGTTTCATCAGTAATACATAGATGAAAGGTAACTTTGAACAAGTTTACAGTTCAGATCATGGGTTAGATTACTGATACATAGATGAAAGGTACTATTGGATGAGTCTACAGTTCCACCCATCAGTTGGATCAGTCATACATAGATGAAGGGTACCTTTGGATGAGTCTACAGTTCAGACCATGGATTGCACCACTAGTACACCGATAAAAGGTACCTTTGGACGAGTCTACAGTTCAGACCATGGGGTCTACAGTTGAGGCCCCTGGTTGCATCAGTCAGACATAGATGAAAGGTACTTTTGGATGAGTCTACAGTTAACACCATGGTTGCATCACTAATAAATAGATGAAAGGTATCTTTGGACGAGTCTACACTTCAGACCACGCATTGCATCACTAACACACAGATGAGTTGCATAAGTAATGCATGGGTGAAAGGTACCTTTGGATGAGTCTACGGTTAAGACCATGAATTGCACCACTAGTACACAGATGAAAGGTACCTTTGGGTGAGTCTACAGCTCAGACCATGGGGTCTTCAGTTCAGACCACTGGTTGTATCATCCATACACAGATGAAAGGTACTTTTGGATGAGTCTACAGTTCAGACGATGCTTTGCATCAGCCATATATAGAAACACTCATAAACCCTGTCCATCCCCTCACACACCACATATGCTCTTCTCCAACGCATATCACCACCCCTTTACCACTCAACTTCCACTCATCAACACTACCTTACATTCAAATCATGCTCAGAAATTCACTATATCAATTCCTGATTTCACTACTCCATAAAAACAAAACATAACATGCACACCAACAAATCAATATCACACACACAAAACTTCATTCTTTATTCCATTACAAAACAGAAACGAACACACACTTCAACTCTCATGACTGCACAAATAACACAGATCCTAAACAATCTTTACTCCCAAATCTTCTATCTTCATTAACATCTACCACAAACACCCCAACACAACACTCATTCACCTGCCTCTCATCCATTGCACAATTTAGAACATCAAAACTTGACCCACATGTCCCCCCACCCCCTCTAAGCCATACATCTTCCACCTTAAACAGATACAAAACAAAAAAACATGCCACTCTTTACAATTTTACATCTCCATGTCTAATACATAACAAGGCTACTCCCCAAAAACAACTCACCAACTCAGACTCAGCCACTATCTCCACCACCTACACCTGCAGATCCAACAAAATGCCATCAAAACCCTGCTGGACTAGGTTTACGACGCAGACAAACAACATTGTAGATATCTTCATACAGTTAATACCAGCATAAATAGTACACTTGCTACAAGTTAAAAGGTTACAACTCACTCCTCTAGCAAAACACAATCTGTAGACTTCCTACTAATAATGCTTGATTACTCTGTACTCACTGACACACAACCTGACTTACACTTCATAACTGAATCATGATCGGGAAAGGACATTGCTCCAGTGTTGCAAGAAGCCGTTCCTCTGTGTTATCATACTGTCACACAAAATCGCATAGGCAAAAGAGGAGGTAGACTAACTGTTATATTCAAGGAAAGAAAACACCTCACCAAAGCTGACAAACATTTCCATACAAGGTTGTGAGACACACATCACCAGATGCAACCCTACACCAACTGCCTTCTGTAACTTCTTCCTTCTTTACAGATCACCACCTTGCATTCTAACATTCACAGACACATTTCTAGACATAGGGGGTCATTCTGACCCTGGCGGTCCATGACCGCCATGGCGGAGGGCGGCGGAAGCACCGCCAACAGGCTGGCGGTGCTTCCTGGGCGATTCTGACCGCGTACCGCCGCGTTCAGAAAAGGGGAGCCGGCGGTTTCCCGCCGGTTCCCCGCTGGCCCAGGGAATCCGCCATGGCGGCGCTGCTTGCAGCACCGCCATGGGGATTCCGACCGCCTTCCCGCCAGCCTGTTTCTGGCGGTGTCCACCGCCAGAACCAGGATGGTGGGAACGGGTGCCGTGGGGCCCCTGGGGGCCCCTGCACTGCCCATGCCACTGGCATGGGCAGTGCAGGGGCCCCCTAACAGGGCCCCACAAAGATTTTCACTGTCTGCTTTGCAGACAGTGAAAATCGCGACGGGTGCCACTGCACCCGTCGCACCCCTGCAACTCCGCCGGCTCCATTCCGAGCCGGCTTCATTGTTGAAGGGGCTTTCCCGCTGGGCCGGCCGGCGGTCTTCTGGCGGTCATCCGCCGGCCCAGCGGGAAAGCCGGAATGGCCGCCGCAGTCTTTCGGCAGGAACCGCTTGGCGGGCGGCGACCGCCGACCGCCGCGGTCAGAATGACCGCCATAGTTTCAAAACTCATGACACTACACACCAATTTATGCATCTTTGGTGACCTAAACCCAATATACAGCATCCAAGAATTATCATCGCTGGCCTAGACACACAGTAACTTCATCAGATTATCCACAAACCCACACAAATTGCTAGACACATCATCTTAGATGTCACCTTTGCAAATCCAGAACTAGTTACCCTTCAAAGAATCACTACAATCACATGGTCAGACCACCATCCATCAGTTTTCCAACTCAAATACCACATATCAACATACACAAGGCTACCATATGAGCATCCACCTATCAACCTTGGAGCAAACTCATTTTTGAACACTTAGAAACACAACTAACTTCTAACACAGATCTAGAACAAATTTAGTTCAAAAACTTTGAGTGGTCCCAGGAAGCATTTGATATCCTTATGCCACCAAGAACAACAAAACAGGACAAAAGAAAACAAGCACCTCAAAGGACTACAGAGCTAAAAAAGATAAAACAACAAATTGGAAAGTTGCAACACACTTGGCTCAAAACAAACAGCAATCAAGACACACTTCCCCTACACACACACTTAACAGAATATGCAGGTCAACAATCAAAAGAGCTAAAAATTTTTACTATTCAGACAGAATTCAAAATGCTAAGCGTGCAAATAAAGAATTTTATAAAATTCTCACTGAACCTAAGTGTACAGAGGAAACTCATCCGTGACTCAAACTTTTACAAATAAAAACACAAATCATTACACAACCAAAGGAGACATGTGGATTCCAATTTAAAACAAAGGAAATTCCCCAGCACCAACTCATTTCCAACAATCCCCTCCAAGAATAGCCTAACCCAGCCTCTGCATTTGTTCAAACAGCTATCACAAAGTGAATTTATGGATCTGGTCAAAGCAAGCAAAGCGGCTGCCCTTTAGACCCTTGTCCACCACAAATCTCTAGGAACATTCTTTTAGTTACCTTTTTTATACCAGTAAAAAGATCATCAATAATTATTTAAGGAATGGAATCCTTCTGGAAGACTTAAAAAAGGCATACATTGGTCCATTAGTAAAGAAAACAAACCTGGACCCGCATGACCCAAACAACTACAGATCCATTACAAATGGCCCTTTCCTGGGCAAACTGATAGAAAAAGCAGCATTTCCCAGATGCACAATTCATTGAAGATAACTCTATACTTTCTGACTTCCAAACAGGAATCTATCCAGGAAGAGGCACAGAATTTTCTGTCATTGCAAACTGGGATGACCTTAAAACACAATAAAATGGATCAAACTCACTGCACTCCTTCTTTTGGACCTTTTAGCTGCCTTTGACACAACTGGCAATGACACTTTAATCCAAAGACTCAATGAAGATGGCATAGAGGGAACTGCTCTCGCCTGGGTCACATCCTACCTTCAAAACAGGACAAATGTTATCCACACTCCCTCTTTCTCATCAAAAACGTACTTCACAAAAGCAGGGTTCCCTTAAAGCTCTATCATCTCACCCCTGCTTTTCCACATCTACACAAAGTCATTACTGGTAATGATTAATGAATATCGTCTCACATGCTTACACTATGCAGATGACACGCAAATACGTCTTAAACTGGAAAGCCACAAAGATATTGGAAGCTCAAAAATGTTCAGTTGCCTCAGAGTCATTGAACAGTGGATGACATAGAGCCACCTCAAACTGAATGCTTCCAAAACTGAAATACACATGGCAATTGGAATAATTATGACCCACTCTTTGCCTTGCCTAATGATCTGGGATCACTTCCTAAAGTGTCTAAGGAAGTAAGAAACCTTGCAATTACCATGGACTCCAAATCATCAATGAATGCCTATGTGAACAAGTTGGAAAGATCAAGCTTCATTACTATGAAAACTCTGCGACTCATCTGCTCCTACATAGGATTTCCACGCAAGGCTCAAGCTATGATCGTTCTTGTACTGTCTAAAGTGGATTAGGCCAATGGCCTCTACCACAGATCATATTAATCAACTGTGACAAAACAACAGTGAATTCAGAACTTTGCTGCCAGACTATTCCTAAATGTAAAGCCACAAGCCCACACCTCCCCTGCTTTGAGGGCCCTACATTGGTTACCAATTGCCAAAAGATCCACCTTAATCTAGTTTGTATCTCCCACACAGCTGCTCAAGATTGGCACTTTGCCTCAAAATCCCAGCATCCAAGATCAAATCATGGATGGTACATCTTTCTCTGTTCAAGCAGCCAAACTATGTAATGCATTACCTGCAAACGTAACAGCCACAGAAACTTCAGAAAACGACTGAAGTGTTGGCTCTTTCCTACATGACCACCACAATCAGACACAAACGTGTAGCATATGCTCGTGCATGTAAATATGTATAATTTGATTATATTTATATATTTGATTATAGTAATGTATTTAAATATATGCATCTCTTTGTACACATATATTTACTAATTATGGTTTATAGATATTGGGGGTTATTCCAACTTTGGAGGAGGTGTTAATCCGTCCCAAAAGTGACAGTAAAGTGACGGACATACCACCAGCCGTATTACGAGTTCCATAGGATATAATGGACTCGTAATACGGCTGGTGGTATATCCGTCACTTTACCGTCACTTTTGGGACGGATTAACACCTCCTCCAAAGTTGTAATAACCCCCATTGTCTAGGTCTGCTTAACAAATGTATATATTACTTACAGTTAAAAATATATATACATAATATATATTTATACATTATTTTATGCTTAACATGTTTATAGGTCACAGCACAGTTGTTATATAACTTATTTTATCATATTCATATGGGTTTCTGTTTATTTTATTTATCTATTACAATACGTAAATATGATCATAACAACTGTATCTATAAGTGCTTCACTATTGAAACATTGAGGAAAACATAAAAATAATATAAATACATATACAAAATATAAAGATACACAAATAAATTTGCTTTTACTTACAGCAACACCTGAATGTCTAGATTTCTAACTATTCATCCATACTTGCACATATGGAACTTTATGCAATATATTTTAAATCTCTTTATTATTTTCCTTATAAATGTATACCGTTGCTATGTAATAATGTACGTATATATTTATTACTCTACTCCTATGAAAGAAAGAAAGAAAGAAAGAAAGAAAGAAAGAAAGAAAGAAAGAAAGAAAGAAAGAAAGAAAGAAAGGAAGAAAGAAAGAAAGAAAGAAAGAAAGAAAGAGAGAAAGAAAGACCTTTCACTACCTCCAGTGCACTACTCTATGTCTCATCTTATACCTCTCTCAATATATCCTTTACTTCTACTTTCTGAATTATACCAAACCTCATTTTATTACTAGGATCTCCCTAAGATCCTTTCTTGACTTGTCCCTTTATCCCTGCTTGACTTCCATCGTACCTCATTCTGCTACTATGATCTCCCATTTAACGTTTTCTAGACTCTTCCCTTCTGTCTCTCTTCTTTGACTCATCCCAAACCTCATTTTACTACAATGATCTCCCTAATAACCCTTTCCAGACTCTTCCTTCCTCTATCCCTCCTTTGACTCATCCCAAACCTCATCTAACTAACACGAACTCCCAAGTAATACTAGATAGACTTTTCCCTTCTCTATCCCTACTTTATCCTATTTAATCAAACTAATAGACTCACGTATCCATCACTCAAATTAACAATTTATATTTCCGTACAGTAATCCACCACTAATCCTTTGGATTCCAGAGTAGCGTGCTGCTCACCAAAAAGCACTACAACAGCTTGTCAGGGGTAGTAAGTGCTCTATAAATAGATTTACAATTAGATTTGCACCTCAATCTCATCAGTTGCCTGCCCAAAATTGGCATGGAAAAACCTGCTCAAAGCTGGATATGCTCCTTATTAGTGGATCCACACAAAAGCTGTCAACCTGGCACCTTAGGCCTCGGAAGCCTGCAAAGTAATCTGTGGAGCGCCTCAAGGTTCATCGCTCAGCCCCACCCTCTTCAGCTCATTCATGATCTCCCTGACCAATGTCATCCAAGCACACAAGATCAACATCCTCTCCTACGCCAATGACACGCAACTCATACTCTCCCAGTAGGACAAGACCAAAGCACTATAAACAAGTTCACAACCTGCATGACCAAAGTCATTAACTGGGTGGAAGTCAAATGTCTCAAGCTCAAAACTGACAAGATAGAAAAAATGATCTTCAGCAAGAACACCTCACCATTGGGACTCCAACTGATACCCGACCAAACTCTGACCACACTTAGCACCCACACCAGGAACTTTAGAATCATCAACAACAGCAAATTAAGTATGTCCGCACAAGTCAACACTGTCACTGCATCCTACTTCCACACCCAGAAGACGCTGAGGACGATTTTCAAATGGCTCCTAAGCAGCACTAGTAAAGCCTTCGGTCACATCCTACTCAGCAGCAAGTGGGACTACGAGAAACCCTCTGTTCACCAAGCAAGTCATCAGATTACCACAAACCATCCAAAACCCATCAGCCAGACACTTCTTCAACTTCCCACACAAAACTCACATCATCACACTCCAGGGAGCTCCACTGGCTCTCAGTACACACACATTTCAAGCACTACACAACTTAGCTCCCACCTACCTGAGCAGTCGTATCTCCTTTCCATCAACCACCTAGACACCTCTACTCAGCAGGATTTTTTCTTGCAAACATCCCATGTATAGACAGAACCAGATCAGGATGGGTGTTCTCTTAGATTGCTGCTAACATATGGAATGACCCCCAATTTTACACCTGAGCCTCCTCTCTTCTCGAATTCTGCAGGAAGGTAAAGACTTGGCTTTTCAATTAACCAATCTACCCTAAGCAGGGCTAGCCACATACACCTGCTCAGCGCCAGTAAACGCTCTTGGTACATAGTGCGCTTTGTAAATACACATTACAATGTCCCCTGCACAAGCATACAGAAGCTGATGATACTTTTTCTTTCTTTCTTAAAAAACGAATCTTTGCAAGATCATCTTCCCCTGCACCTACAATTACAACATGTACACCATAAAAGTGAAACATTTTCCTTCCCTGCCTTGTTAGTTTGAACGGTGTCTGAAAAACAAGGAGTGTGTAAACTGAAATGTGTTGTACAACATACATTTTTTAGTTTTACTATTCAAACAGTTTGGCCGCCATCCTAGGTCCTGCACCTATATTGCCATTATATTAGTCGTGTTTACACACAATCAAGCCTGCCTTGCGTGTAATCTGCGTTATTATCATGCAAAAGCCGTGCCACAAACAACACCCCGTCCTGTGACCAATTGTCAAGATTGCCAAGCACTTACTCCAGTAGTGTGTGCAGACTAAAACATTGTTGATTTTAGATCTCTCTATCACTAATAAATGAGTGTAGTGTGTATGTTGTATCACTAGATGTGGCGCTTGCACAGAAAAAAGATGTTCAGTGGGTGTGTGTTCAGGATGCTGCTCCATGCCTCTGACTATTATTTCAGCGCAATGCTGGTCCTCAGTGGATCAGTTGTAGTGCTGGTGCACTCCTGTGGAACAACTCTTCCCAGGTCAGAAGCGTTCAAATGTACAACAGTTTTCTGAATACCCGTATTTTCAGCTGATGCACCTGTGCTTGTGGTTTGTGTTGCACACATTCTCCGTGTTTCCAGGTTCATATTCAAAGCTCACGTTTTTCGGTTTACGAGCTTATTTATTTCTTCACCAGTTATGTCACACCTACAGGACCACCCACTATTAGAAATACAGCAATCCAGTGAAAAACACCAAGTGGTTATGAAGCTAACCCTTATGTATATTTGAATAATTCTAATATTCCCTTACCAACTGTATTTATATACAAACATAGTTCTGTTGTGTTTGAAGCATGAACAATTACTTTCTAAGATGTCAAGAAATGCTGGATGGTAAGCTGTGTGTAACAGCTGTGCTATGTGTGCAACTCGTGTTGCATAACTTTTATTTATTTACTGACTCTAATATTATGTCCTTCCCCTTGACAATGAAACTAGGCAGGCTAAAGATTGCCTGCGAAAACTTATTAGCGTCTGGGCAACACAGCAAGATAACTGTTCATTGTGATGGTGGATAGAACTTGCATCCACAACACTCAATCATCTCACCTACACTCACTAGATAACTCTGGCCTCCGCTTAACAAACAGCAATTTTTGGTAACTCTCACTAAATATTTTCATTTTTCACAGCTATAGATATTCCAGCTATTTCTCTTTTCTGGAGACATCTTCAATGTACACATTTAATTTGAATTAATTTTCCTACTGCGTCAAGGGGTAACGGGGCAAGCATGGGCTACTTGGGTCTGAGCCCTGGCAGCTGGGTTCATAGCCCCTGATTTCTCCCGATGGGGCAACATGGAGAAACAAACATTAGATCTTAGACTTTGACACCATAGGGACCATGGGCACAATGGTCTAGATCAGGAAGATAAGAAGTTTGGAGAGGGCTGGAAGTAGCCCCTCTCACCTGTTAGTATGTTCCAGTAGCAGAGTGCTAAACTTGGAGTAACCAAACTGGGGCCAAGCTGAGATGTGGGATCACTAGCACCCACTCAGCTCTCCTCGCCCTGGGCACGGCTCAGCACTTCTGGACAGCACACACAGAAGCACATTGGGCGATCTTAGACTAGAGATGCAGCGCCTTGTTCACAGAAACATTTTAATATTGTGCATGAAAACGAATTTTAATACAGTAATACGAACACTATCATTAAAATGCACTATACTAACTCACGACGTGTGGCAATTGACAGGGCTACTGCCATGCTGTGTTTTCGCAGTCAGACAGGCCTTTGAGGTTCACGCCACAGGCGAGTTCTGCTGTTACAAGATCTGTGTTTATTGTGGGCGTGTCAGACTTTATTTTATTTCATATTATTGTGATAAAGTGACACATATAGGGTAAACCATGAATTAACTTCAGCGGTCAACTCAGACCTTTTGACTTGGACAGGAGTGTAAAATCATCCAGCCAGACAATATGACCCAATAATCCTCAAATATGACATCAAATAATCAATATAATCAATTGGAGTCAGTAATTTAAAAACAGCATTACCTATGTGGCCATGAATCACCATACAAGTTTAGTAAAGCTTAAACATTTATTGTCCTTTAGATTAATAATGCTAAGATCACGTGACCGCCAAGCCGACCGAGAGCGGGAGAAAGGCAGTCCCACCAGCCCCGTCACGCCGACAACAACCTGCCCTCCATATTATGACCCACAAATCAGCACAACAGTCATTGCACGGCAGAAAACTTTTGGCAGTGCAAACCACCATGCTCAAACTGCAACCACCACCAGAACCCAACACCACATTGGACAGTATGAACAGTCTACACCTGACACACATTCCGACACTACACACACCCACACCCACCACTATAAAGCACACCCACACACAACCCACAATCCTTTCCAACCACAACCACAGACAGACAGCGAGGAGCCACAAACCTATCACCTACCACTTATACTCCATATGCACATATACACTACACATGCAGCACACATCACACAATTGCACCATCAACACCATACACACATCACAACTGCACACAAACACCACAACACACCAGCACACAAAAATAAGCACCCCATACCCCATCAATCCCCAAACACCCCACGCTTGCACACAACACCCCTCCTCCCCAAACCACATCACAACCACCATGTCCCCTCAAAAGCACCCACAATTCACAAACAAAGAGTTAAGGGTCATGGTAGATGAAATCGTCAGGGTAGAGCCAGAACTGTTGGGAGCAAACATCCAGCAAACATGCATATCCAGGAAAATGGAGTTATGGTGGAGGATAGTTGACAGGATCAACTCAATGGGCACCCATCCACACCAAGGGGAGGACATCAGGAAGAGGTGGAACAACCTTAGGGGGAAGGTGCGGTCCATGGCCTCACAACACCAGATTGCCATCACAAGACTGGCGGTGGTCTCCCACCTCCTCCCCCAGAGTTTACATCATGGGAGGAGAAGGTCTTGGGCATCATGCATCCAGAGGGTCTGACTGGACCAACCGGAGGTCTGGACTCTGGTAAGTCAACAAC
Source organism: Pleurodeles waltl (assembly GCF_031143425.1). Taxonomy (NCBI): domain Eukaryota; kingdom Metazoa; phylum Chordata; class Amphibia; order Caudata; family Salamandridae; genus Pleurodeles; species Pleurodeles waltl. Next base: position 140,218,809 of record NC_090451.1, read on the forward strand.
ACTCCCCTGGCACCAACGACTCCTGTACAGCATGCATCCCCACCACCCTATAACTCCCCAATTCACCCACACTCACAATTCTACCCACCCCCAATCACCTAATGCCCCTCCCCTGCATGCCACACCACCCCACTGTCACCATCCCCACACAGTCCCTCCCTTGTGCACGGATAGCACTCACAATGGCAAGCACCACAACTCCCACAATGCATTACTCCCTACACATGACAAGTTGCAATACCCACTTCACAGTGGAACACCTGCACGTAAAACCATCGCACCAGCTACACCAACTGAATGTGTTGACTGCGTACTACTACATGGCAATGATGGCAATGCTACTCACTATCCACAACCCTCAATAGAACATGGAACCGGTGTCACAATCCATGTCCCACAGATAATGTCTGCAGTGCTGCATCTGCCATTGCCATCACTAGGAAGGAAGTCAAGCCACTGTATGCACCAGACTATGAAACAAAAAAGTAGACCTCCGCAATGTAACTCTCTCCTTCTCCATCCACAGATATGCCTGCCACTGCCTCCCTGCAGAAGATGCCAGAGACAGCCAGCTCTTCCCAGGATTAAGGCCCCAGTGGATGTCTGGACTATGATGACTTACCTGGCCCATCGGGGACAACTGGTCATTTCACCACCACCAGCCCCACCCTGACCACATCAGAGTCCCCACCCAAGTGGCAACAACAGCACAGCCAACCCCTCGTTCCCAAGCCTGTGTTCCAAGGACTGGTCAATCAGCAGTGTGCTCCACAGTACAGGGACCAGAGTCGACTGCTCACATCCAAGAAGATAAAGGTCCTGGTGTAACTGGGAGTGGGCACACTGTGCCAGGAGCACAGGCACAGGGGGCCAGGGGCAGTTGAAGGGCACCTGTAGGACAAGGGATGGGGCCCCCAAGGGAAACAAATGGCCAGGAGGCCATCTCCAAAGTCCTGGGAGCCTTAACAGCAATCCCAGGACAAGATGGGCCAGATCCTCTCAACCTTGCAGGAGAACCAGAGGCTGCAGAAGGAATACCACCAGGAGGCCATACAGCAGTGGCAGACCCACAATGCCACCATGGCCTCCATCGGAGGGGTGATCAAAGAACTTACTACCATCCTGCGTGTGACTCCACCCACCAGCAGGCCCCTTCCACCAGCCACATACCAACTGGGCCATCCACTTCTGCCCTAGCTAGTGGAATGGTGGCCCTCCCAGTGGACCCTCAGGCCACTAGCACCCCTCCCTCTATAGCTGAGGAACTCCCACGCAAACAAGGCCGTCCATCCAGACATCCTGCAGGACCCGATGCCAGGACCAAAACCACTGCCAAGAAGTGAGCCTCTCATGAACATTCTCCCTGTGTGCCACTGAGACACCCTGTTGACTATACAGCTGACAAATCTCCAAATTTCCCATGGCCCTTGGATACTGGACCTGAACTACCTACAGCTTGACCAACTACTCTGATGATTTCTTGCACTTGTGTATCACAATAAACATCACCGGGCACAGCTACTGCTTACCTGTCTTTATTGTAACAAGTAGTATTTACTGTGGTACAAAATGTCATTATAGTTAACACATTGACCATTAAAAGTCTGGAAGATCGACAGAAGGGGGTGCAATGTGCAGGGAGCATGACAGTAGAACAGACATATTCTGAAATCTTGTGTCAAGGGAGCCACCAGTCAAGCCAGGAACCAGAGTAGCACCACCCAACAGACCTGCAACAGACCTGCAAAGAGACCAAGAAAGGTACAACCAACATGATAGGCGTTAATGTTGCACAACCAACACAATGCAGCACATTGCCGAACTCCCTAGTGAGAATAGGCTAGTGGAATGTTAATACATATTACCATGGCAGACTCACATGTTCCAGACATGCATTCCCAATGGTACATCTCTCACACCTGACGTTACTCCACTAAAAACAAGTCCCACTGTCAGTTAAGGTTATGTTCCATAAACGTCTATGGTGTACAGTGAGGATAGGTAGCAATACTCTCACCCACAATATGTGTGGCAGTCCAATTGCAGTTGACATAGCAGTACAGGGAACATACAACATGCCCAAGTCAATGCAGATGTGATGCTAGACAACAGCATAGTTAAAATAGCTCTGACATCAGAACAGTAACTCCTCTACTGATGGCCAACATGTCGTTCCCCAAACCCACACAGTGGGATAGCTGCACTTGCCACCTCCACTGTGTGGCAACCATCAGGAGGAACAATGTCACAAGGGAGACAGCAGTACAGTGCACATACAACAGAATAAACACACACCTGTATTTCATAGGAGGTACTGTTGGTTCAACTAAGTTCTAGTGTCAGCTGCATCTTCATTATCTGCTTCCTCACCACTATCTATGTCACCATTATCAGCCACTTGTCCAGCTGCCACCTCCTCAACATCCAGTAATGGGATGTGACATCTCAGGGCTAGATTGTGTATCATGCAGCAGGCAATAACTATCTGGCAGACCTATAGTGATCTGTAGAGCAGGGCACCTACTGAGACGTGTAGACACAGGAATCTGGCCTTCAGTAGCCCAAAGGCCCTCTCGATGACACGCCTCGTCCTGCCATGGGCCTCACTGAAATGGTCTTCCCCATCTGTGGTCAGGTGTCAGCATCCACAACAGGTTAGGATAGCCAGAGTCACCTGTGTGCACAAAGTATTTACACATCACAATACTGGTAGTGACAGAGGGCAGTATGTGATGAGAGGTGAGATAACAGATGCACACATACCATTGGAGACATACCAATGAGCCAGGCCCTATCTCTCTGTAAGTGTGCCATCATGTGTGGGACATTGCTGTTCCTCAGAATGTAGGAGATATGCACAAAACCAGGAAACTTGGCTGTCACTTGGGAGATATACTGATTATTGAGGCACACCACCGATACATTTATGGAATAAAAGGTTTTCCTGTTATTGTACACTTGTTCATTGGCCCTGGGAGGTACCAAAGCAATGTGGGTGCCATCTTTGGCCCCTATCAGATGAGGGATATGTGCCATATCATAGAAGTCAGCTTTGGCAGTGGGCAAATCTGCACGTTGGGGAAACCTGATGTAGCTGTCCAGGTGTTTGAGTAAAGCACACAGCATATCCTTCAACACATGACTGAACATGGGCTGTGACATCCCTGCTACCAAGCCCACTGTGATCTGGAATGAGCCTGAGGCAAGGAAGTGTGGCACAGACAACACCTGCACTGTTGGAGGTATGGCATAGGGATTACGTATGGCAGACAAGAGTTCTGGCTCCAACTGGGTACATAGTTCCACGGTGGTCTGACGGTTCAGACTATAGGACTGTATGATGTGTCTTTCTTCCAGGATAGCAAGATCGACAAGGGTCCGGTAGACAGGTGCATGTCTCATTCTCACCATTGCACGGAATCTAGGAATGGGAGAGAGGAATAGCCACAAGTTGATGCCGTCAGTTCACAAGCCACCGAACACAATACACATAGCACACAAGAGTAGTGTGGACATAACGCTGAAGTACACTGAATCCATATGGCCATGTTGAGTGACCCTGTATGCCATTGTTGATGACAGTTCCAGGCCCAGACAGACAGTTTGGCAGACATGATACATTTGACACTTCCATGTAACAACACCCTATTTCCACAGGTAATGAGGTGTATGTGAAATTTGAACATATAGATATGGTTACCCCATCTACAAGCCAGCAAGTGACTGCACGTTGTGTCATAGTTATCTCTACATCCAACAACACCATGCATGAATATCAAATGTGTGCACCATGTTTTGATGTCTGAACATAGTTCATGTGCGGTAACGGTCATGTACGTGGAGGACGTGACTGCCATTTTTTGTTGTATAGCTCACTTGACTCCTGACACTCGTGCACCTCCACTGTGTGTGCTGCTGTGTTCTGTCTCTGGAAGCTATTATGCCATGTCCTGCAGGAGATAGGGCCCCTGCCTTCACTTAGGAGGAGCTGGAGAAGCTAGTAGATGGGGTCCTACCCTGTATGGACAGTTGTATGGGGCATGAGAGCAGCAGGTGAGTCAATCGTTCCTGTCCTGTCTGCTTGTGATGTGTGTAGGTGTGAAAGGTGTTGTGACGATGCACACTGAGTAGATGCATGCAGATGGCAAAGGATTTGGTTCGTTTGTGGTGTACGTGCACATTTGTGTGGTCATGAGATGTGTCTGATGTGTGGAGTCCACTGCTGCTGCTGAGATGCCACTCTACATGACTTTCTCCTTCTGTCTGTGTCACCCATGCAGGTCAGCGCCCATCAGAAGGGGATTTGGCATGCCATCATCAAGCAAATGTGGTCCCTGGCAGTCCAATCCCAGCGGAGCACCCACTGCAGAAAGTGGTGGGAGGACCTGAGAGGCTGGGCCCATAAGACCACTGAGGCACAGCTGGGGACTTCCTCCCAATGAGGGAGGGGTGCCCGTCGACCCTGACCCCCCCCCTAGTGGCCCGCATTTTGGCAGTGGCTTACCCTGAGGTGGATGGGTGCACTGTAGCCACAAAGGGGTAAGAACACACTCACAACTGGCTAATAGTAGGCATGTCTGGGTTTGGGTAGCCTACTAGTGGGAAGATGTAGTGTAGATCATTGGTACTTGCACATTGGCTAAGGGTATGGGCCGCCCTGGCAGGATTTTTCTCGATTATGTCTGCCAATGCCATGCAGACAGTGACTCATGAGGTGACTTACTCACATGTTTGAGTTTGTCAGGACACATTACACATCTTTTGAGTAACCAGATCCTTCCATCAGTATACCTGAGGTATCAGGGCATTGCCATCAGTAATAGTCTGCCACTATGACAGAGGAAATTGGCGAGTTCTCAATCAGCTGCCTCATACTGTAGGAGTATATGGCTGCAGGGTGCCAAGATATTACTGTACACAATGTGAAAAGATTTGTTGGCATGCTACAGTGCCATGCAGGAATCATATGGGTAAGGAGTACAGGGTATGTCAATGTAAACAGGCATGGTAGTGTGGCAAGTACTGTGCTACTGTGCATTTTAGGACCCTTCATCAAGTCAAAGAGTGCCATATGTTTCCACATCAGTAGGTTTTCACTGCATAGCTTCAGTTTGTCCTATGATTTCAGCCAGATGTGCATGTCAGTTTAAAGGCATACATTGGCATGGCATATCAGCAGCTTTTGAGGTTGTTACTCTGTGTGAATGATGGGTAGGTATTGACCCATTGCACCCTTTCTTTCTCTCCACCCCTCCCTCCCTCTCCTCCTCTGTCTTTGTGTGCATCAGCATCATCAGGCGAAGGAGAAGGGGCACCAGCGAGTGGGGAAGCTGCAGCCCACGGGACCTAGGAGGCTGAGAACAGCGGCGCCAAGGGGATCAGTGGGACGGAGGGGGAAATGGAGTGCCATGGGGGAGACCGGATCAACAACATCATCTATGGATTCCTCCTCCGATGGACACTCCCTGGAAGTGATGGACCCATCTAGGACCAGCCCAGCACCATCCTTATCCGCCACCCCTCTTACCAGCACCACCCTCTCTGTAGCTCCCCACACAGTTTGCCATGCCTGCTCACCAAGGAGGGTGGGCATCTCATTTGCCAGAGGCACCTCTGCCCCTGCCCCGGGCAGCCATGCTGCCCTCAATGAGGATGCTATTGACCTCCTGAAGTCCATCTCTGTGGGACAGTCAACCATTGTGAATGCCATCCAGGGACTGGCATAACATATGCAACAGACGAATGCCTCCCTGGAAAGCATTCATGGTGCCCTGACTGGCCTGCAGAGATCCTTTCAGGCTCTGGCCTCCTCGTTGATGGAAGCCAGTGTCCCTTTATCTTCCGTCACCCCTCCAGCTACCTATGCCCAATCCCACACACTTTTCCCTACACCCTTCCAAAGTACATAGTCAGTCCACCATTCATCCACCTCAACAGGCACGGTTCACAAAGACAAACACAGACACCACAAGGCACACCACTGCCAAGCACACAGGCAACAGACACATGCAGACACAACAACATCCACTCCCTCTACAGACTACCCCACCACCTCCTCCCTCACGGACACTATACCACTCAAACCTGCAATCACCACATCAGCACTCCCTGATCCAGTCACCAGTCCCCTCTTGCCCACATTCACCACAATAGCAGACACCCACACATCCACCCCGTACACCACATGCACAATCACCACGATCACCAACACCCCAACATGCAGTACATCCACCTTACCTGCACACACCACCCCAACAGACACTCACACATCCACCCTGGCATCTTCCTGCATCTCCTCCCCCTTCCTCCAAGTACACCTAAATGCCCACACATACCCACCAAACAGACACCCAGCACACACACACGGCACCCACCCACGTACCAGCACAAAAGGCACATACATGTACACAACTCTCAATCCCTCCATCTCCCTCCACTCCCAAACGTTTTTCCAATGACCCCCCTTGTATTCCAAAAAAAATAGATTTTTGTATGAGTTTGCCATATTCCCTCCCCCTGACCCAGTCCCTGTTCCCCCCAAGTGCCCTGCTACCCTCCCCAGACCCAGTCCTTCTACCTCCCGGTCCTCCCATGGCCCCCCGGTACTGCCCATGCCCCTACCACACCTAAGACTTCGACCCCCACAAAAACTAGGGAGAGCCTTCCCAAACCTAAAACCAAGGGTTCTCCCCTAAGTTGAAGTCTAAGGGCAACCCTCCCTCCAAGCCTAAACCAAAGGACCACCCTTCCAAACCCAAGCCTACACCTTGCCCCCCATCACTTTTGAGGTGGCTGCTTGCCCCATTGAGGCTCCTGCCATGTGGAGGCCACTTTTCAGTCAGGAGTCAAGTTGGGCTGAGACATTGCCCAGTGTGCCAGGGGCACTAAGGACTATTGGACTGGCCAGTAGGCCCATTTTGTATAAAGTTTTTTACACATCTATTTATATATTTTAATATATCTGCACCACTTCACCGTTGGTGTCGATGGGTGCACTGTTGTCCTGGATTTTCTTCCCGTGTATGTGTTGTACATGTGCGATTTGGTGTGTGTCTTCTGTGTATGTGATGTGTTTGTGTAGCAGCATGAGTTGAGTGGGTGAGTTGTGCTAAACACTTGTTGCAATGTGTTGTGTTGGTGTTGTGTGGCGTTGTGTGGTAGTGGTGTGTGTGTGTGGTGATGCATCTGTGATGTACTTTGTGTGTTGAGTGGACGTGGCATGTGCTCAGACACGTTGTTTGGCAGTGTTATTGTTTGTATTGGTTGTGTGCTGTTGTTACCTGTTGCTGCCAGTATGTGTTTTCTTGTATTGGTGTGTGGTGTGCCTCTCTGACAATGCGTTTGTGTGGTTACGATTGTGTTGTTGTTGTGTGTAGATGTGTTTGACAGTGGCGGTGGTGTGTGTGCAGTGTGGTGTGTGTATGGCATGTGTATGTTGGCCATGGTGTCTGTTGTTTGTGTGTGGATGTGTGTATGTAGATGTGTTTGTGTGTTGGGACGGGTTTATGTTTGTGTGTGTGTATGACTGTAGTTAGCCAGGGTTGTGTGCTGTGTATGGGTGTGTACTAATGATCTTCCCACCAGTGTGTGCTAGGTGGTTGTACTTGCGGTGGTTGCCTTCCTCACTGTTGTTGGTTCTAGAGTAGTATGGCCAGCAGGAACAGTGGGGAGACTTCAAGTTTGGGTTCCATGGCGGCTGCGGAAGTGTCTGTGTTCCTGTAGGTGAGTGTCTCCTTTTATGTTGTTCATTTCCACCAGGCTTTTTGTGGCGGTGTAACTGCCCAGGAAATCCTGCCAGTGTGCAGCTTTGTAATATGTTTGTTGGAAACATGATCTCTGCCTGTCATAAACTGCACTTGACTTCTCACCTCTGGATGCAGGATTGGAGAACACACCCGGTCTTCTACAGGTTCTGGAGAATCCCAGATAGGGGTGACCCTTTCTAGTAGCCACGGTGCCACTTGACAAGAAACGCCAAAGCAGACCGTACCCTCCAGAAGGAGTCCCAGAGGAAGAAAAAAAACAAGAACTGGGGAAAAACCTCAAACAGGAACTCCTGTAAAAAGAAGAAGAAACACAGGACTGCACAACAGGAACAAAACATGGCAAAAATACGCCAAGGCAAAAAGCAGGAACAATGAACAGGAGCGAAGAGCACAACCAAAGGGAAGTGTTTGCAACGCAAGATAGAACAAGACTGAATGGCTTATATACTGAAAAAGGGGAAGTGACATCACAGGAAATGAAAAAAACACCATCTTGAATTGGGAAAAAGCTCACAGACAAGAATAGGAAAAAGAAAGCAGTATATAAGAAAAGAAAGCATGCTGGGAAATACAAACAGGAAGAAGACAAGATGGATACAACCTAAACATGAAAAAGGCAGAAGACAAAGGCAAGGAAAAAGAAAGAACAAAGACCAGAAGAAGGCCACCACCGACAGGGGAAAAGAAAAATGCTTACAGGTAAGGGCAACGCGACCGGGAGCGTAATACACGTTTTCCAGGATGCGTTGTCAAGGAAACCAAAAGACGCGGGGAACGGCGCTCCGAATATCGGCAGTGCGTTCCTACCACGGAGGCAGAAAGAGACGCTGCGTCAATGCGCGGCGTTACACTGACAGCCTGAAGATGCCTGCCGCCGGCTGTGGTGGTCCATCCACACTGGCGGTACTGGCCGTGTATTGGCTGTGTTCTGTTAGGAACACCGCCATGCTCATAATATGGCAGTCTTCTCCACCAGGCTCCTACTATGCGATGGCCATTGCCAACGTGGCAGTCATGGAACCGCCAAAGTTGTAATGAGGGCCATAGTTTGTTCAAAATCAATTAATAAACAGTCAAATTTAGACATTAGGTCAGGCATCCCTAACTATCACTCTAATTAGAAAGCATGTGTGGACTTCACTCAAAAAGAAAATAAGACAACAATTAATTTGGAAAACATTTAACTATGGCGCTAACCAAAATAAGCAGTTGAATTTTCTAAGGGAGAAAACCTGCAAGGAAAAAGAAATGCACATTGGGTATACCTCTCCTAAATGGATCAGCAATCAGAACTATCTTCATCACCAGAGCACAGGAACATCAGGTTTTCATTAGTCAGTATGAGGGCATGCAAGGAAAACAGTAAGTAAAGTTGGGCCTAATATAACTGAACTGTTAGAATCATAGACAAGAACGAAAACATCATCTGTGCTTCAGATGTATCTTTTTACATTTTCTGCAGCTATGATTGGCTTAAGCTGTCACTCCTCTCTCCTCTCTGGACACCAGGATCCGTGATTAAATACATTTAAAACTACGTGGAAACATAAAATGTGCTTCCTGCCACAAATGAAACACTTACAAAACAAAATATGTAACATGAAAAACATGACATTGAGCACTGAGGCTCTTTGTTCAAATAACAGTTTTTATCTCAGGGAAATGTACAACACCAGCAGTAGAAGCAAGGCAGAAATTCCCACTGTACAAGTCACACAGGATGTTTGAAGAAACATCATTTTGCAAAGTTAACATTCTTTTAAAAATCATACCACTGGGAAACTACTAAAACGTGAGGCCTTTTAACTAATGCTAAAACATGAAGAATAAAACATTTCATTTAAATTTAAACCATTGATATTTTAATACATGTTATTAATCATCTTGTCAGTATATTTAACCATGATTAAAGAAAATATATTTTCATTAGTTATTATTCAATTTCATGTCGACTTCATTGTGGCTGACACCAGAGTGAACACATTTCAAAGGGCACATTTTCAGTTAGGCCTTTAAACACACGTTATTTCATTATATCATATTTTGTTTTAGTGACACACTTTATTAATAATGTTTGCTCTCCAACAATCCCTCCTCTGGCGACTATATATTTGTCATAATAGAATATATTTATTAATACGCGTATTAATAATAACAAGACAACTCAAAACTTAGTTTGTTTAGTACATCTATTAGTTCTCGGTTTTCTCCAAGTTTCAGAATTTCTCAGATCATAAAAGTATTTGCTTCTCATCTTTTAGATTTTATTTTCTTCCCTCCTCTGTTCATTTTTCATCTTTTGTCTTTGTATGAATCAATACAATTTCTAAAATTTGATTATGCAAATGACACTTGCAACCACTATTAATAATGGTTTTAGTATCATTTCCACAACACCCTGACCAAGATTTCCCAACCAGTTTTTCACTTTAGTAAAACTTTTGCCTATATTTTCCCACACACCTGGTTCTTTCAGGTCTTTTAGATCCGAATCTAAATCCATCAAATTCTTAATTAAATTTCTAATCTCTTTACTGTTGTCAGGGATAAATCTGCATCAATGTTTTGTTTTAAGCATCTGGCAGACTCTGCCTTCCTTTGCTAAATTGATGTCTAGCGCAAGACGGTTCTGACGAATCATCGAATGTACTGCAACCATTTCAGTATCCATCAATATAATTGATCCAGAAAAATCTGTCTGTTTTCTATCTACAGTGGTAGACAACTTACTAATTTTCATATCATTCTGAACAATTCCTAAAGAAAAGAAATTGCTTCAAATATGTCTACAACTATTTCCGTATAACTTGACCTTTTTGATCTTGATTTCAGACCCAGCCATATGCAAATCAGTCTTGACGCGTCTAACGCCAGAGTATAAATATGGAGTTAGTTTTGCGGCGAATTTGCGTTAAAAAAAACGACGCAAATCCGGCGCAAACGGAGTATAAATATGGCCCTATGTGTACACACATAACACTCTCTCACATCCATTATATCAACATATTCATACAATAAGCGATAGAAAACATTAGAAGAAAGATCTCCCTGCGAGCTGTCTAAGTACAAATATTTCTCATTCCTATTAACCGTCTCTAATTTAGAAAGTGTAGAAGTCTCTGGAGGAAGTGTATAGTTGGTTTCAGCTTTATCAGAAACAGTCATGCTCATTATCAACAACAAACGTAACACACATACAACTGCTAATCCAACACACATACACTTGCAATACCCATTGTTTCTACAGTGATTGCTATCCATGACCTGCAAAGAATTAGAAAGTGAAACAAAAAGAAAAATAGATTTAACTATGCAGCCAAACAAAAATCAAAAATAAGGTTTTCTTTGTGATTATTTACAGCACTTTTCAGACTTTTCCCCAGAACGTGTCAAAAATCAGTTTAGCAGCTTTGTCAAAAATCAGTTTCAAATGTCTCTTGTTAGATCATAATCTGCTGTTCACTAATTATTACTTCCAATGCATAATGTCTCTCTTGTTCAATTCACAGTGTGATTTCAAAACTCATTTCAAATGCAATTTCAAGTTCCAAAATGTATAACTGGATTCTCACGGTCAAAACAAAAGGACATAAACTCGTGTTCCCATTCATCAACTGCGAGATATGCCCATTCAGGACCTGTGTTTCGACTTGCAACTCCCTTTCTCTTTGATGTTCGATTTGCACTTGTTTCTCCTTCACTCAGATCTGTTCTTCTGTTGTCTCTGCTTCCTCATTTATGCTTGACAGAACATCAGGAGCCTTTTCAATTTCATGCAGTGTAGGCCACTTGTTTTCTTTCACAGTTTTTCTAGACAGCAATGGCAAAACTGGACTTATGATTCTTCTTGATTCAGGAGGATTTTGACAAGCATTTCTTTGACTTTGGCTTGCTTCACGTGCACCAATAGCCACTTCAGGAGGAGTCATATCTACATGACTTTGATTCAACTCAACTCCACTTTTGGCTTCTTCAGGGAACGAGATCTGCTTTATCTCTTTTTCCCAATCGTCTGCTTCTGGGAGAGTCCTCATTAGACTTGACTCTCCTGCTACATCCGCTTCTATTTCTGGTGATAGATGAATACCAGGATCAACCTCTATTTTATCTCTCAGAGGGGTTCCTGGACCTTTACCAGTTTGTACTGTCTTTCCTCTTGCAGTCTCTTGCTCTGTCTTTGTCACTTGCTCTTCTTGAGACTGTATTACTTCAGTTGGTGCTTTCAGCAACACTGGAAATTCTTCCAGAGGATACCTCACTTTGCAAGTATGACTCACATGGACCCAATTCAGAACTCCAGCACACTTCACAGCAGTAGTCATCACCAGAATGATCTGGCAGGGTCCTTTCAACCTAGGCACCAACCAAGCATGTGCTTCTTGATCACCACCCAATCTCCAGCCCGAAGACTGTGATACTGGTCTTGGGATGGCAGCATCATCAGTATTCATTGCACCAACATTTTTCCATTCTTCATTAAATGTCACACAATTCAATGCAGAGAACGACCAACTTGATCCGCATAGGAATTTCCCATGGAGATGAAATTGCTCGATCTCTGGTGTGTGGTACACTTGACCACTGCAATTTTTTCAGGCAATTGTAGAGCTTGTAATAAACCATGGATTCTATCACCATTTCTAGCTGGTGAGCCAGAGAGGTCATGAAACCTCTCTGGGACAATACCTGCCCAAAATAATGTCCTATACCAAATCCATACTGGCTGTCTGTAAAAACCGTAATTTTAATGTGCCACCAATTCAGCCACTTGTGCAGAAAATACTCCTTGAAGCCAGGAAGCTTTGAGAATGCTAGAAATAGTGCACATAGCATAACCGGATGTCAGAGTTTCCGCATTGTCTCTTAAACAGGAACCATCAACAAATATGATTTGATCATTTTCCTTCAACGTAGTATCCTGAATATCAGGTCTGGGTTTGGTGCACAGTTTAGTAACCTCTAGGCAGTCATATTTCACTTCATCAACATTTTCATGTTCAACACTGTCTACTGGGAGCAAGGTTGCTGGATTACGCACAGTGCAGTGCAGTGCATAAGGGTGATGTTCGGTGATCCTAAAATCAATAGTTCATACTTGGTCAGATGTGAATTTGTTAAGTACTGAGTTTTGGTCCTGGTAAGCAAGGCCTCAACCGAGTGAGGGACCAACACAGTCAAACAACATCCTGTCACAATGCTCTCCCTTTGAGCAAGGATGATTCCAACCATGGCCATATTCCTTAAGCAGCCAGGCAAAGCTGCTGTGACAGGATCCAATGTCGCTGAAAAATATGCTACAGCGTGGTTTATGCCACCATGGACCTGTGTCAGGACAGAAAGTGCACAACAATCACGTTCATGATAAAACAGTAAAAATTGCTTTGAGTGATCAAGCATTCCCAGAGCTGGTGCTCTGCACAGAGTCTCTTTCAGCTCAGTAAAAGCTTTCATACAAATTCGTCAAAGGGAACAGTATCAGTAATGTCTTTGTGAGTCAATCTCTGTAAAGGCTTGTAAATAACATAAAAATTGGGAATCCATTTGCAACAGTAACTCACCATTCCCAAAAACATCCTGACATCTATTTGAGTAACAGGAGGGTTAATTTGCAAAATAGCTGTAACCCTTTCTCTGGATACCTTCCTTGCGCCTTTCTTTATCTGATGTCCCAAGTATTTCACTTCTTTCTGCCAGTACTGTAATTTTGCTGGGGACACTTTGGGGGTCATTATTACCCTGGCGGTCCTGCCCCACCACGCCGGCGGTGGCAGACAGACCGCTGACAGTATGGCGGTGCAGGACCGCCAAATTATGACAAGGGTAGTGAACTGGCTGCATCTCAGCCAGTTCACCACCTGTACCACCAGGGGGCTAGGACCACCTGATCGAAGGTTGACCACCTTCGACCCGGCGGTCCACCTAACACCACCTGTGGTATTTTGAGTATCCTTACCAAGAGGGATTCCGTGGCGGCAGCTCCACCACAAAATCTCTGTTAGTAAGGATACTGGCGACAGGAATACTCATTCCTGTCACCACTACAGTACTCCCCAACCCCCCCTCCATGTCGGAACTCCCCCACCCCTGACCCCATCAGAAGCCCCCACCACCCTCAAGCAACGGACAACCCCTTCCCCAACTCCTTACAGTACCCCCTGCCCACCCATCCACACACACACCACACATACATACAAACACGCACACATCCACACTCACTCATTCACACACACACATGCCCACATGGCCACGACACTCCCCCCACCCCCGCATACACGCAGTCACACAGGCATACAAACACCCACAACACTCCCCCCCTCCATTCACATACACACACCCCCATTCACACACACAACACTCAACACCCCCCACTCGCCTGTCGTTCGATCCCTTACCTGGTGGTCGCAGTGGTTGTCCGGGAGGGTACGGGGTCCATGGCGCTTGCTCCACTGTCAGCACCCTGCCAACACAACACTGCCACTCCACCTACAATGTAGTAATACGGCAGGCGTTGTTGTGATGTTGCGGCGGTGGCGACGGAGCAAGCTCCACTAGACCTCTGACCGCCAGTATGGCTGATGGCGGCCTCTCCACCAAATAGTGACAGAGAGCAGCCAGCAGCCATAATATGGCAGTCTGAAAACCGCCAACACTGGTGGTCTAGTGGCGGACGTGACTTCGGCGGTTTGCGAAATAGACTGCCAAAGTCATAAAGAGGGCCTTTATGTCCATTCACACCCAAATTATTTAACAAGGGAATAGTATCTTGTCTGCTTGCTTCCTGTGTCTTTGAAGCAGCCAATAAATCATCAATGTACTGAACCAATGTTGATTTGAAAGGCATTTCCAATGACTCCAAATTCTTTTTCAACACCTGATTAAATATGGATAGGCATTCTGAAAAACCTTGTGGGATCTTGCATCAACAATACACACAATTGAAGAATTTAAAACAGAAGAGAAACTGGCTATCTATGTGCAGGTGGAGGCACTGAGAAAACTGCTTGTGGCAAGTCCACTACTGTGAACCATTCTGCGTCACGTGGAATTTGAAACAGAATTACTTCTGGACTGGGTACCACTGGACAACATTTGACCACAATATCATTAATTTTTCTCAAATTTTGAAATATGCGAAATTTCCCGCTAGGTTTTCGCAATCCCATAATAGGTAAATTACATGGGCTGCTCAGCACTTCTTTCAAAATTCCTTGTTTAACCAAATTTGCAATTACAGGAATAACTCCTTCAATTACATCTGGTGCCATGTGATATTGAGGAGCTGGTTCAACTCCTTTGATTAAACCAATACATTTTCCAGAAAAATCCCAAACTTTTGAAATAACTGTATTTAGTAAATCAATTGGCAAGTCTAATGCTGTAAAAGTAGGATAAAGAGTAATCAATGGAAACTCTTCATTACTCAAATTACAATTTCCAATTGGTAAACAGGATTCCACATCATCACTATTTGTTAGAATCGCAATTCCATAATTTGTGCAAGTAATTGAAAATCTTGTTTTTCACAGCAAATCTCTTCCCAAAAGGCTTACTGGACTTCAGTCACAGACTAAGAATCTGTGCATGCCTTCAACATTACCAATTTTAACAGGAATCAACTCAGTGATCAGATTTGTCAGGTGCTGATTTGCTACTACTACAACCTGTACTGTTTTCCTAGAAAGTGGTATATTAGGAATGTCTGCAGTTCTGACAATAGAGCATGACGCTCCTGTGTCAACCAGAAAAGAAACACCATGACCCATTACTGTTCCATTTACATAAAGATCACTCTGATCCACCTCTAATGAAGCTGCTAGCACACATTCTTCTTCATCCAAACTCTCACTCACATTTTCATCACTCGATTCATTCTCACAGTGTAAAGGGTAATGTGTAATGCATGATTGACTATTTTCACTTATCTTTTGGCCCAAGTTCTGCTGAGGAACCACTATCGGTTGCTGTGCCTTTGGAACTTGAGGTATTTGCATTTGCCGCTGTGGCATCATTTCCATCTGCGGTTGCATTTGCTTTTGCTGTGGCACCTGGAAAAGTGGCACCTTTATCTGCTCTTAGGGAATTTGAATTTGCTGAGGAATCTCCATTTGATTATTCATATTCTGTATATTTAAATTAGGATTCCAAATTCTCGGTGATCTCAAATTTGGAAATTAATGTTGTTCATTCATCTGTACAACACCTTACTGTACCATCATTAGTGTAGGAGGCTGGCCTGGTGTGTAGTGGGTACCTATGGTACTTACACCTTATACTAGGTCCAGTTATCCCTTATAAGTGAAATGTAGGCAGTGTCTAGAAGCCAGACTCTCTAGAGATAGCTATGGATGAGCAGCCAAGGTTTATCTAGGAGACATGCAAAGCTCATGCAATACCATTGTAGTCACACAGTACTCACACACATGAAAGAAACTACCTAGTGTTACAAAAATAAAGGTACTTTATATTGGTAACACAAATACCAAAAATACCATATAGACTATACTCCCTTAGGGGGTAAGTAATACACAAATTATATACACTAGTATGCAGAAACAGGCATAAAACAGTTAGAAAACCGTGCAATTAATGAAAATCACAATAGTTAAAAATGGGCTTAGGGGAGCACAAACCATATACTAGGCAAGTGGAATGCGAAAGTCGGTCTCCCACTTAGGCAAGTGTAGTGTGTAGAGGGGAGCTGGGAGTACAAGAAAACCTCAAAGGTAAGTACTAGAACCCACCCCAGTGACCAGGAAAGCAGGTGTAAATCACAGTAACTGTCTCAGAACATACACAGAATATTGAAGAAGAATTATGCAAACCCCAGAAGAGACTGCAAGACACCAACAGTGGATTCCTGGACAAGAAGACCTGTGGAAGAAGGGGACCAAGTCCAAGAAGCACAGAAGAGTCCAGGAAGAGCAGGAGCCCATGCTAACCTGGATGAAGGTGCAAAAGGAGAAACACCAGTGAAGAAGAAAAGTCAGCACTGCACTCAAGAACACAAAGTTGGGTTCCTGGAGGGTGCAAGCGATTTCCCACACCAGATGGAGGATTGCAGTTGTGTTTGCGTTGTCGGAGGCCGCCAACAAGCCTTGGCACACGCAAAGCAGAAAATGGTGCTGCCTGGGACCAGGAAGGACCAGGTGGACTCTACCCAGGAGGTGGCGTCCGAGGGGGCCCTCAGCAACTAAGAGAGTCCAAAGAAGACCAGGCAGGACACTCAGGAGACCCACAGCAGAGGGACAAGAAAGTTGCAGAAGAGGCCCATGCAGCACTACGACAAAGGCTCCCACGTCACCGGAGAACCACTCAGGAAGATGTGCGTTGCAGGATAGAGTGCCTGGGACGGAGCTACAAGATGCATAAAGGACTTGGAGGAAGGATGCCAACAAGCCTTAAAAGCTGCACCCAGTGCACAGGGGTACATGGAGAGGCAAGCTCTTACCTCCACCAAAGTTGGACAGTTGGAAGAGAGGACCATCGGGACCACTTCAGTTTACCAGCCGTGATGCAGGATCCACGCAGCTCAGCAGGAGAGGGAATCCACGCAGCCGGTCATCATTGCAGTTGGTGCCTGCAGAAGCAGGGGAATGACTCCTTTATCCCAAGGGAGATTCCTTCGCTCTTCTGATGCAGGCTGAAGACGGGCTGTCTTCAGAGGATGCACGACCAGGAAACAGTTGCAGCTGCTGGCAGGAGCCGGAGATACAATGTTGCAGAAGGTGTCTTGCTTCTGTGTTGCCGCTAGTAGAGTTCCTGGAGGGTCCAGATGCAGTTTCTTCGCTGAGAAGTCGAAGTGGAGGATGCAGAGGATTCCTGCTGGAGTCTTGCAATCCAACTCTGAGGAACCACCCAAAGGAGAGACCCTAAACAGCCGAGAGGGTGATTTGTCACCTAACCAGGTAAGCACCTAGGGGAGGGCTCTGACGTCACCTGCTGGCAGTGGTCACTCAGATGCTCCGAGAGTTCCCTGCCAACCTTGAATCCAAGATGGTAAAACCGAGGGACCCTCTGGAGGAGCTCTGATCACCACCCCTAGGGTGGTGATGGACAGGGGAGTGGTCACTCCCTTTTCATTTGTCCAGTTTCGCGCCAGAGAAAGGACTGGGGGTCCTTGAACTGGTGTAGACTGGTTTGTGCAGGGAGGGCACCAAATGTGCTCTTCAAAGCATTTCCAGTGGCTTGCTGAGGGTACCCCTCCCAAGCCTGTAATACCTATTTCCAAAGGGAGCGGGTGTAACACCCCTCTCAAAAAGGGAATCCTTTGTTCTGCCTTCCTGGGCTGGAGCTTTTCAAGCAACAGGAGGTCAGAAACCTGTCTGTGAGGTGGCAGCAGCTGGAGTAGCCTGGAAAACCTCAGAAGGATGAAATGGCAATACTGGGGGTCCTCTAAGGAGCCCCCAGAGTGCATGGAATCATACAACCAATGCTTACAAAAGCCTTGGGGTACGATTCCAACATGTTTTATACCAAACCTGCCTATGTTCGGAGTTACCATTATGTAGTTGGACATAGGTAGTGACCTTCATCCAGTACAAGTGTAAAATGGCAACTCCGAGCTCACAAATTTCAGGAAAATGGTCCTGGAGGTCATGGGGGCATATCTGCTAGTGCAGGGGTGCCCTCACAAACAGTTACTTTTCACCCTGCCCTCAGGGCTGGAGGGCCTGCTATAGGGTGACTTATAAGTGACCTGGTGCAGTGTAAATGGCAGTGAAAGGGTGTTTGCACCTTTTCACACAGGCTGCAATGGCAGTCCTGCAGAAGCCTTTGCATGGGCCTCCTATGGGTGGCAAACTAAATGCTGCAGCCCATAGGGATGCCCTGGAACCCTAATGCCCTGGTTACCTAGCTACCATTCACTAGGGACTTATAAGGGGGTACCAGTATGCCACTTGTGAGTGCAATACAGAGGTTTGGGAGAGAGAGCATAATCACTAGGGTTCTGGTTAGCAGGATCCCAGTGAACACAGTCAAGCGCACTGACATCAGTCAGAAAATGGGGGTAACAATGCCAAGAAAGAGGGTACTTGCCTACACAACCCCCCTCCCCCAAACGAGGGTTAATAAAGCTAACCTTGCCCAGATAAGTCTTCATTTTCTAAGTGGAAATCTCTGGAGAGTCCATATGCATTGGAGTTGTTACTCCCAGCCTCAATGTTCCACTGTGAAGTCCAAACCCTATAGGGAAATGGACCACCTCAACAATTTTAGGTTTAATCCGCTTAAACCATAAGAGGTTTGTGGTCTGTCTAAACAGTGTAGTGAGTACCAAAGAGGGTCTCAACTTCTTCAAGGTTCAGACCACAGCAAAGGCCTCCCTCTCTATGGCTGACCAACACTTTTCTCTGGGGGTCAATCTTCTGCTGATAAAAGCTACTGGTTGATCCTGGCCCTGTGAATTAAGCTATGAAAGAACTACCCCCACCCCTACCTTTGACGCATCAGTCTGAACTATGAACTTCTTGGAGTAGTTTGGGCTCTTTAGAACAGATGCTGAGCACATGGCCTGTTTAAGTTCCCCAAAAGCTTTTTGACAGCTGGCTGTCTTGGAGGTGAGGTCATTAAGAGGGGCAACAATGGAGCCATAGTTCTTAATGAATCTCCTGTAATACCCAGTGAGACCTAGAAAGGCTCTGACCTGGGTCTATGTTTTAGTGGGAGTCCAATCCAAAATAGTTTGTATCTTCCCTTGTAGTGGCTGAATCTGTTCCCCAACTAATAGGTGTCCCAGATAAACCACTTTCCCCTGCCCTATCTGGCACTTTAAAGCCTTGATAGTAAGGCCTGCTTTTTGCAGAGCCTCCACAACTTTCCATAGGTGGATGAAGTGGTCATCCCAGGTGGAACTAAAGACAGCTAAATCATCTAGATATGCTACACTGAATGCTTTCAGACCTTGGACCTTGGACCTTGGAGGACTGTATTCACCAACCTCTGAAAAGTGGAAGGTGCATTTTTCAAACCAAAGGGCGTTACTGTGAATTGGTAGTGGCCTCCAATGGTTAAAAATGTTGTTTTAGGTTTAGCATTTTCTGACAACTTAATTTGCCAATAGCCTGCAGTAAGGTCAAAAGTGCTGAGATACTTGGCAGATGCCAGTGTATCTATGAGCTCATCTGCCCTGGGGACTGGATGAGCATCTGTCTTGGCCCCCTATAGTCAACACAAAACTGCATCTCTCTTTTGCCATTCTGAGAATGGTAACCACTGTGCTAGCCCAGGGGCTGTCTGAGTGCTCAATGACTCCCAGGTCAAACATCTTTTGCACCTCTGCTTTGATGCAATCCCTTACTTGATCGGTTGCCTGTAGATTTTACTCTTGACAGGCAAACTGTCCCCTGTATCAATGGTGTGTTCACACCATGTGGTTTGACCAGGTGTAAGGGAAAACAGTTGTGAGAACTGCCCTAGGAGATTTCTGCAGTCTTCTCTTTGAGACTGAGAAAGGCAATCTGCTAAGACCACCCACTCAACTGAACCATCAGCTGCAGAACTAGAAAAAAGGTCAGGGAGAGGGTCACTCTCTTCTTCCTGTCCCTCATCAGTGGCTATGAGGAGGGTTAAGTCAGCCCTGTTATAGTAGGGCTTTAGGTGGTTCACATGAAGTACTCTGAGAGGACTTCTTGGAGTGCCAAGGTCAACTAAGTAAGTGACCTCACCCTTTTTCTTCACTATGATGTGTGGTCCATTTCACTTGTCTTGGAGTGCTCTTGGTGCCACATGCTCCAGGACCCACACTTTCTGCCCTGGTTGGTACATTGTCAGGACAGCCTTCTGGTCATGACATTGTTTTTGCAACTCTTGGCTTGCCCGAAGATTCTTACTGTCTTCTTCATATACTCAGCCATCCTTGATCTGAGGCCAAGTACATAGTCCACTATATCTTGTTAAGGGGCTTCCGGGGTTGCTCCCAACCCTCCTTTACAAGAGCCATTGACCCCTAACAAGGTGACCAAAGAGGAGTTCAAAGGGGTTGTAGCCCACTCCTTTTTGGGGTACCTCCCTGTGGGCAAAGAGGAGGCATGGTAACAGGACATCCCATCTCCTCCTGAATTTGTCAGGGAGCCCCATAATCATGCCTTTGAGTATTTTATAAAACCGCTCAACTAGCCCATTTGTTTGGGGATGGTATGATGTAGTGAGTTTGTATGTTACACCACACTCTTTCCACATTGCTTTTAAGTATGCAGACATGAAGTTGCTACCCCTGTCTGATACAACCTCTTTTGGGAAACCCACCCTGGAAAAGATTCCCAGTAGGGCTTTGGCCACTGTAGGAGCTGTAGTGGTCCTAAGAGGTATGGCTTCTGGATACCTGGTGGCATGGTCCACCACCACCGGAATGAATATGTTTCCAGAAGCTGTGGGAGGGTCAAGGGGGCCACAATATCAACCCATACCCTTTCAAAGGGTACCCAACCACTGGGATTAAGGGGGCCTTTGGAATGCCACCTGTCTTGCCACTGGCTTGACAAGTGACACAGGAGCAACAAAACCCCTTGGTATCTTCTGCCATGTGAGGCCTGGGAAAGTGAGGGACAAGTCTGTCCCAGGTCTTACTTTGCCCCAGGTGTCCAGCAAGGGGAATGCCATGTGCCAAGGTGAACAAAAATTCTCTGTATTGGAGAGGGATGACCAATCTGCTGATGGTACTAGGCTTGGGTTCCCTTACTTCTGAATACAAGAGATTTTTTCCCAGTACACCCTGTGGGTGCAACTGAAAACCCCTGCTTCTTCTTTGACAGCTTGCTGTCTCAAACCCTCAAGTGTGGGTCAAGTCTGCTGTGCCACACTTAACTCCTCCCTGGTAGGCCCCCTGCACCTAAGAGTTCAGCTGTACCAGCTTGAAGTTCTTCAGGTGTAGGTTCTGTCCAAGGAGTTGACTTCTCCTCCTCAAAGGGGGAATCATCAGTGGAGGGAGGGATAAGGAATAACGTCTTACCCTTCTTAACCCTGCTTTTGAGAAGCTCTTGGTCCATATTTTGAGGAACCAATTTTCCCTGTTCTCTTTGCTTTTTGGGCTGAGCCCTGGTTAAAGCAAAGATAGGCCCAGGAATGCCCAGCATGGCTGCATGGACCTCCATCTCTACTTCAGCCCAAGCTGAAGCCTCCAAATCGTTCTCTAGTACACACTCTAAAGGTAGGTCTGTGGACACTACAACTTTTTTAGGACCAGTAACCCCCCCCCATTGAGATCAACAACTGCCATTAAGTGCCACACAGTATTGCTGTGGGCGTCAGTCACTTGGTACTGATGACCAAATAGGCCCTGATTATAACATTGGCGGCAAATGCCGCCTACCGCCATGGCGACGGGTGCCAACATACCGTCGCCATGGCTACCAACCGTCCACCAAAATATGACCGTAGCCGGAATTCTGCCAGAAGGCTGGCGGAATTCCGGCTACGGTCATGGCGGCGGATGGTGGTAAGGTGGCGCTGCTGCCAGCAGCAGCGCCACGCCAGTAGAACGCCACCAACCGTATAATGTCCCATGATATGGGCTGGCAGTGTTCTAGTGGCGGACGCTGCTGCTGGAAGCTGTGCCGTGTCCTGTCTCCTGCCAGAGGACCCCCTGCAAGCAGGTAAGTCAGGTTCTCCAACAGTGGAGAGGGGTGGCGGGTGTTGTGTGTGTGGGGGAGGGGTGTAACTATTGTAACTGTGTTTGTGTGCGTGCATGCGGGTGTGAGGTGTATGTAATGTGTGTGTGCATGAATGGGTGTAAGTGTACGTGTATGTTGTGTCGTGTGATTGTGTGTGTGCTCGTATGTATGTTTGTGAGTGTTGCTGTGTGTGTGTGAATGTATGCATGAGTGAGTGAATGTGGGTAGGTGTGTGTGTATGTATGTGCATGTAGGTGTGTGCATGTCGGGGTTCGGGAGGGGGAAGGAGAGGGTGGTGAAGGACTCTGGGGAGGGGGGCAGGGGAGACACCTATCAGTGTCAGGGAAGAAATTCCCTGGCACTGATAGTGCCTACCGCCATGGTTTTTGTGGCGGTACAAAAGCCAGGGAAACCATGGCGTTGGGTGGGATCATAATGCCATGGGCGGCAGAGTGACGGCCGCCGGGCTAGAGGCTGTAGTCTCTAGCCCAGCGGTAGTTACCGACGTGACAGTCGGTATGTTAAATTGGCGGTTTGGCTTTGACCGCCACTATTACACCGACCGTCGGGGTCGTAATGACCCCCATAATCTGCCCTAGATTAGGACATTCATTTCGTAAAGTCTTTAAAACATATGGTGTGGATTTCTTGAGAGTGTTCACCTATGGCGAAAAGAGTTCCACAATTCACAAATACAACAAATACTCCTGTAGTCTAACAGAACTGATTGCTGCCAGGAACACACCATTCACATGTAATGTATAAGTAGTTTGTGGTTTACAGTGCACCAGATTCCCTGGCTCCAGTTGGTAAATTGTCTCAGGTTGTACTTTGCCAGGGGGTGTATGATTTCTAACACTAGACTGCATTTTGATAAAGAGTATCATGCCAGCCTTGAAGTACCCTAAGCTCATCTTTATACACTGTTCAGACTGTTGGTCATCCTCTAGACACCCTCAGAGGACCCTTGGGAGCCTCTGTCTGCATTTTGATACTCCCATCTAGCCCTTAAATGTCCTCAAATGACCATTAGAGACTCTCAGCTCATCATCACAGACCTTCATATTGCCCTCAGTTACACACATCTATTCATTACACACCATGGACCTCTCTCAGATTCTTGGTGTGTCCCAAAAGAAAATTCCAGCACATCCTCACAGGACAAAAGCATGCTCTTAGAGACCCTCAGGCTTCCCCAGTCCCATCAGCTGGTGCTTATAATTTTACAGTTCACTCTTCAAGATCCTCAGTTTGCACATAGACACTTCTAACAGTCGCACACTCAAAACCATCAGGATATCTCAACGACCCTTCGCAGGCCTTCAGACACCCAGCAGACTATCAGTAATCCTCAGTTCTCCTTCCTACAGTAATGACTGAGCCATAAACACCTCAATTGACACTGAGTCAACTTCAAATATCACTCCAAATGTTTCATCTCACCCACAGCAGACCACAGCTATTTTAGCAGAGACCCCCATTGATCCCTCAGAGACACTTGGCATGCCCTCATAAACCACCAGCAGGGAGGCTTCAGAGACCCCCCACCAGAGTGCCCAAATCTTTGGTCTGTCTTAAGGCATCCCAGTCCACTCAGACACCTCAGGCCTATCTTCAAAGTCCTTCCTCAACATACCTAAACATACCTTCAGGAACCTCTGACGGCACCCAGCCCAACTTCTGACATGTCTTCCTGGACATTAGATTCAACAAGATGTCAGCCTGCTTTCGGGCATTACCAGCAGGCATTTGGAGACTCTTATCCAGCAACTAGACACCATCACTCTCCCTTAACACACATCCATAGCACTCTCACTCGTAAATCCATGAATGGCTTTGAAGACCCCAGAAGGTATTTGTAGGAAGCTGGCTCTGTATATAATATATCAAAGTGAGGTATGGTGTGCACAGAGTCCAGTGAATTACCAGGGGTCTAACAGAGACCTAAGTAGATAATATTAATGATCTCTTTTGTGGTAGTGTGGTCAGGCAGTTAGGCTTATCAGAGGGTAGTGCAAAGCACTTGTTGTACACACACAGTCAAGGAATGAGGCACACACTCAATGACTAACCCCAGACCAATGTTTTTATATAGCAAAAATAGACTTTTTTACTTTATTTCTAGAACCAAAAGGATCTTTGTTGCAGGTAAGTACAGTTGTAAATTTGTATCAAGCTTATATATCAAATGTACTTTGTTTAGGTTTTGCAGATGAAACAGCGTTCAATTAAGTAACACTTTTTAATTTCAAAAGTAGACACAGTGCAATTTCTCATAGGAAGCAATGCAGCCCTAGTGGAGGAAAAGTGTTAACACAGTTTACAGGTAAGTACTCAACTCATGATCCCAGTCTCCAGGGGTTACAATGTCCACAGGTCAAGGTTCAAGTCGACCCCAAAAGCGCACCACCAGCAACACAGGGCCAGCCTGGTGCAGAGGTCAAAGTTGGTGTCAGGTTCTTAATGGAATCTTATGGAGACTGGGGGCACTTTGAAAGAAACAGGTTGCAGGCAAGTACCCTTAAATTCAGGGCACAAATCTGGGGGGCTTAGATGATCACCCAGGTCGCCACAGGTCAGCACCAAACACACACCCTCAGCTGCACAGGGGCAGTCGGGCTTAAACACAGCATTGGGCACCCATTGCTTTTCGATGGGGGAACCCTGGGGGTCACAAAGTTGCTGCAGGCTGGGTCCAAGGAGTCAGTTGCAGAAAACCAAAGGCTGGACAAGTAGGAGAGGAGCCCACGGGATGCTTCTAGACCATTGGTCGGATTCGCCAAGGCCAGGGGGCTGCGGATGCAGGGGTACCTTGGGGCGTCGGGAATATTTGTTGGATACGATTGCAGTCATGTCGACCCCAAAAGCGCAGCACCAGCAAGACAGGGCCGGCCGGGTGCAGAGGTCATAGTTGGTGTCGGGTTTTTAGTGGAATCCTCTGGAGAATGGGGTACTCAGGAAGAAACAGGTTCCAGGTCATTACCCACAACTTCAGGGCACAGACCTGGGGGTTTTAGATGAGCACCAGGGGGGCCACAGGTCTGGACCAAACACACATCCTCAGTGGCACCTGGGCGGCCAGATGCAGGGTGCAAAGACAGCGTTGGGTACCTAATACTTTTCAATAAGGCAATCCCAAGGGTCACAAAGATGCTGCAGGCTGGGTCCAGGTAATTGTTTGCGGAAAACCAAAGGCTGGAAAAGTAGAAGAGGAGCCCATTGGATGTTGCTGGACCGTCGGTCAGATTCCCCAAGGCCAGGGAGCTGCAGATGCAGGGGTACCTTTGGGCATTGGGAATCTTCACGGATCCGGTCAGGGTGGACCTCTAGAGTTAGGCTGCAGGCATTGTCGTGTTGGCCAGGAAGGGCCAACCCAGGCGGGACTCAAGGTTGGAATCGCCTGGGGACCTTCTCCAGACTGGTAGGCCACCTGGACTTGGGCCAGAGTGGGCAGGGCTCATGGATCCTGGACGGTTCTGGAGTCCTTCTTAGATGTTTCTTGTGGACAGGGCAGCTGTCCTCAGGATTTCCTGTTCCTCTGGCGGGCAGGACATCCTCTGAGGGTTTGTAAAGATTGTTGGTCCTGCAGGGTGCGTTGCCTTTTTGTAGCAGGAGTTCTGAAGCTGCAGACAAGCCGGTAGGGCTAGGGCCTAGTCATTAGTCATCTGGAGTCTTCGTTGCTGGGGTCAGCTCTTCAGTCCTTCTTCTTCTTCTTCTTGAAGTCACCAGGAACTAAAGAGCAAGGCACAAGGGTGCCCCTAAATACTAGACTTAGAGGTGTTACAGGGATCAGAGGGCAGGAACCAATTGCTACTGTCCCTGAGGGTGGCTACACCCTTCCTATGCCCACTCCCTTTGGGGAAGGGGGCACATTCCTAACCCTACTTGCTAACATCTATCAAAACAAGATGGAGGATTCTGGCAGGAGGGGTTCACCTCAGCTCTGGGCACCCTAGGGGTGGCCCCAGCTGGGGTGGACACATCTCCTGGTGTTTACTAATTTTTCCACCGGACCTTCTGCCAAACGTGGGGCCTGGTCTGGGGGACGGCCATCAACACTAGCTTGAGTGCCCTGGGGCAATGTAACAGGAAGCAGGGGCCATTGAGACGCACTACCTAGTGGTTGCAGTTCCTGCAGGGGGAGGTGTGAAGCACCTCCACCCAGAGCAGGCTTTGTTCCTGACCCCAAAGAGCACAAAGGCTCTCAGTCCATGGGGTCAGAAACTTGTCTGTTAGTGGCAGGCTGACACAGACCGGTCAGCCCTACTCTAGGGGGTTGGGTGAAATACAGGGGGCATCTCTAAGATGCCCTCTGTTTGCATTTTTCAATAAATCCAACACTGGCATGACATGACAAATTCCCAGCCCATGTCCTCAATAGGGCCACACTACACTTACAATGTCTAAGAATGGACTTAGACACTGTATGGGCATATTGCTCATGCAGCTATGCCTGCACATGTGGTATAGTGGGGTGACTTACCTATGCCACAGGCAGTGGTGTGTGGGCATGGCACCCAGGGAGGCTTTTTCTCCCCACCAACACACACAATTTGCAACGGCAGTGTGCATGTGTTTGGTGAGGGGTCCATTAGGATGGCATAGGATATGATGCAGCCTTTAGGACCCTGTCTGGCCACAGGTCCCTTGGTACCACTGGTACCTTGTACAAGGGACTTATCTGTGTGCCAGAGGTGTGCCAATTGTGGAAACAATGGTACAGTTTTAGGGAAGGAACACAGGTGCTAAGGGCCTGGTTAGCTGTATCCCAAAAAACTCTCAGTTAAGTTAGCATCAAATATCAGGCAAATGTGAGCAGGGGGAGTACTGCAATAGAGGACCAGTTTCCTACAGAATTTACCCTGCTCCTTTAACACCTAATATGGCCCTTAGGCATACCGAGCTGTTTCGTGCCCTATTCTCATACACTACCATCTGCTATTCAAACAACCTATGTTTGCTCTCAGAGAACTTTGGAGTGCCCTTAGCCCCCTGTAACAAGCCTTTAGAGACCCTCGATATGACCTCTGACACCTCTAGCAAGCCTTTAAAAAGACCCTTCTTTCACCCCTGGTGACCCTCAGTGCTTAGCTCTTGACAAAAGCAGATACCCCTTCAGAGAACTTCATGTATGTAGCCTCCAGAAAGCCACGATTGATATTTAAGACAGCAGTTCAACTGGCCCTCTGAGACTGCAGGAGTGGGCACCCCTCCCCCAATCCCACACTTAACTATCCCTTGTATGAACCATATAGTGCGTAAAATATGGAGGTATTAATTATATTTTTTATGACCCATCAACTAAGGGAGTTGACAAATTGTGTCAGACGCACACAGATCTTTTCAAATTAAAATGAGTCGCGCTACCACACGTAGTAGGTACTGGAGTCAGAGGCAAAAAGTTATATGATTGTCTCTTCTGTAGAATATGGTGCGGGTTCCCGAGGTTCCTGTATCTCATACATTTATTAGTTAAAAAAAAAATTTCGATGAACTGAGGGGAACCCGAAGAGTGGGGACCCCCTTGTGCCTGCAGCAGTGGATTAACCAAGGGCCAGATGTAGCAAGTCGGCAATTTGCGACTTGCAAATTGCGAGTCCCTGCAACTCGCAATTTGCAAGTCGCAAATTGCTATGCAGTACGGTGTCTCAGACACCGACTGCGACTCGCAATGGGGTCGCAATGACCCACCTCATGAATATTCATGAGGTGGGTCGCAAATTGCGGCCCCATTGCGAGTATAGGCACTCGCTAACATGGAGGCCTGCTGTCGTCAGCAGACCTCCATGTTTGCGACCTGCTTTTCAATAAAGCAGTTTTTTTTTTTTTGAAGTGTAGCCCGTTTTCCTAACAGGAAAACGAGCTGCACTTAAAAAAAAATGAAACCTTTAGTTTCGGTTTTTTTTTCAGGGCAGGGAGTGGTCCCTTGGACCACTCTCTGCCCTGAAAAAATATTTTGGGGTCCAGTCACAAACTGGAAGGGGTCCCATGGGGACCCCTTCCAATTTGCGATTGGGTTACCATCCACTTGAAGTGGATGGTAACTGCGATGCCATTTGCGACCGCATATGCGGTCGCAAATGGTATTGCATCCCAATGCGACTCGCAAATAGGAAGGGAACACCCCTTCCTATTTGCGAGTCTGAAATGCATTTTGCGAGTCGGTAACGACTCGCAAAATGCATTTCTGCATTGGGATACGTGTTTAGCGAGTCGCAAACGGTAAATTTTGCCGTTTGCGACTCGCCAAACGTTTGCTACATCTGGCCCCAAATGTCTGACCTTCCATGAAAATGGAGAAGCTGAGTTGCAGAGAACCCCGACATTGCGGACACTCTTGAAACTAAACAGACCTCCTCCCCCTCCCTCACACACAGCTCCTCTTCCATCTTCACACTGTTCAGTTCTCCTTTCGGGAACTTCCTGTATCATTTTAAAAGGTAACGAGATTTCACCTATTTTACACGTCAATGTTGAGTTCATATGCTTGCAGTACCCAGTCTAGTCACTTGAGGGAAACATTGCTCTATAAAACTGCCTCTGAAAAAACCTACCGAGCTCTTTGCTCATATTTGAATTATGGACCAAGTCGAATCCTCTCAAGCATTTTTCGGTGAATTCAAACAAATGTTTCCCAAAGGGAATAGGATGGAGTCTCTCCTCTAGAAGCTAATTTAAAGTCCAAAACTAAGTGGGATCTAGATCGGAGACGCCGCCCTGCATCGCCTCATATAAAGTGTTTATGGCCTAGGGACTTCATCAGTCAGTATTTGTACTTACAATAAAAGGGCGCCGGGGTTAGTTGGTGAGCCACTCTCCCTCAATGTTTCCCTTTTACGCTGCCTACATAAGAAGAAATAACTACGATTAAATAATACGTTTGGCATCATACACAGAATTCACATTTATAACTTCAACATATGTTCCCATATATTTTACTCTACAGTGTATACCGTCCCTTTCTCAATACAAGTAGGCCGCAACATAAATAAAACGCTTAGATGAACATTACTATGGAAACTTTTTCTATGTAAGACTACCTCGTAATGCGATGTGTGGGTTTCATTGCACTAGACTGACCCTCAGCGTGATACTTTGGTGATAGGTTTCTCTATTACTTACATTGTCAACGTAGCAAATTCTATGTCAGGACCGGAGGCTCCGATTATGCTTCCCTTGCTTTACTACACATAATACAGCAGCCAATCAGAAACAATAAAGAAACAAGCATTTGCAATGCAACGGGTCTCGCATCTGCTCGAGTTAGAGCTATTAGTGTTGTAAATTCCTATCTGGACTTTTTTTGCCACGTAAATTGAAAATTAAAAGTTAAACAGTTTCACATAAGGGAGCCGATTCACAGTGCCACGACTGCCATGAGCATCAGCGTGAAGAAACACATAAAAGGAAAAAAAGTTTGCTTGCAGTTAAACTAATCAGCAAAAGTGCAACTAGCCATGTAACAGGGGCGATGGCCAAGGCGGTCACAAAACCTCCCCAAGGAGGGACAAAGGTAAACCATTTACCAATATCATCAAAGTATTTTGTGAAGGGCAAGCCCACGAACGAGTGGTAGTGATGGGCGTGAGGTGGGCGTTGTTAAAAGCCCAGATGCTTACCAACAGTCGGAAAAGCAGTGCTTGCGCGCTGCTGTGCTCAACCTTAAAAGCTATTCTAGACAATGGAAACTTTTTGAGCTTGGTGTGGATGAAACCGCAGACATCCCTCTTTCGGTTCCCTGCCTTGATTTTTGTTGGAGTTGGTTGTATCTACTTTGGGAGGCCAATGGGCTGCTATTGAAACCTTTAGAGTGAAGAATACTCATGTTTTGAAATTCCATGCTTTCAGGCTTTTAAAAAGCTTTCCGAACAGAATACTAGTCATCCATTCTTCATTTCCCTCACTGGATCTTCCGAGGTTACTGAGAGCTTTACATAACTCTCCTTTTGAACCTTATTGCTCAGTACCTCCTAAATGTCTCTCTTTCAAAGTATTTTTCTTGTCGCTATATATCAATGAGGCAATCAACAGGAACTGGCACTTTCCTTGATTCATGACCCTTTTTTGATTTTTTATTTCCTGCCAATGCCGTCTTCAGAACGGACCTGGCTTTTTTTAAAAACCTGAATAGTCATCTCTTTATGTAGTGGATGATTTTGTTTACCAGTCTTTCCCTCTTCAAATTTTAGAGGATGAATAAAGATTGCATTTATTACTTGTGTAAAAAGAAATTTCAATAACAACATTTTAGGAAAGTTCAACTTTTGTGTTTTACATTTGGAACAACCAGGAAGTGATTGGAGTTTCTATTGCAACTACGAGCAAGTGAGTAAGACAGTTTGTTTGGCTTCTGAGTTAAGTAGAACGTTTTGGGACAGGTCAGGGAATGTCTACTAAAAGTATTTTTGCATCTTGGGCAGCCTTCAGTGGTTGTCACATATAGTGCTATGTAACGCTGCTGCCTTGGTTACTCCAAATATATTTGTGTCTCACTACAGAATACAGATATAAGGGGTTACAAAGTCAGACACTTTTGTTTCAGCTGGGCTTTCTGCAGTAAAGGACTAAATTGCCTTGCTTGGGTTTCTTACATAATAAAGCATAGGTTATAGAATTAATGATTTGTCTACGCTGTTTTCCTTGTTGTCTTGTGGCCTGGGTACATCCACATTATTTAAAGACTGAGACAAGGAAGGCATAGGAGGATACTCATTACTCTGAGTCAGGGTCTTCCACATCACAGTCCAACATACCCAGCCCTCCCTGCCCATTTCAACTTCAGAGTTATTCAATCAACTCATTTTATTCGGTTAACTTAACCCATAGAAATAAAAATAATACAAGCATTTGCAATGCAATGGTCTCGCGCTTGCTCAAGTTAGAGCTATTAGCGTTGTAAATTCCTAACTGGACTTTTTTTGCCACATAAATTGAAAATGAAAAGTAAAACAGTTGACAGAGGCAAGTCAATTCAAAGCACCACGGCCACCATGAGCGCGAGATTTATTGGCTCCCTGGGTGAATGTCTAGAAAGGATTGTGGCTGGGATGAAAGGCAACCCAAAACCGGAGGAGGAAGCGTGACCTAGTGTGATTACCAACAAAAATGTTCACTTAGTGAAATTGCCTGGGAGGGAACTCAGCACACAAGAGAGGGACATTTCACAAAATGCACCAATAAAAATGAAGCATTTAGGACCAGCACAACAAAGAATGATTATGAAGAGTGGACGTGGTTAGAAGCCCACAGAGAGATTACAACAGACCAGAGCGCTTATGTGCTTCACCCTAAAAAAGGTTAATGTACTCAGTTCTACCAAAACATAGATGATGGTCTGTGGCAAGACATTAAATGGAGTATCCATTATTCCCACATACATCTCCCTGCAGTCACACTTTGCTTTATTTTGTGGCAATATTTCTGCAAAGGTTTTATTTACAGTGATCCTGAATTTTGATCCTCACATGGGCCAAGGGGGTATTTGTATTTTGTACTCGAGTGCATACCTCACTCAGCTTTTTCATGTGAGTGCTGTAGAAGTGTATTGCACCAGTTATTTGCCAGCAATGTGTAGCCGAGTGGAATCTCAGTTCCTATACTGTAGAACTTTGAGACCATCGATAATATTTTATTGGTTTTGTGATGAGTACTCAAAGTTTGAGAGAAACTTTTGTGGATTCGTGCGCACACCTAATTATGGATAGCTAGGAGCCAGTGTTGAAAAAAGCTCTTCCAAGAGAACAGTTGGCTCTGGACCGTGTGACCCACCAGGGACCTCTAAAAAAGGTGGCCCTGGACCGGCCAGTCCCAACAGTCAATGGATTAGTCTGAAGTCAGACAAAAAAATGCCAGTTTATCTGACAGGTGGGCTTAAAGTCCAGGACTGGCAACTGTGTCTGTGATAAAATGGGGTGAGGAGGCTCCTAAATCCAGGTATTTCCTTTGCTGTAACACCTATTGCCCTGGATTTGGGCTAAACAACAAAGGAAAATGCTCGTACAGGATAGCTTCCCACACAAGGAAGTAGGAAAACTGAAAGATCAGAGTGTGAGCAGGAGGTTTCACACTGTGTAGAATTTTGACAAGCGAAGACTGGGCCAAGTAGAGGGGAGTGT